>NC_012877.2:23748786-24090861 GCF_000003195.3 Sorghum bicolor
GATATCAAATATTTCCTTGGCTCGGGTGTTGTACATTATGTGAAACACCGATGTTTGTACTCTTCTAATAACCTGGGGCGATTCAGATTTTTGAACGCCGTGTTTCGGCTGTAAGGAAACATTCGCTTAAAACAGGGCGGCTTCGATGTAGGACGCGTCCGGGTTAATGGGATCAACACCGGGCGGTTCACATAAGGAAACGGCCTGTGTAAATGGAGCATTAACACAGGCTGTTTTCCTATGTGAACCGCCTGTAAAGACCTATTTACACAGGCGGTTTTTTAATCTTGCCGTACAAATTTATACCACAGGCGTGTTACAACTAAAACCGCTTGTAAAAATTTTTTGCCCCCGCCGGCTTAGAGCATCTGTGTACTAGTGGTCTCGCAGTTTCCAGACGAGTTATGTAATACCCCTTCCGACATCCTACGAAACATTCGATGTGACACCCAAAATTTTTTCACTCCCCATCTAAACAGTGCCTTAATGGGCAAAATATTGGATAATCCATGGATATCAGTGAACATGTGGTTTATTATCTTTTTTTCGAAATCATGATTGACATGTGCTTCATTGAGAAGAAATTAGAGTGTCCAAAGAACGGCTTACACAAAAGTAACTATAGAAAAACATATAGTGCTGGTTATAGAACCACAAAAAAAGTGGTCAACGACAACTGAACAGAAAGAAAGACGAAAGAGAGAGGTCCTGTGCCACAAACTTACTAACCGACTAGACCTGCAAAGAAAGATAATAACGCAAGGCCTCTAACCTAGTCGATAAGCCGCGGTGTCAAAACATAGAACCATGGCGGTAAAGCCTCCGCTAGAACCCACGTGGCAAAGTATCCACAAGAGGGGGTACCATGCGCTCAGCTGCGTGAGGGGTAGCCCAAAGCGACATCAGTAATATAGCATCCGCTCGAGCAGCAACGATGGTAAAGCATGCGTCAAAGAAAAGCAACAACGTCAAAGCATTCGCTGTAGAGCCATTTAAAAAATCAACTGCGTCCTTTTTATGGTAAGAACAGCTTTCGAATAGGAGAATTAATTTTTTTAAAAATGAGTTTATTTCTATGAACCTGGTCGAAGGTCCAAGGTTCCCAAGCTATAGAAACGGGTCACGGTACCTAATTAATTTAGGCTAAAACTGTAGTTAACCATCTTAAGATCACTTACAATGCAGACTCTCATAGAGTCTAAAGTTATTTATTACCTCGAATAATGTGAACTTAGAGTCTAAATACACTACGTGAAAAACTTACTAAGAGAGCGCCCCCCCATACTGTAGGGGCGGCTAACATTTGAACCGCCCTTACAGTGGGTGGGCAGCCAACTAGAAAGTAAGCCGCCCTTGCAGTATTCTCTGTAGGGGCGGTTGGTGTTACCAGCCGCCCTTGCAGTGGGGGAGGCACTGTGTTACCAGCCGCCCCTACAGTGGTCTGTAGCATAAGTAGCCAGCACACTCTTCTTCCTTCCCGAGCCACTCACTTCCACTCGCAAAAAAAGGTTTGGGAGGCCTTGGGCACCTCCCTAAAATCACTCTAGGAAGGGAGG
The DNA here is from genome assembly GCF_000003195.3 of Sorghum bicolor. Taxonomy (NCBI): domain Eukaryota; kingdom Viridiplantae; phylum Streptophyta; class Magnoliopsida; order Poales; family Poaceae; genus Sorghum; species Sorghum bicolor. Next base: position 23,750,343 of record NC_012877.2, read on the forward strand.
GAGGTTTTGAACTTAAATCCTTTGGTGGGGAGCTTGTTTAAGGTAAGAAAATGCTATTCCCACCCTCTAATCCAAGTTTTATTGGTTGGTTAGTGAGCAATATACATTTTGGTTTTCTCTCTCTTTCATGGAGCTTGAGCTTTGTGTTGACCAAATTAGAGCTTATCTACGATGCTATTAGTGTAGAATAGGTAGAGACACCACCTTGCACCATCAATTAGGTGATATAGCTTGATTTTATTAGAGATTAATTGTAGTTTCATGTATGGAGAGAAAAGGCATTCTAGATCTAGGGTTTCCTTTTTTTGTTTTTGTTTCATGAATTTGGAATGTGGTTGGCATGAATAGTTATTGGTAAACTAATAGTTGTTGTTAATATTAATTGTTTCTAATAGTGGTAGATAATAATTGGTAATATTAATTATGTCTAATAATCGTTTCTAACACAATTATTACTAATAATAATAGCTAATAATTGTTGCTAATAATGGTAGATAATAATTGTTACTTATTAATTGTTGCTAATAATGGTAGATAATAATTGGTAATATTAATTATGTCTAATAATCATTTCTAACACAATTATTACTAATAATGATAGCTAATAATTGTTGCTAATAATGATAGATAATAATTGTTACTTATTAATTGTTGCTAATAATGGTAGATAATAATTGGTACTATTAATTATAGCTAATAATCGTTGCTAATAATTATTCTCAACTAATTAATTTTTCTTTATTTATATAAAGATGGAGAATAGGGCTACTTGGATGTATGGTTTGCCAAGATACTCGCAAGCCTATGCTGATGAGGTGGACAAATTTATTACAGTCGCGGTGAATCATGCAAAGACGTTGTCAGCAGGAAATAATTGTTCAGTTATTTGTCCCTGTAAAGATTGCAAGAACCACTTAGCAACTTATGATGTGGAAATCATCAGATCACATCTGATTAGGCAAGGATTTGTCCCAAACTACACAGTATGGCTTCATCATGGTGAAGTATGTTTCTTGACGGCAACAATAGAAGACGATGCTGAAGAAGGCCAATTGTTGTCCCAATACGCAGACATGTTTGAAGCACAAATGCAACATGATTCAGCCAATGAACAAGCACGTGGTGATGATGCCGGTGGTGTCGACAATAATGATGGGGATGTTGGCGGTGTTGACAATAATGATGCTGGAGCATGTGAGGGGGATGCAGAAAACTTTGACAACTTAGAGGAAATGCTTCGGGCCATTGGACCAGAAATACTACAACAGAAGAAGGGTCTAGAAAATCTAGAGCGGGTGAAAACAGCGTCAAAGGAGACTGTGTATGGTGTTGAGAAGGGCTGTCCAACACACTGGACACTGCTCTGTTTTGTGCTTGAGCTACTCATCCTGAAGGCTAAGTACGGCTGGTCAGACTGCAGTTTTGACGATCTGTTGCATCTTCTGTCATCTGTGCTGCCACTGCCGAACTTAGTTCCCTCCAACACATACCATGCTAAGAAGGTCATAAGTCCATTGACAATGGGTGTTGAAAAGATCCATGCATGCCCCAACCATTGTATCCTTTTTCGTGGTAAAACGTTCGAAGGTCTGGATAAATGTCCTCGTTGTAGGGCAAGTCAGTACAAGGACAATGACCTTTACAGTGGCGGAGAAGCCTCCACTGGGAACAAGAGGAGTAAGAAGGGTTCCAAAAAGGTGGTACAATAATCTCGATGTTGACGATCCTTAATGCTCACATTTAACCATCAACTAATCATGGAAAAGGATCTAAATGCAACCAACACCTAGACTTAGGATTTTATCTGACAGAATTCCACGAGTTTTGGTGTTTATCTATTTCTGCAGGGGGTTATCAGGAAATATGGAAGAAAGGCCCACACGTCGGGTTTACATAGAGATATTAACGTGTCGCGTAATTTTCTATCATCTAGAAGACTCCAGAAGCCACGGGAACGAACGGGAAGGAAATCGGGCTCGGAGGCAGGGCGCCCGCCCAACTCTCCTGGGCGCCCGCCCAGCTACAGTGCCCAATCAGGACATGTTTCGCGGATTATGCTCCACCGACCTAAAGGATCAAGGAAAACCGTGCGATCAATGTCGGTTTGATCCGACGGCCCAGATTCACTTGAAGGGACTATAAAACCAGACCCCCTGGCCCCTGGAGATCATACCTCTTCTACAGAATCAAAGTTAGGGTTTCAATTCTTCATCCAAGTAGAGAGGATCCCTCTAGTTCTTCTAGTTCTACCTCTAGTTCATCTAGATCTAGTTCTAGTTCATCTAATTCTAGTTCTAGTTCCTCTAGTTCTAGTTCTAGTTAGTTATAGTTGTAATCTAGAAAGTAGGGAGAGAGAAGAGGAGAGCGGAGGAGGAGGAGCCGGATCTGTCGGATCTTCCTCAACATTGTACTTTTGCAGCAACTGGTTCGTTCTTCATCGTTCTCCAGGTTCTTCAATTCATAATCCTGAGTTCTTTAATTACTTTTATTTACATTCAAGTTATTTATTGGATTCCCGCTTGCATCAAGTGCTCTAATCTTTGCAACATTAGAGTAGTAATTAATAGATTAGACGTGGTGTTTAGTCTTGCAATTACCTGGAATTGCACCCAATCCTGCGGATTGTTGTGGTAGCCCTAGGGTAGTGACAGCCCTAACGGTCGACGTATTCCACGTCGTTCGGATCGGTGTTTGTAGGACCGTAGTCAGAGATTCCTAGCCCCCTTCTCATCTCTTTCTGTGGTTAGTGTTCTGATGTCCCAAAATAGATAATCTTGAAGTAATTCTTGATTCTTAGATCAACTAGAGAACTCTCAGGAAACTTCCTCTCTTCCCACCAAAAATAATTATATAGTTATCCTTGGGCGATCGTGGATCTTAATTAGTACACTCACGTTCCCTGTGGAAAATCGATACTCTGGAATACTCCCGGGTGAAAGCTACATCGGTATCTGTGCGCTTGCGGATTTTTCTGTTTGCGTTTAAAATACCCAACAAGCTTTCTGGTGCCGTTGCCGGAGAACGGTAGCTGTGCTAGTTTCGAACCAAGTCGTCCGTGTATCCTTTTTCTTTTCCCTTTTACCACACTCACCTTACCATTTTCACCATACCATATGGATTTCACTCCTATCTATAAATTCTTTGCTCCAAAGGGTGAGTTATTAGAGCCACCACCATCATCACATCCAATTCTTACAGATGGCTACGACCTCGGCCCTGATCTAATAGCCATGATTCCGGAGCAACCCTTCTCTGGGCAAGTAGATGAAGATCCATACACCCACCTTAGAGAATTCGAACAGTTGTGTTCTTGCCGATCTATTTCCGGTATGACACAAGAAACCCTTAAATGGAAATTATTTCCGTTCTCCCTTTTGGGAAGAGCAAAAAAGTGGTATGCTCATTCTGTAGGAGGCGTTAATGGAAATTGGGATGAACTTCGGGACAACTTTTGTCTCGCTTTCTTCCCTCTTTTTCGAATTGCTGACCTTAGAATTGAAATTCTTACATTCAAACAAAGAGAGAAGGAAACTTTAGGAGCAGCTTGGGCTAGGTTCACAACCCTTACCAATTCCGGTCCAAACCTTTCCCTGCCTGACCATGTACTGTACTACCACTTTTATCATGGTCTCAACAAGGAAGCTGCTCTTCACCTCGACATTGCTTCAGGAGGCTCATTCACACACAAACTCACAGATGAGGGGAGAGCTATCCTAGAGAGAATCCTTGAAAATACCCCTTACACAGGCATTTATGATGAGTTTCCTGAAGAAGAAAAAGAAGTCGAGCATGATCCCAAACCAAAAGATGAGGAACTTGCAACCGAGTTAGAAATTCCACCTGACCCACCTATTAATTTGGTTGTAGAGAAACCTCCTAATAAAGGAATGCAAAACCAACTAAGGGATGATGAACTACCACCTTTAGAGCATTCCTTTGAATTCGAGGAAGATCTTTTTGAAGATTATGGAAACACCTCGAATTTTCCTATCCAAACACGACCTCTAGCAAGGACCACTCAATCCGTTCTAAGAGTAGAATCTGTTGACATAGAACACATCAAAAACCTTTCGGCTATTCTGAGTTATGAATGGCTAACAGAAGCTGAGCTGTCTCCTGAGGTAGCTCGAATCATCACTCCTTCAACCATTCTTCTATGCCAAATTAGAGGGTCCCCTAGGAAGGTCCACTACAATCCATATGTTGGGATAAATGTTATTTCCAAGGAGTTAGCTGACACTCTTTATCCCAACGAGTCCATAACCCCATCCCAAAAACATTTACAAAGTCCATCTGGATTAATTCTAGAAAGCCATGGGGTATTAAGGGCAATTCCTGTTAGAATCAAGGACTCTGGAATATGCCTAGATTTTCACATTTTTGACATACCGGAGATTCCTCTCTTGATTGGTAGACCAATCATGAAACTTCTACAAGAACAACCACAACGAGGTCATTTAGACTTCAAGGTTGGGAATTCTACTATTATTGTTCCTCTTACTAGATCAATTAACACGATAGTGGAACCCAAACTTGTACCAGATCCTATTGAGGAGATCTTAATGTTGACTCAAGAGGAGATGGCCCAACCATTCTTTAATCATGAACACTTTGTTCAAGAAGAAGAAGAGTTGGTAGAACCCGTTGAGCTAGACAAAAATGAACAACCTTCACCTCCTTCGATAGAGTTAAAACCTCTTCCTTCTGGCCTTAGATATGTATTTTTGCACAATAACCCAAAAACTCCAGTAATTATCAGTGACAAGCTTTCCGATTATGAAACACAACAACTTGTCACTATTCTTGAAAGGCATAGATCAGCATTTGGCTACTCTCTTGAAGATCTCACGGGCATTAGCCCTATTCTCTGCACTCATCGTATCCCTATTGATCCCAATTTTACACCTTCAAGGGAACCACAACGGAGACTTAACAATGCTATGCGAGAGGTTGTTAAGAAAGAGGTCCTCAAACTCTATCATGCTGGCATTATTTATCCTGTGCCACATAGTGAGTGGGTTAGCCCTGTCCAAGTAGTGCCAAAGAAAGGAGGAATGACGGTCGTTAGGAATGAGAAGAATGAACTCATCCCTCAACGAATTGTCACTGGGTGGCGTATGTGTATTGACTATCGAAAACTCAACAAGGCTACAAAGAAAGATCACTTTCCGTTACCCTTCATTGATGAAATGTTGGAACGGCTTGCAAACCACTCTTTCTTTTGTTTCCTTGATGGTTATTCTGGATATCACCAAATCCCAATCCATCCAGATGACCAAGAAAAGACTACCTTTACATGCCCGTATGGAACTTATGCATACCGACGAATGTCGTTCGGATTGTGCAATGCTCCAGCTTCTTTCCAACGGTGCATGATGTCTATTTTCTCGGACATGATTGAGAAGATCATGGAGGTTTTCATGGATGATTTTACTGTCTATGGCAAAACCTTTGATCATTGTTTGGAGAATTTAGATAGAGTCTTGCAGCGATGTGAAGAAAAGCACTTAATCCTGAACTGGGAGAAATGCCATTTTATGGTTCAGGAAGGAATAGTGCTAGGACATAAAGTGTCCGAACATGGTATAGAGGTGGACAAAGCAAAGATTGAAGTTATTGAAAAACTTCCACCTCCCACGAATGTGAAAGGAATCCGTAGCTTTTTGGGACATGCAGGGTTTTATAGACGCTTTATCAAGAATTTCTCTCAAATTGCTAGACCCCTAACTAATCTCCAAGCTAAGGACGCACCTTTCATCTTTAGTGATGAGTGTCATGAATCTTTTCAAACTCTTAAGAAAGCACTCATCTCAGCCCCGATTATCCAACCACCTAATTGGAATCTTCCTTTTGAGATCATGTGTGATGCTAGCGATTTTGCGGTTGGTGCCGTTTTAGGACAAACCAAGGATAAAAAGCATTATGCCATATCCTACGCTAGCAAAACCTTGTCTGGACCACAGCTCAATTACACTACAACTGAAAAAGAGCTTTTGGCTATTGTCTTTGCTATAGACAAGTTTAGATCTTACTTAGTGGGCGCAAAGATAATCATCTATTCAGACCATGCTGCTCTTAAGTACCTCCTCACTAAGAAAGATGCTAAGCCTCGTCTAATTCGATGGATTCTTCTACTCCAAGACTTTGACATAGAAATCCGAGATAGGAAGGGAGTTGAGAATTCCGTAGCCGACCACTTGTCTAGGCTTCAATATAAGGAAACACATGATGAGTTTCCCATAAATGACTACCTAAGGGATGACACCCTGCTTAAGATAACACATGCATATCCATGGTACGCAGACATCGTAAACTTTATAGTAAAAGGCTATGTCCCACCTGGTGCAAACAAAAGGAAGTTGCTTCACGATAGTCGTTTCCACCTTTGGGATGAGCCATATCTTTTCCGAGTCTGCGTTGATGGACTCTTGAGAAGGTGTGTTCCTATGGCTGAGGCTACTCAAATTATGGAAAGATGCCATGCCTCGCCATATGGAGGACACTATGGAGCATTCCGGACACATGCTAAAATTTAGCAAAGTGGTTTTTTCTGGCCAACGATGTATGAAGATACAAAGGACTTTGTCAGGAGATGCCACCGATGTCAAAAACATGGGAATATCAACTCACGAAATGAAATGCCTCTCACAAATAATCTTCAAGTAGAACTTTTTTGATGTATGGGGCATTGATTTCATGGGGCCATTCCCTATGTCCGAGAATTGCGAGTATATCTTAGTAGCTGTGGACTATGTGTCCAAATGGGTAGAAGCCCTACCTTGTCGATCAGCTGATTCAAAACATGCCAAGAGAATGTTCCATGAAGTAATCTTTCCTCGCTTTGGTATACCCCGGATAGTTATAAACGATGGAGGTTCCCACTTCATCGACAAAATCTTCCGGAAGTACCTAGCTGATCATGGAGTTCGACACAACGTCGCAACACCATACCATCCTCAGACTAGCGGTCAAGCCGAAACATCTAACAAACAAATCAAAAAAATTTTACAAAAGACCGTAGATGAGATGGGTAAGGGGTGGAAGGACAAACTTCCTGATGCACTTTGGGCATATAGAACTGCATTCAAAACACCCTTAGGCATGTCACCTTATCAACTTGTATATGGAAAAACGTGTCACTTGCCTGTGGAAGTAGAGTTTAAGGCTCATTGGGCACTCAAGAAATGGAACATTGATCACCACCTTGCTAGCGAGAATCGTCTGATGCAACTATCTGAGCTAGAAGAATGGAGAGAGAAAGCCTACCACAATTCAAGGATCTACAAAGAAAGAACAAAACGATGGCATGATAAGAGAATCAAGCACAAGGAGTTTAAGCCTGGAGATAAGGTTCTACTATTCAATTCAAGAGTTAAGCTCTTTGGGCATGGTAAGCTACGAAGTAAGTGGGATGGACCATACAAGGTTATTGACACTTCAACTCATGGAGCCATTACCATCCAAGATGACATAGGTAACACTTTTAAGGTAAATGGTCAACGCTTGAAAATCTATCTTGAGCCACAAAACAACCTGGTAGAGGAACTTGATGTGATTGAGTTCATAGAATTCTCACATTAAGCTCTCATAAGCTCTAGGCAATTACCTAACACTTAACATGTTCCACAAGTTTTGTTGTCTATTTGGGTTGTGCAGGATTTTGAGGCTTAAGAAGAGTGAGATCGAACATGCAGGCCACCAGAGTGAACGACTATGTCAACATCCAGCTTGGGGGAGGCACCCCACGTGTATCTAGATAAGTATTACTTTTCTTTCTTGGTTTTATTTACTAGTATTCGGAAACAAATAAATAAATAAATAAATAAATAAAATGCATAACCATGAAACCAAACAAAGTTTTTCTTTTGAGTAATATACAATAGTTTTGTGTAATCCTAAGTTTTAAATAAAATAAAAAGAAAGTTTGATCCAAATCTAGGTAATTGATAAACATGATATGAGAAGGTCTGAGCTACTATTTAACTTGTTCCAAGTTTTGCTAGAGTTCTGGAGATTTTATCTTTTGAAAATCTAAAAATGAATGAGATCCTGTTTGACATAATACCTAGAGTCTTATAAGATATAAATATTAAAACTGTGGGTGCTTGCTTTGTTCAAGCCATTGTTAATTCTTGTAGTTTTGGTTGAGAGAATTATCATGCTCTAAAGATCAAGATCTTTTTGTTTTAAAAATATAAAAGATTCACTCTTCCGAAGTATTATTGCGTTAGAGGCATGGGACTATGCAAAAATTTGATTCGAAAAAAAAAGAGAAGTGAGACGAGAGGTAAAAATGGACAAGTGTCCGAAGTAGAATTAGGGGTACAAAGATACCCACCTGAGTGGAAAAAATGGACACGTGTCCGATAGTAGAATTAGGGGTACTTGGTGCCCACATGAAAAAAAAGAAGAAAAAAAGAAGAAGAAAAAATGATAGCCCATGGTCCCTCTAATAAGCAATATGCCAGTAAGAGATGACAAACTTCTCAAAAGGTCAAAGGTCTTGGTCTAGGAGTATGACATTCCTCTCCCTTGCTCCGAGTTTTGACATAGCAAAATGCAAAGTAAGTATGCTAAAACTTTTAAAGCTCTACTTATATATCTTTCGAGAAGAAGGCAATGCCTCAGTTTCATTTTGCAGACTTATAAAAAACTCCAGAACAAAGGTAAGACAGAAGAACTTGAGACATAGTGCTTGACTTGATCATTCTGTTTTTCAATCACTTAAGACCTTAGTGATAACTTAAAAACCCTGTAGTAAGAGGCATAAAAGTATCCCCTGTTTTCTTGATGATTTTAGCTTTGCTCAGGGACGAGCAAAGGTTAAGCTTGGGGGAGCTTGTTGACGGTCCTTAATGCTCACATTTAACCATCAACTAATCATGGAAAAGGATCTAAATGCAACCAACACCTAGACTTAGGGTTTCATCTCACAGAATTCCATGAGTTTTGGTGTTTATCTATTTCTGCAGGGGGTTATCAGGAAATATGGAAGAAAGGCCCACACATCGGGTTTACATAGAGATATTAACGTGTCGCGCAATTTTCTATCATCTAGAAGACTCCAGAAGCCACGGGAATGAACGGGAAGGAAATCGGGCTCGGAGGCAGGGCGCCCGCCCAACTCTCCTGGGCGCCGACCTAGCTACAGTGCCCAATCAGGACACGTTTCGCAGATTATGCTCCACCGACCTAAAGGATCAAGGAAAACCGTGCGATCAATGTCGGTTTGATCCGACGGCCCAGATTCACTTGAAGGGACTATAAAACCAGACCCCCTGGCCCCTGGAGATCATACCTCTTCTACAGAATCAAAGTTAGGGTTTCAATTCTTCATCCAAGTAGAGAGGATCCCTCTAGTTCTTCTAGTTCTACCTCTAGTTCATCTAGATCTAGTTCTAGTTCATCTAGTTCTAGTTCTAGTTCCTCTAGTTCTAGTTCTAGTTAGTTCTAGTTGTAATCTAGAAAATAGGGAGAGAGAAGAGGAGAGCGGAGGAGGAGGAGCCGGATCCGTCGGATCTTCCTCAACATTGTACTTTTGCAGCAACTGGTTCGTTTTTCATCGTTCTCCAGGTTCTTCAATTCATAATCCTAAGTTCTTTAATTACTTTTATTTACATTCAAGTTATTTATTGGATTCCCGCTTGCATCAAGTGCTCTAATCTTTGTAACATTAGAGTAGTAATTAATAGATTAGACGTGGTGTTTAGTCTTGCAATTACCTGGAATTGCACCCAATCCTGCGGATTGTTGTGGTAGCCCTAGGGTAGTGACAGCCCTAACGGTCGACGTATTCCACCTCGTTCGGATCGGTGTTTGTAGGACCGTAGTCAGAGCTTCCTAGCCCCCTTCTCATCTCTTTCTGTGGTTAGTGTTCTGATGTCCCAAAATAGATAATCTTGAAGTAATTCTTGATTCTTAGATCAACTAGAGAACTCTCAGGAAACTTCCTCTCTTCCCACCAAAAATAATTATATAGTTATCCTTGGGCGATCTTGGATCTTAATTAGTACACTCACGTTCCCTGTGGAAAATCGATCCTCTGGAATACTCCCGGGTGAAAGCTACATCGGTATCTGTGCGCTTGCGGATTTTTCTGTTTGCGTTTAAAATACCCAACACTCGACCTCCAGAGGACACCCCATTAGGCAACGACGCAAAGAAGAGAAAAATTCCTGCCTTGGTAATGTGGTATTTGCCAGTGACCGACCGCTTGAGGCGTATTTTCCTGAACCCTAAGGAAGCCGCGCTCATGATATGGTGGGACGATGAGCGCAAGGTCGATGACGATGTGATTGCACACCCGACCAATGGCAGTCAGTGGCAGGACTTCGATAATAACAACCAACTGTTCAGTTCAGACCCAAGGAATGTACAGTTTGCCTTGAGCAACGATGGAATGAATCCCTTCAACGAGAGGACGAGCAACCATAGCACTTGGCCAGTGATCTTGACCATGTACAACATCCCAACGTGGTTGTGTCTGAAGAGAAAGTATCTTTTCCTCACTGTTCTAGTTTCTGGCCCTCAGCAACCAGGCTTTGATATGGATGTGTTCCTCGAGCCTGTGATGGAAGAATTCGAGAAACTATGGAGGACAGGGGAGCTGATGTATGATGCATTCCAAAAGGAGACCTTCACATTAAGAGCAATAATATTTGTGACTATCAACGGCCACCCTGTGTTGTTTGCCTTGTCTGGACAAATCAAAGGCAAGACGGGATGCTTAGTCTGTCTGGATGATACTAAATGGGTGTACCTAGATGGATCTAAGAAGACTGTTTACATCAAAAATCGTCGCTTTTTAAAGCAAGGTCACAAGTACCGTAGCAAACTGTACTTAAAGTATTTTGGCAACATCCCAGAGGACGAAGATTGACCTCCGGAGAGACGTCACGATGGACAATATGTGTTCCAAATGGTGAACAATATAAGCGTCATCTATGGAAAGAAGAAAATGGATGGAACACCTAGAGATAGAAGCACACCTCCTATTGAAGGCGTGCCTTTTAAGAAAAAGTCAATCTTCTTTTAGTATCTTGAATATTGGCCACAATTGGAGGTCCCCCATGCCATTGATGCCATGCATGTGCAGAAGAATGTCTTTGAGAGTCTCATCGCTACCTTGATGGACACACCGAAGTCAAAGGATAGTCTCAAAGCAAGGAGAGACATGGAGCAGCTACATGTGATGCCAGAGCTTCACCTGGTACTTGAGACAAAAATTGGAAAATACACCCTACCCGCTGCTAGCTACAACCTGGACCTAGAAGAGAGGAGAGGTTTATGCACTTCTGTGAAGGGGATCAAAGTCCCAACTTGGTTTTCGGCAAACCCAAAGAAGCTAGTGTCGATGAAGGACCTGTCATTTTCACACTGCAAGGCTCACGATTGTCATATGATGCTGACAGTGTTCCTACCAATCGCAATAAGGGCTATCAAGCCAGAGTTTTTGAAGATGGCTATCACCCGCATGTGCTATTTCTGGTCGAAGATCTCACAGAAGAAGATTAGCAAGACAGAGCTGAGTGACCTACATGATTTTGTCGTAGAGACCCAAAACCAACTAGAGATGTGTTTACCTCCCGCTTTTTTCGACCCTATGGTACATCTCATGATTCACATGGTTCATCAGATACAGGCGTTGGGCCCTTGCTACTTGCATGAAATGTGGTCGTATGAGCGGTTCATGTCGGTTCTAAGCCGATACGTGCATAATCGTGCATACCCAGAGGGCTCTATGATAGAGGGCTACAGTAGTGAAGAAGTCATCGAGTGCTATCAAGAGTACCTAAAAGTACAGAGAGGGATTGGTATTCCTGATTCTCACTACAAGGGTAGGCTGGCCGGGAAGGGCACAAATGGTAGAAAAATCTTCATCGACAATGAATACGCAGAAGTGAGTCGGGCGCACTACACTGTCTTGGTGAGCACAAAACTGATGGAACCATATATTGATGAACACATGGAGATCATCCAATCAGAGAGAAATGGTCGTACAGGTGATTGGGTCATGAAACAACACAAGCAACGCCTAACTTCATGGTTGAAGGACCAAAACATACAGCCTGGAGAAACCATAGATTCTATTACCATCAGTAAGTTGGCAGCGGGGCCATCAAGACAGGTGACATCTTGGAGTTCTTATGAGATCAATGGGTACACATACTATACCCACGCAAAGGATAGTAAATGTGTGAACCAAAACAGTGGTGTTCGAGCAGTGGCTATCGGCGCAGGGGGACAAAAGATCGACTACTTTGGCATAATTGAAGATATATGGGAACTTGACTATGGAACTGAGGCACTAAATGTGGCCCTATTTCGATGTCGCTGGATCAAGCAACATGAATTCAATGAAATCGGATTGAGGGTCGTGGACCTTCACAACATAGGTTACCAGGATGATCCATGGGTCCTTGCTTCACATGTTACACAAGTTTTCTATATGACCGACCTGCTCCGCATTGTCCCCCCAAAGAAGAAACCTAAGCATGTGGTTATCCCTGGAAAACAACACATTATCGGAGTTGATGGCGTTGATGTGCGATCAGATGCCGCTATTCACAGACTTTATTAACAAGATCGGTGTTGTGGAAAAAAACCTACCCAAAGACGTATTGCCATGGGAACGAAAAGGTGTGAAGTGGAAAACTGTTACGGTGGCAGATACTAATAAATAGTCATTTGTATGTGTGTGAGACTACATTTATGTATCCACGTGAGACTACATTTATGTATGCATGTGAGACTACATTTATGTATGCGTGTGAGACTACATTTATGTATGTGTGTGAGACTACATTTATGAATGTGTGTGAGACTACATTTATGTATGCGTGTGAGACTACATGCGGGACTTGTGGATTTAGAACTGCACTTTCTTAACGCTTTGTCAAATGCAAAAATGTCATATATATCAAATATAGATCTTGATGAGTGGAACAAAATTGTTATTCATGACTTTCGGAGTTGGGGCCGTCTAGGGTCCCGAAAACGTGCTTGTAGCAGTGAAAATTTGAAATTTCAAAATTTTAGTGGTTCAAACCATCTCAAATGAAACGTTGACCATTACAACAAATGTGTATCTTGATAAGGGGAACAAACTTTGTATTCATGAATTTTGCATCTCAAACTGTCTCGGGTCCGGTCAAAGTGTATTATATAAAAAATCCAATGTTTGACTTGGTCAAACTAGGTCGAACAAGGCAATAAAATACCTCAAATGAAAAAAAATTGAATACAACATAGTTAGACCTCATCAAGGTCTACCTTTGATACACAATACATTTTTGCATTTGGAAAAGTTACAGAAAACTCAGTTCACTTGTTTTGAAAACCCAAGGCGTGGCTTGGTCAAACCTGGTCAAACGAGTGAGTAAATGACCTCAAATGAAAAACTTTTGAATACAAGGTAGATAGAGCTCATCAAGATACACATTCCATACATAGGACATTTTTGCATTTGAGAAAGTGTTTGTAAACTCTAGTCACAAAGTCTTGAATCACACATAGACTTTATGAAACTACATGCGGGACTTGTGGATTTAGAACTGCACTTTCTTAACGCTTTGTCAAATGCAAAAATGTCCTATATATCAAATATAGATCTTGATGAGTGGAACAAAATTGCTATTTATGACTTTTAGAGTTGGGGCCGTCTAGGGTCCCGAAAACGTGCGTGTAGTAGTGAAAATTTGAAATTTCAAAATTTTAGTGGTTCAAACCATCTCAAATGAAAAGTTGACCATTAGAACAAATGTGTATCTTGATAAAGGGAACAAACTTTGTATTCATGGCTTTTGCATCTGAGACCGTCTCGGGTCCGGTCAAAGTGTATTTTCTAAAAACTCCATTGTTTGACTTGGTCAAACTAGGTCAAACTAGGCAATAAAATACCTCAAATGAAAAAAAATTGAATACAACATAGTTAGACCTCATCAAGGTCTACCTTTGATACACAATACATTTTTGCATTTGGAAAAGTTATAGAAAACTCAGTTCACTTGTTTTGAAAACCCAAGGCGTGACTTGGTCAAACCTGGTCAAACGAGTGAGTAAATGACCTCAAATGAGAAACTTTTGAATACAAGGTAGATAGAGCTCATCAAGATACACATTCCATACATAGAACATTTTTGCATTTGAGAAAGTGTTTGTAAACTCTAGTCACAAAGTCTAGAATCACACATAGACTTTATGAAACTACATGCGGGACTTGTGGATTTAGAACTGCACTTTCTTAACGCTTTTTCAAATACAAAAATGTCCTATATATCAAATGTAGATCATGATGAGTGGAACAAAATTTGTATTCATGACTTTCGGAGTTGGGGCCGTCTAGGGTCCCGAAAACGTGTGTGTAGCAGTGAAAATTTGAAATTTCAAAATTTTAGTGGTTCAAACCATCTCAAATGAAACGTTGACCATTACAACAAATGTGTATCTTGATAAGGGGAACAAACTTTGTATTCATGACTTTTGCATCTGAGACTGTCTCGGATCCGGTCAAAGTGTATTTTCTAAAAAATCCAATGTTTGACTTGGTCAAACTAGGTCAAACTAGGCAATAAAATACCTCAAATGAAAAAAAAATTGAATACAACATAGTTAGACCTCATCAAGGTCTACCTTTGATACACAATACATTTTTGCATTTGGAAAAGTTACAGAAAACTCAGTTCACTTGTTTTGAAAACCCAAGGCGTGGCTTGGTCAAACCAGGTCAAACGAGTGAGTAAATGACCTCAGATGAGAAACTTTTGAATACAAGGTAGATAGAGCTCATCAAGATACACATTCCATACATAGGACATTTTTGCATTTGTGAAAGTGTTTGTAAACTCTAGTCACAAAGTCTTGAATCACACATAGACTTTATGAAACTACATGCGGGACTTGTGGATTTAGAACTGCACTTTCTTAACTCTTTGTCAAATGCAAAAATGTCCTATATATCAAATGTAGATCTTGATGAGTGGAACAAAATTTCTGTTCATGACTTTCGGAATTGGGGCCGTCTAGGGTCCCGAAAACGTGCGTGTAGCAGTGAAAAATTGAAATTTCAAAATTTTAGTGGTTCAAACCATCTCAAATGAAAAGTTGACCATTACAATAAATGTGTATCTTGATAAGGGGAACAAACTTTGTATTCATGACTTTTGCATCTGAGACCGTCTCGGGTCCGGTCAAAGTGTATTTTCTAAAAAATCCAATGTTTGACTTGGTCAAACTAGGTCAAACTAGGCAATAAAATACCTCAAATGAAAAAAATTGAATACAACATAGTTAGACCTCATCAAGGTCTACCTTTGATACATAATACATTTTTGCATTTGGAAAAGTTACAGAAAACTCAGTTCACTTGTTTTAAAAACCCAAGGCATGGCTTGGTCTTACCTGGTCAAACGAGTGAGTAAATGACCTCAAATGAGAAACTTTTGAATACAAGGTAGATAGAGCTCATCAAGATACACATTCCACAAATAGGACATTTTTGCATTTGAGAAAGTGTTTGTAAACTCTAGTCACAAAGTCTTGAATCACATAAAGACTTTATGAAACTACATGCGGGACTTGTGGATTTAGAACTGCACTTTCTTAACACTTTGTCAAATGAAAAAATGTAATATATATCAAATGTAGATCTTGATGAGTGGAACAAAATTTGTATTCATGACTTTTGGAGTTGGGGCCGTCTAGGGTCCCGAAAATGTGCGTGTAGCAGTGAAAATTTGAAATTTCAAAATTTTAGTGGTTCAAACCATCTCAAATGAAACGTTGACCATTACAACAAATGTGTATCATGATAAGGGGAACAAACTTTGTATTCATGACTTTTGCATCTGAGACTGTCTCGGATCCGGTCAAAGTGTATTTTCTAAAAAATCCAATGTTTGACTTGGTCAAACTAGGTCAAACTAGGCAATAAAATACCTCAAATGAAAAAAAATTGAATACAACATAGTTAGACCTCATCAAGGTCTACCTTTGATACACAATACATTTCTGCATTTGGAAAAGTTACAGAAAACTCAGTTCACTTGTTTTGAAAACCCAAGGCGTGGCTTGGTCAAACCAGGTCAAACGAGTGAGTAAATGACCTCAGATGAGAAGCTTTTGAATACAAGGTAGATAGAGCTCATCAAGATACACATTCCATACATAGGACATTTTTGCATTTGTGAAAGTGTTTGTAAACTCTAGTCACAAAGTCTTGAATCACACATAGACTTTATGAAACTACATGCCGGACTTGTGGATTTAGAACTGCACTTTCTTAACGCTTTGTCAAATGCAAAAATGTCCTATATATCAAATGTAGATCTTGATGAGTGGAACAAAATTTCTATTCATGACTTTCGGAGTTGGGGCCGTCTAGGGTCCCGAAAACATGCGTGTAGGAGTGAAAATTTGAAATTTCAAAATTTTAGTGGTTCAAACCATCTCAAATGAAAAGTTGACCATTACAACAAATGTGTATCTTCATAAGGGGAACAAACTTTGTATTCATGACTTTTGCATCTGAGACAATCTCGGGTCCGATCAAAGTGTATTTTCTAAAAAATCCAATGTTTGACTTGGTCAAACTAGGTCAAACTAGGCAATAAAATACCTCAAATGAAAAAAAATTGAATACAACATAGTTAGACCTCATCAAGGTCTACCTTTGATACACAATACATTTTTGCAATTGGAAAAGTTACAGAAAACTCAGTTCACTTGTTTTGAAAACCCAAGGCGTGGCTTGGTCAAACCTTGTCAAACGAGTGAGTAAATGACCTCAAATGAGAAACTTTTGAACACAAGGTAGATAGAGCTCATCAAGATACACATTCCATACATAGGATATTTTTGCATTTGAGAAAGTGTTTATAAACTCTAGTCACAAAGTCTTGAATCACACATAGACTTTTATGAAACTACATGCGGGACTTGTGGATTTAGAACTGCACTTTCTTAACGCTTTGTCAAATGCAAAAATGTCCTATATATCAAATGTAGATCTTGATGAGTGGAACAAAATTTGTATTCATGACTTTCGGAGTTGGGGCCGTCTAGGGTCCCGAAAACGTGCGTGTAGTAGTGAAAATTTGAAATTTCAAACTTTTAGTGGTTCAAACCATCTCAAATGAAACGTTGACCATTACAACAAATGTGTATCTTGATAAGGGGAACAAACTTTGTATTCATGAATTTTGCATCTGAGACTGTCTCGGATCCGGTCAAAGTGTATTTTCTAAAAAATCCAATGTTTGACTTGGTCAAACTAGGTCAAACTAGGCAATAAAATACCTCAAATGAAAAAAAATTGAATACAACATAGTTAGACCTCATCAAGGTCTACCTTTGATACACAGTACATTTTTGCATTTGGAAAAGTTTCAGAAAACTCAGTTCACTTGTTTTGAAAACCCAAGACGTGGCTTGGTCAAACCAGGTCAAACGAGTGAGTAAATGACCTCAAATGAGAAACTTTTGAATACAAGGTAGATAGAGCTCGTCAAGATACACATTCCATACATAGGACATTTTTGCATTTGTGAAAGTGTTTGTAAACTCTAGTCACAAAGTCTTGAATCACACATAGACTTTATGAAACTACATGCGGGACTTGTGGATTTAGAACTGCACTTTCTTAACGCTTTGTCAAATGCAAAAATGTCCTATATATCAAATGTATATCTTGCTGAGTGGAACAAAATTTGTATTCATGACTTTCGGAGTTGGGGCCGTCTAGGGTCCCGAAAACGTGCGTGTAGGAGTGAAAATTTGAAATTTCAAAATTTTAGTGGTTCAAACCATCTCAAATGAAACGTTGACCATTACAACAAATGTGTATCTTGATAAGGGGAACAAACTTTGTATTCATGACTTTTGCATCTGAGACTGTCTCGGATCCGGTCAAAGTGTATTTTCTAAAAAATCCAATGTTTGACTTGGTCAAACTAGGTCAAACTAGGCAATAAAATACCTCAAATGAAAAAAAATTGAATACAACATAGTTAGACCTCATCAAGGTCTACCTTTGATACACAATACATTTTTGCATTTGGAAAAGTTACAGAAAACTCAGTTCACTTGTTTTGAAAACCCAAGGCGTGGCTTGGTCAAACCAGGTCAAACGAGTGAGTAAATGACCTCAGATGAGAAACTTTTGAATACAAGGTAGATAGAGCTCATCAAGATACACATTCCATACATAGGACATTTTTGCATTTGTGAAAGTGTTTTTAAACTCTAGTCACAAAGTCTTGAATCACACATAGACTTAATGAAACTACATGCGGGACTTGTGAATTTAGAACTGCACTTTCTTAACGCTTTGTCAAATGCAAAAATGTCCTATATATCAAATGTAGATCTTGATGAGTGGAACAAAATTTGTATTCATGACTTTCGGAATTGGGGCCGTCTAGGGTCCCGAAAACGTGCGTGTAGGAGTGAAAAATTGAAATTTCAAAATTTTAGTGGTTCAAACCATCTCAAATGAAAAGTTGACCATTACAATAAATGTGTATCTTGATAAGGGGAACAAACTTTGTATTCATGACTTTTGCATCTGAGACCGTCTCGGGTCCGGTCAAAGTGTATTTTCTAAAAAATCCAATGTTTGACTTGGTCAAACTAGGTCAAACTTGGCAATAAAATACCTCAAATGAACAAAATTGAATACAACATAGTTAGATCTCATCAAGGTCTACCTTTGATACACAATACATTTTTGCATTTGGAAAAGTTACAGAAAACTCAGTTCACTTGTTTTAAAAACCCAAGGCATGGCTTGGTCTTACCTGGTCAAACGAGTGAGTAAATGACCTCAAATGAGAAACTTTTGTATACAAGGTAGATAGAGCTCATCAAGATACACATTCCACAAATAGGACATTTTTGCATTTGAGAAAGTGTTTGTAAACTCTAGTCACAAAGTCTTGAATCACACAAAGACTTTATGAAACTACATGCGGGACTTGTGGATTTAGAACTGCACTTTCTTAACACTTTGTCAAATGCAAAAATGTCCTATATATCAAATGTAGATATTGATTAGTGGAACAAAATTTGTATTCATGACTTTCGGAGTTGGGGCCGTCTAGGGTCCCGAAAACTTGCTTGTAGCAGTGAAAATTTGAAATTTCAAACTTTTAGTGGTTCAAACCATCTCAAATGAAACGTTGACCATTACAACAAATGTGTATCTTGATAAGGGGAACAAACTTTGTATTCATGACTTTTGCATCTGAGACTGTCTCGGATCCGGTCAAAGTGTATTTTCTAAAAAATCCAATGTTTGACTTGGTCAAACTAGGTCAAATTAGGCAATAAAATACCTCAAATGAAAAAAAATTGAATACAACATAGTTAGACCTCATCAAGGTCTACCTTTGATACACAATACATTTTTGCATTTGGAAAAGTTACAGAAAACTCAGTTCACTTGTTTTGAAAACCCAAGGCGTGGCTTGGTCAAACCAGGTCAAACGAGTGAGTAAATGACCTCAGATGAGAAACTTTTGAATACAAGGTAGATAGAGCTCATCAAGATACACATTCCATACATAGGACATTTTTGCATTTGTGAAAGTGTTTGTAAACTCTAGTCACAAAGTCTTGAATCACACATAGACTTTATGAAACTACATGCGGGACTTGTGGATTTAGAACTGCACTTTCTTAACGCTTTGTCAAATGCAAAAATGTCCTATATATCAAATGTAGGTCTTGATGAGTGGAACAAAATTTCTATTCATGACTTTCGGAGTTGGGGCCGTCTAGGGTCCCGAAAACATGCGTGTAGCAGTGAAAATTTGAAATTTCAAAATTTTAGTGGTTCAAACCATCTCAAATGAAAAGTTGACCATTACAACAAATGTGTATCTTCATAAGGGGAACAAACTTTGTATTCATGACTTTTGCATCTGAGACAGTCTCGGGTCCGATCAAAGTGTATTTTCTAAAAAATCTAATGTTTGACTTGGTCAAACTAGGTCAAACTAGGCAATAAAATACCTCAAATGAAAAAAAATTGAATACAACATAGTTAGACCTCATCAAGGTCTACCTTTGATACACAATACATTTTTGCATTTGGAAAAGTTACAGAAAACTCAGTTCACTTGTTTTGAAAACCCAAGGCGTGGCTTGGTCAAACCTTGTCAAACGAGTGAGTAAATGACCTCAAATGAGAAACTTTTGAATACAAGGTAGATAGAGCTCATCAAGATACACATTCCATACATAGGACATTTTTGCATTTGTGAAGGTGTTTGTAAACTCTAGTCACAAAGTCTTGAATCACACATAGACTTTATGAAACTACGTACGGGACTTGTGGATTTAGAACTGCACTTTCTTAACGCTTTGTCAAATGCAAAAATGTCCAATATATCAAATGTAGATCTTGATGAGTGGAACAAAATTGCTATTCATGACTTTCGGAGTTGGGGCCGTCTAGGGTCCTGAAAACGTGCGTGCAGCAGTGAAAATTTGAAATTTCAAACTTTTAGTGGTTCAAACCATCTCAAATGAAACGTTGACCATTACAACAAATGTGTATCTTGATAAGGGGAACAAACTTTGTATTCATGACTTTTGCATCTGAGACCGTCTCGGGTCTGGTCAAAGTGTATTTTCTAAAAAATCCAATGTTTGGCTTGGTCAAACTAGGTCAATCTAGGCAATAAAATACCTCAAATGAAAAAAATTGAATACAACATAGTTAGACCTCATCAAGGTCTACCTTTGATACACAATACATTTTTGCATTTGGAAAAGTTTCAGAAAACTCAGTTCACTTGTTTTGAAAACCTAAGGCGTGGCTTGGTCAAACCAGGTGAAACGAGTGAGTAAATGACCTCAAATTAGAAACTTTTGAATACAAGGTAGATAGAGCTCATCAAGATACACATTCTATACATAGGACATTTTTGCATTTGTGAAAGTGTTTGTAAACTCTAGTCACAAAGTCTTGAATCACACATAGACTTTATGAAACTACATGCGGGACTTGTGAATTTAGAACTGCACTTTCTTAACGCTTTGTCAAATGCAAAAATGTCCTATATATCAAATGTAGATCTTGATGAGTGGAACAAAATTTGTATTCATGACTTTCGGAGTTGGGGCCGTCTAGGGTCCCGAAAACTTGCTTGTAGCAGTGAAAATTTGAAATTTCAAACTTTTAGTGGTTCAAACCATCTCAAATGAAACGTTGACCATTACAACAAATGTGTATCTTGATAAGGGGAACAAACTTTGTATTCATGACTTTTGCATCTGAGACTGTCTCGGATCCGGTCAAAGTGTATTTTCTAAAAAATCCAATGTTTGACTTGGTCAAACTAGGTCAAACTAGGCAATAAAATACCTCAAATGAAAAAAAATTGAATACAACATAGTTAGACCTCATCAAGGTCTACCTTTGATACACAATACATTTTTGCATTTGGAAAAGTTACAGAAAACTCAGTTCACTTGTTTTGAAAACCCAAGGCGTGGCTTGGTCAAACCAGGTCAAACGAGTGAGTAAATGACCTCAGATGAGAAACTTTTGAATACAAGGTAGATAGAGCTCATCAAGATACACATTCCATACATAGGACATTTTTGCATTTGTGAAAGTGTTTGTAAACTCTAGTCACAAAGTCTTGAATCACACATAGACTTTATGAAACTACATGCGGGACTTGTGGATTTAGAACTGCACTTTCTTAACGCTTTGTCAAATGCAAAAATGTCCTATATATCAAATGTAGGTCTTGATGAGTGGAACAAAATTTCTATTCATGACTTTCGGAGTTGGGGCCGTCTAGGGTCCCGAAAACATGCGTGTAGCAGTGAAAATTTGAAATTTCAAAATTTTAGTGTTCAAACCATCTCAAATGAAAAGTTGACCATTACAACAAATGTGTATCTTCATAAGGGGAACAAACTTTGTATTCATGACTTTTGCATCTGAGACAGTCTCGGGTCCGATCAAAGTGTATTTTCTAAAAAATCTAATGTTTGACTTGGTCAAACTAGGCAATAAAATACCTCAAATGAAAAAAAATTGAATACAACATAGTTAGACCTCATCAAGGTCTACCTTTGATACACAATACATTTTTGCATTTGGAAAAGTTACAGAAAACTCAGTTCACTTGTTTTGAAAACCCAAGGCGTGGCTTGGTCAAACCTTGTCAAACGAGTGAGTAAATGACCTCAAATGAGAAACTTTTGAATACAAGGTAGATAGAGCTCATCAAGATACACATTCCATACATAGGACATTTTTGCATTTGTGAAGGTGTTTGTAAACTCTAGTCACAAAGTCTTGAATCACACATAGACTTTATGAAACTACATACGGGACTTGTGGATTTAGAACTGCACTTTCTTAACGCTTTGTCAAATGCAAAAATGTCCAATATATCAAATGTAGGTCTTGATGAGTGGAACAAAATTTCTATTCATGACTTTCGGAGTTGGGGCCGTCTAGGGTCCCGAAAACATGCGTGTAGCAGTGAAAATTTGAAATTTCAAAATTTTAGTGGTTCAAACCATCTCAAATGAAAAGTTGACCATTACAACAAATGTGTATCTTCATAAGGGGAACAAACTTTGTATTCATGACTTTTGCATCTGAGACAGTCTCGGGTCCGATCAAAGTGTATTTTCTAAAAAATCTAATGTTTGACTTGGTCAAACTAGGTCAAACTAGGCAATAAAATACCTCAAATGAAAAAAAATTGAATACAACATAGTTAGACCTCATCAAGGTCTACCTTTGATACACAATACATTTTTGCATTTGGAAAAGTTACAGAAAACTCAGTTCACTTGTTTTGAAAACCCAAGGCGTGGCTTGGTCAAACCTTGTCAAACGAGTGAGTAAATGACCTCAAATGAGAAACTTTTGAATACAAGGTAGATAGAGCTCATCAAGATACACATTCCATACATAGGACATTTTTGCATTTGTGAAGGTGTTTGTAAACTCTAGTCACAAAGTCTTGAATCACACATAGACTTTATGAAACTACGTACGGGACTTGTGGATTTAGAACTGCACTTTCTTAACGCTTTGTCAAATGCAAAAATGTCCAATATATCAAATGTAGATCTTGATGAGTGGAACAAAATTGCTATTCATGACTTTCGGAGTTGGGGCCGTCTAGGGTCCTGAAAACGTGCGTGCAGCAGTGAAAATTTGAAATTTCAAACTTTTAGTGGTTCAAACCATCTCAAATGAAACGTTGACCATTACAACAAATGTGTATCTTGATAAGGGGAACAAACTTTGTATTCATGACTTTTGCATCTGAGACCGTCTCGGGTCTGGTCAAAGTGTATTTTCTAAAAAATCCAATGTTTGGCTTGGTCAAACTAGGTCAATCTAGGCAATAAAATACCTCAAATGAAAAAAATTGAATACAACATAGTTAGACCTCATCAAGGTCTACCTTTGATACACAATACATTTTTGCATTTGGAAAAGTTTCAGAAAACTCAGTTCACTTGTTTTGAAAACCTAAGGCGTGGCTTGGTCAAACCAGGTGAAACGAGTGAGTAAATGACCTCAAATTAGAAACTTTTGAATACAAGGTAGATAGAGCTCATCAAGATACACATTCTATACATAGGACATTTTTGCATTTGTGAAAGTGTTTGTAAACTCTAGTCACAAAGTCTTGAATCACACATAGACTTTATGAAACTACATGCGGGACTTGTGGATTTAGAACTGCACTTTCTTCACGCTTTGTCAAATGCAAAAATGTCCTATATATCAAATGTAGATCTTGATGAGTGGAACAAAATTTGTATTCATGACTTTCGGAGTTGGGGCCGTCTAGGGTCCCGAAAACGTGCGTGTAGCAGTGAAAATTTGAAATTTCAAAATTTTAGTGGTCCAAACCATCTCAAATGAAACGTTGACCATTATAACAAATGTGTATCTTGATAAGGGGAACAAAACGTGCGTGCAGCAGTGAAAATTTGAAATTTCAAAATTTTAGTGGTTCAAACCATCTCAAATGAAACGTTGACCATTACAACAAATGTGTATCTTGATAAGGGGAACAAACTTTGTATTCATGACTTTTGTATCTGAGACCGTCTCGGGTCCGGTCAAAGTGTATTTTCTAAAAAATCCAATGTTTGACTTGGTCAAACTAGGTCAAACTAGGCAATAAAATACCTCAAATGAAAAAAAAATTGAATACAACATAGTTAGACCTCATCAAGGTCTACCTTTGATACACAATACATTTTTGCATTTGGAAAAGTTACAGAAAACTTAGTTCACTTGTTTTGAAAACCCAAGGCGTGGCTTGGTGTCACACCCTGGCTTTTAAAATAAGACCAGAGTCGTCATATGTGTGCCCAGGAAGTCAACACATATAACAAAAGAATAGAAATATCAACAATGTTATATATAGCAGAAAACATATTTATATTAACACTTACAAACATCAGAGTACGCAGAAACAGAAGCTAAACGTCTTAGGCTCCATTCTTCTCAGAGACGGTTGACTGGGGGCTCCGTACGCCAAGCACTTCTGATAAGCTTCTAGAAAACTCCATAGCATCTTTGTTCTTCTTCTAAGCAGCACTTTACTACACACTGGGGGTGTGGGGGGAAATAGCAAGGGTGAGTTCATGTCGAACTCAACAAGCACAGACGGAAAGTAATGACATGCAAGGCTTAAAACAAGGTAAAGCTGACTTGGTTTGACTGCGGTAGCATTTTAGTTAACCACTTTTAATTATGACTATTATTAGAACAACCTACTACTAATTATGAGTAGCATAAACCCAACCCTTAATTAGTGTAAGTAGTATTTAGCATCTTTTAAAGGACTAACCTAATTATTATAGTAATCCAGGGATTAACCCCAATTATTAACACAGGATAGCAATCCTGCCAACACAGAATAGCCATTCCGCCAAAACACGAGGTAGCAACCTCGCCAAGATCCATCTCCAAGTATCCAGTGAATCCAATTTGCTCATCAAGTGAGGGTCTGGGCCGCTTGTGACCGTGAGCACGGCTGATATATCAGTTTTACACTCTGCAGAGGTGTGCACGTTCACTCCAAGTCGTGATTCCCATTTGCCCGGGGTCACGACTCCCCAAAACACTACCAAGGTGAGCAGGCAGGGTCTCACTACGAGACCTTTCACAGGGTCCAACTAATAGGCTGCCACTCGCAAGTTTTTGCCGGGGCGCTCGGCAGTCGATACCCATAGCCATGGCGTACCGATCAACCGACAACTTAATATTCATTACCCAAGTTACTTCCTCACGCCTACCCAGAAAGTAACACCCTACTAGTGGAGGTCCTGCTAATTAGTCAAGCCAGAGCCATATAGCTTGGAGCTGCACTGTAAGTCCCAGGGGGCCACTCCCTGACTAAGTCCTTACGGAGAGCAGAGACGGGTACGCCCGGCAAACCGGACCACCAACAGTACCCGCTCCCCCTGTCACCACCATCATCACGATGCTCGTAAGCATCCAACATCGCCATCACCGCAGTGACCAAAGATTCAGCACAGTTTAAGCATCAAGTTAAGTATAGAGTAATTCTTGTTTAAGCATGTGTATAAGGTGAGTAGAGCAGCTAAGCAAACCTAGTATGGCCTAGTCTACCTATATACATAACCCCAGGTGAATAAGGAATAGTAAGTAAAGCTAGTCATGTCCTTAGGGTTTGCATTCATTGGACACATGCATATAAAGTAAATGACATTAATGAGTAGGTTCAAAATGATCAAACGGTGTCTGCACTTGCCTTTATTCCCAGTGTATAACTGCTCAGAATTCTTTGGCTTCTATCCTCTGATATCTATCTTCTGCTTCGATTGTCGGTCCTTAGCTCCTGATCTTCACTGTTGATGAACCACGCTTCTTCTACTCGTAGCAACCAAGCAACACAAACAGACAAACAACAATCACGACTAAGAACAAACATCAATCAAAAGAAAAGCTTTCAAATAGAGCGCACTAAACGACACGACGTGTTGCTAGCATCACAAGAGCACAAAAACGGTTGAGAACAGAGCTATTCGTTAAACGAACACGGCTTTCGAGGTTCGAAGTGCAACGAAGAAAATCAACTATTCGTCTTGTCTTGATCTATTTTATTTGATGAAAAGAGGTGATAGACTTTTTTTTAGAGAAATAACTCAAAAAGTAGAATTAAACAAATTATAATTATAAAAGACGAAGTATAGTTCTAGTCATACTCTATTTATAAATAATTATAGAAATTATTTAAACTATTTTAGCATTTATAGCTTAGAGAATATAAAATGAGTGAGAGCAACTTAATTAGAATCACTATTTATTTTCAAAAGTTAATCTAAGCAGGTCATAATTGAAAATTCATTTAGGTTGATATTAATTATATTAATATTCTTTATTTAAAGACTAAACTATATAACTAAGTCGCTTTTAATCCAAGAGACATTAAATAAATATTAAACAAATTAATTATATACTTTATGTCTAACTAAAAGTATTATAATTAATAAATATTTAAGTTAACATTAATCATGTTAATATTAGATTATAAAAATACCGAAGTGTAAACCTAAATTGTTTTTTATTAACTAAAAATGACACTCAATAAATATTAATTAAACTAATTATATTTATAAACATGGGACTTGGAAAACAGTATCGCTAACAAGTCATTTACGTTGCCACGATCACAAAACAATAGAAAACATGATTTTAACTGTATAGTGCTTTTAATTATAAAATTAGGTACATATATTAATTAATCTAATATTCAACTAAATATAGAAAAAACATGTGATATAATAAAAGTTAACACTACTGCGTAGAACGCGATGTTACGAAACTAACGCAACTGAACAAAACGAAGTTAAAACGAATAAACTATTGCTATTTTTATTCAGTGGCAAAATCGTAATTAGGGGCATCTTCTCCCTTGGTCATGTTCGTAACCCATCCATGGCTGACTGCTGCTGCGTTCATCCAGAGGCTCGCACAGACGTGCAGGGGCTTCGGCAGGTCAGCGGCGCGGCAGCACGTGGCCGTGGTGACCCACACGCGGAGCCGGGGCAGGGGCTTGCTCGACACCCACGGTAGTGGCCGGGCGGCCACAGGCGGTGCAGCGCTGCTGCCCTGCAGCGTGCTGGGCACGGGAGAGGGCAGCGAAGGGGGCGCCGGATGGCGGCACGACCGTGAGGGTGAGGTGCGAGGTTGGGCGCAGGGGGAAACCGAGCGGCACCGTGCGCCAGAGGCGAAAGAGAGGGCCGGCCAAGGATGCTGCTCGTCAGAGAAGACAAATAAATATCAGGTACACGACGAACGAGTATGGATTCGTAAAACAAAAGGCGTGCCGATGTAGAGGACGACGACACGAACCTCACTGTGGCGGCGGTTTTCGCAGGGGAAGACGGAGGCGGCCGGAAACACTCGCCGAACGTTCGCCGGAAAAGTTCGTGAGAAATGAGATCTAAAACTTCGGCGATGGATCTGCGGGGCTACGAGTGGCGGCTTGGAAAAGCGATCGTACTTCTGGAATCAGCGCGTCGAGAGCTACGCCGGCATATATATAGGTCTAGGGTTTGGAAAAGTTTCAGAATTTCTTAATTTCGGGATTTTAAATAAATCATTTTCAGTTCCAAAATAATTCCAGAAAAAGCTGAAATCATTTTAAATCCCTGAAAAAAATATTTTCAAAATTCCACAAATTCAATAAAATCTAGTAGAGATAGATTAGAATATTATGAACCAAAATAAAGTTTTTCGAGTTCATCAAAAAGTATTTTAGAGCGTCCGATAATTAGATTTTTGCTCTAGAAAAAATAAGAAAAAGATCCGGAAAAGTCTGAAAAATTCTCGCAAAGGAACAGATGGTGTCTAGACGTGTTTTTTTTAAATCTAGCACACTCAAAAACACATAACTCAAGTAACAAACAAGCATCATATCAACTAAAGCTCGTCTAATTAATTCCAAAGTATTTGAAAAGCACTATTTTTGTTTGATAAAAATATGTGGAAATTTAAACTATTGTTGGCAAATTTTATCCACATATTAAAACCATACATTTTTTTAATATTTTCTAATAACAACCCGAAATAGGGTGTTATAGATCTACCCCACTTAACATAAATCTCGTCTCGAGATTTGAAGAGACTAGAGAGATAGTCAAAGTAGAGCATCAAGATTGTATTGAGACTTTTGACAAGATATGATTTAGCAATTAGGGATAAAAATTGTCAAAGAAGTCAAAGATCAATTCTCAAGATTGATTTAGAGTTTATGGCATGAGGTCAACGGATTGAAGATCCGCATAGGTTGAAAAGCAAGATAAAAGGAGGGTGAAAAGATAGATAAAGGTTGATCACTGGGTTTTCACATTATAAGGTGTAAAGATAAGGAGTGAAGATTAGCAATCGATGATATAAACGATAAATCAGTGCTCACAATTTCTTGATTCAAGATTTAGGAGATATATGATGAAAATATTAGGAATTGTCGAAGATTAGGAAGGAAGACAAAGATTGAATTTATAATCTTCGCGCTTCATTTATTCCAAGACTACGAGATGTAAGATCAAGGACCAAGGGTTGGCACACAATGATCAAACAGATCAAGATTGATGACAAAAAGGATAGACAAGATAGATGAAGACTTATCTTTAAGTCTTTATATTAAGGGGGATACGATCGAGAGGCAAACACTAGTAAAAGATGATAAGAAGATGGAGATTGGTGACAAATAAAAGATAAAGTTTGATATACAAGAAAGATAGATAAGAGGTGGTCTTCAAACTTCAAACTTTATTTTGTTTAAGATATCAAGAGTGGCAGAGGATCTACCCCACTTAACAAGAATTTTGTTCCACTTGGAAATTGTTGTTGAAGTCAATACTTTCTCTAAGGATTGCTGCTATCGGTGCATCCTTCATGTGTTGACTCCTCCATTAAGTTG
Source organism: Sorghum bicolor (assembly GCF_000003195.3). NCBI lineage: Eukaryota > Viridiplantae > Streptophyta > Magnoliopsida > Poales > Poaceae > Sorghum > Sorghum bicolor. The sequence continues at coordinate 23,779,295 of NC_012877.2, forward strand.
AGATAAAGAAGAAGGCATCAAAAAGTAGAGTAGGTAGGCATGGTGTAAGAGAAAAGATGATATGACCAAGATTGAAAAAAAATAGATTGGATAAGAGAGGACACTACCCGACTTAACATAGATCAAACTAAGCCTCGAGGAGTCATATTCTGAGCCTCCTTCAAAACATGAGAACAAGGACAACACACAAGCAACACAACAAACAAGACAAGCATGCAATACATCATCGAACTACACGTGCTTCTTCAATAATGGTGGTCATCCTAAAAGGTAAGTCTGAGATGATGAAGGGCCATCGAATTTTGGAATAAAATAAGTTTTGAAAACTTAAGTAAAACAACTAAACAAAAGCCAAGGAGATTAATAGAAATAGCTCAAAGGAAGCTATTCAAGGAGAGGATACAAAATGACAAGGGGGAGAAAATAGTGGGAATCAAAGAGTCAAGGGATGAGAAAATAGTTTTATATCAAAGTAAGCTTTAGAAATTGACCACTGCTATCTAGGCATACGTCCTACAGTCAACATTGCTCTGATACCATTCCTGTCACACCCTGACTTTTAAAATAAGACCAGAGTCGTCATATGTGTGTCCAGGAAGTCTACACATATAACAAAAGAATAGAAATATCAGAAACAATGTTATATAGAGCGGAAAACATATTTATATTAACACTTACAAACATTAGAGTACGCGGAAACAGAAGCTAAACGTCTTAGGCTCCATTCTTCTCAGGGACGGTTGACTGGGGGCTCCGTACGCCAAGCACTTCTGATAAGCTTCTAGAAAACTCCATAGCATCTTTGTTCTTCTTCTGAGCAGCACTTTACTACACACTGGGGGTGTGGGGGGAAATAGCAAAGGTGAGTTCATGTCGAACTCAACAAGCACAGACGGAAAGTAATGACATGCAAGGCTTAAAACAAGGTAAAGCTGACTTGGTTTGACTGCGGTAGCATTTTAGTTGATCACTTTTAATTATGACTATTATTAGAACAACCTACTACTAATTATGAGTAGCATAAACCCAACCCTTAATTAGTGTAAGTAGTATTTAGCATCTTTTAAAGGACTATCCTAATTATTATAGTAATCCAGGGATTAACCCCAATTATTAACACAGGATAGCAATCCTGCCAACACGGAATAGCCATTCCGCCAAAACACGAGGAGCAACCTCGCCAAGATCCATCTCCAAGTATCCAGTGAATCCAATTTGCTCATCAAGTGAGGGTCTGGGCCGCTCGTGACCGTGAGCACGGCTGATATATCAGTTTTACACTCTGCAGAGGTGTGCGCGTTCACTCCAAGTCGTGATTCCCATTTGCCCGGGGTCGCGACTCCCCAAAACACTACCAAGGTGAGCACGCAGGGTCTCACTACGAGACCTTTCAAAGGGTCCAACTAATAGGATGCCACTCGCAAGATTTTGTCGGGGCGCTCGGCAATCGATACCCATAGCCATGGCGTACCGATCAACCGACAACTTAATATTCATTACCCAAGTTACTTCCTCACGCCTACCCAGAAAGTAACACCCTACTAGTGGAGGTCCTACTAATTAGTCAAGCCAGAGCCATATAGCTTGGAGCTGCACTGTAATTCCCAGGGGGCCGCTCCCTGACTTAGTCCTTACGGATAGCAGAGACAGGTACGCCCGGCAAACCGGACCACCAACAGTACCCGCTCTCCCTGTCACCACCATCATCACGATGCTCGTAAGCATCCAACATCGCCATCACCGCAGTGACCAAAGATTCAGCATAGTTTAAGCATCAAGTTAAGTATAGAGTAATTCTTGTTTAAGCATGTGTATAAGGTGAGTAGAGCAGCTAAGCAAACCTAGTATGGCCTAGTCTACCCATATACATAACCCCAGGTGAACAAGGAATAGTAAGTAAAGCTAGTCATGTCCTTAGGGTTTGCATTCATTGGACACATGCATATAAAGTAAATGACATTAATGAGTTGGTTCAAAATGATCAAACGGTGTCTGCACTTGCCTTTATTCCCAGTGTATAACTGCTCAGAATTCTTTGGCTTCTATCCTCTGATATCTATCTTCTGCTTCGATTGTCGGTCCTCAGATCCTGATCTTCACTGTTGACGAACCACGCTTCTTCTACTCGTATTAACCAAGCAACACAAACAGACAAACAACAATCACGACTAAGAACAGACATCAATCAAAAGAAAAGCTTTGAAATAGAGCGCACTAAACGACACGACGTGTTGCTAGCATCACAAGAGCACAAAAACGGTTGAGAACAGAGCTATTCGTTAAACGAACACGGCTTTCGAGGTTCGAAGTGCAACGAAGAAAATCAACTATTCGTCTTGTCTTGATCTATTTTATTTGATGAAAAGAGGTGATAGACTTTTTTTAGAGAAATAACTCAAAAAGTGGAATTAAACAAATTATAATTATAAAAGACGAAGTATAGTTCTAGTCATACTCTATTTATAAATAATTATAGAAATTATTTAAACTATTTTAGCATTTATAGCTTAGAGAATATAAAACGAGTGAGAGCAACTTAATTAGAATCACTATTTATTTTTAAAAGTTAATCTAAGCAGCTCATAATTGAAAATTTATTTAGGTTGATATTAATTATATTAACATTCTTTATTTAAAGACTAAACTATATAACTAAGTCGCATTTAATCCAAGAGACATTAAATAAATATTAAACAAATTAATTATATACTTTATGTCTAACTAAAAGAATTATAATTAATAAATATTTAAGTTAACATTAATCAAGTTAATATTAGATTATAAAAATACCGAAGTGTAAACCTAAATTGTTTTTTATTAATTAAAAATGACACTCAATAAATATTAATTAAACTAATTATATTTATAAACATGGGACATGGAAAACAGTATCGCTAACAAGTCATTTACGTTGCCACGATCACAAAACAATAGAAAACATGATTTTAACTGTACAGTGCTTTTAATTATAAAATTAGGTACATATATTAATTAATCTAATATTCAACTAAATATAGAAAAAACATGTGATATAATAAAAGTTAACACTACTGCGTAGAACGCGATGTTACGAAACTAACGCAACTGAAACGGAACAAAACGAAGTTAAAACGAATAAACTATTGCTATTTTTATTTAGTGGCAAAATCGTAATTAGGGACATCTTCTACCTTGGTCATGTTCGTAACCCATCCATGGCTGACTGCTGCTGCGTTCATCCAGAGGCTCGCGCAGGCGTGCAGGGGCTTCGGCAGGTCAGCGGCGCGGCAGCACGTTGGTGACCCACACGCGGAGCCGGGGCAGGGGCTTGCTCGGCACCCACGGTAGTGGCCGGGCGGCCACAGACGGTGCAGCGCTGCTGCCCTGCAGCGTGCTGGGCACGGGAGAGGGCCGCGAAGGGGGCGCCGGATGGCGGCGCGACCGTGAGGGTGAGGTGCGAGGTTGGGCGCAGGGGAAACCGAGCGGCGCCGTGCGCCAGAGGCGAAAGAGAGGGCCGGCCATGGATGCTGCTCGTCGGAGAAGACAAATAAATACCAGGGACACGACGAACGAGTATGGATTCGTAAAACAAAAGGCGTGCCGATGTAGAGGACGACGACACGAACCTCACTGTAGCGGCGGTTTTCGCAGGGGACGACGGAGGCGGCCGGAAACACTCGCCGAACGTTCGCCGGAAAAGTTCGCCGCGAATGAGATGTAAAGCTTCGGCGATGGATCTGCGGGGCTACGAGTGGCGGCTTGGAAAAGCGCGATCGTACTTCTGGAATCAGCGCGTCGAGAGCTACGCCGGCATATATATAGGTCTAGGGTTTGGAAAAGTTTCAGAATTTCTTAATTTCGGGATTTTAAATAAATCATTTTCAGTTCCAAAATAATTCCAGAAAAAGCTGAAATCATTTTAAATCCCTGAAAAAATATTTTCAAAATTCCAAAAATTCAATAAAACCTAGTAGAGATAGATTAGAATATTATGAACCAAAATAAAGTTTTTCGAGTTCATAAAAAAAGTATTTTAGAGCGTCCGATAATTAGATTTTTGCTCTAGGAAAAATAAGAAAAAGATCCAGAAAAGTCCGAAAAATTCTCGCAAAGGAACAGATGGTGTCTAGACGTGTTTTTTTTTAAATCTAGCACACTCAAAAACACATAACTCAAGTAACAAACAAGCATCATATCAACTATAGCTTGTCTAATTAATTCCAAAGTATTTGAAAAGCACTATTTTTGTTTGATAAAAATATGTGGAAATTTAAACTATTGTTGGCAAATTTTATCCACATATTAAAACCATACATTTTTTTTAATATTTTCTAATAACAACCCGAAATAGAAATTTCGAGGTGTTATACTTGGTCAAACCTGGTCAAACGAGTGAGTAAATGACCTCAAATGAGAAACTTTTGAATACAAGATAGATAGAGCTCATCAAGATACACATTCCATACTGAAGGGTCGAGATGGCGGACTAGAGGGGGGGTGAATAGTCATTTCTAAAACTTATTGCGTCGGCTAACCGAAACAAATGCGGAATTAAAACTATCGGTCTAGCCAAGACTACACCCCTCTATCTAAGTTCTCTATCACCTTGAAAAGATCCTAAACAAGCAAGCAAGGTGCTACCTTAGCAAGAGCTCACCTAACCAAAACTAGAGGCAAGGTCACACAAGCCTATGCAACTAGTACTTTGCAAACCGGGGGAGCTCCTACACAAACTAGTGAGGCAAAGCGCACAAAGCCTAAGCTCACTAGCAAGCTCAATAACAAGGCAACTAATGCCAAATTAGAGAGCGCAACTTACTTAGCTACACAAACTAAGTAATGTGACTAACAAGGTTACACAAACCAAATTAGTCACGCAAGGGAACTACTTCTAGCTACACAAGCAAGAAGGTAACTAGAAAGCTACACAAGCTAACTAATTACAAGAGCAACTACACAAGCACAATTATATGAATGTAAGAACAAGCTTGTGTTAGGGACTTGCAAACCAACGGGAAGAACAAATGTTGACACGATGATTTTCTCCCGAGGTTCACTTGGTTGCCACCAAGCTACGTCCCCGTTGTGTCGACCAACACTTGGTGGTTCGGCGGCTAAGAGGTGTTACACGAACCTCGTCCCCACTAGGACACCGCAAGAACCTACCCACAAGTGAGGTAGCTCAATGACACACACGATCCAATAGAGTTGCTCTTCGCGATCCCCGCGGGGTGAGCACCGTACCCCTCACAATCTCTTCTCCAGAGCACCGCACAATCTCCTTGCGTGCTTCGACAGAGTCACAAGCCACCAAGCCGTCTAGGAGGTGGCAACATCCAAGAGTAACAAGCACCACCGGCTTGCAACACGAACACCTAGTGCCACTCGATGCAATCTCTCAATGCAACGCACTAGAATCACTCACTCGCTATTGATTCGCACTTTTGCAAGCACAAGTGAGTTAGAGGCCTTCCTAGCACTCCCCAAGCATGGACACTAAGTCCCAAGGGTGCTCAGCACCGGCCAAGGCCGGCCACCACTTCTATTTATAGCCCTAAGGGCTAAACTAGCCGTTGCCCCTTCACTGGGCAAAAGTCGTGAGCACCGGACTCACTGTAGGTAGCATCGGACGCTGGAACAGTGCGTCCTGTGCTCCAAAAACAGCCACGTATCACTAGCCGTTTGAACTTGACCGTTGCCGCCAACGGCTAGCACACGCACGCGCGTCTGGAACAGTAGCACCGGACGCTCTGCTGCTTCACACCGGATGGTCCGGTGCTCACCGGACTCACACGCAGAGAGCAACGCAAACTTGCAGCAGCACCGGACTCTCAGCGTCCTGTGCCACCGGACGCTGGAACAGTGCGTCCTGTGCCTGCAGTTCAACTTGTTAGGTTGCTAACTTCTAGCTCCGAACTCCAAATTCGATGATCTTGGACATTTTGGAAAGCTTACTTAGAATACTATCCAATATATATGAATACTCAATCCAAATCGAAATGGATCAAAGTAGTATTCCAATCTAAAAGCCATCCTAATGTCCGGAGAACACCGAAAGACTTCTCTCTCTTCTCCAAGTTGAACAAAATCAACTTCAACACCTTCTCCTTTGCAAAAGTGCCAACACCACCAAGAGTACACCACCATGTGTAAGTGTGTTAGTATTTTCACAAATATTTTCCCAAAGGAGTTAGCCTCTCAACTTGCCACGCCACTCGATCCTAACACGTATGCAAAGTTAGATCGCTCAAGTGGCACTAGATGACCGATATGCAAACAAGTTTGCCCCACTTGATAGTACGGCCATCTATCCTAAATCCGGTCATAAACTTCTCTACACACCTATGACCGGTGAAATGGAAAAGCCCTAGGTTATACCTTTGCCTTGCGCTTTCCATTCCATCTCCTCCAATGTTGATGCAACACATGCACCAACCAATCACCAAATGATATGATCCACTTCATATCATCACGCGACCGTATTGGTTCATTGATCTTGACCTCACTTGCTCTTCACCGTTGCCTCGGTCCATCTGCGCCAAGTCTTGCTCAAGCTTCACCGTCACACGCGGTCCCTCGCTTCAAAGCCTCCGACTTGCCCTTCACTCTTGCAACCGGTCCATCAAGCCAAGCCTCATCTTGATCTTCTCCAACTTGGTCACATGACTCCATGTCATGTCTCATATGCAATGAGCTCCTCCATCATCACATAATCACCTGTGGACTAATCTCCTGTGTATCTCACATAAACACTATTAGTCCACCTAAGTTGTCACTCAATTACCAAAACCAAACAAGGACCTTTCAATCTCCCCCTTTTTGGTAATTGATGACAACTCTACAAAGATATGGAAATTAAGCTTTTTCAAGCTAGCACTTCACACAAGTGTAAATTGCTAACTTGATTTGGATTTTATGCTACTTATCCAACATTTAAGCTCTATGTCACGATTTGGATAAGCACCACAAAACCCTATTAAGTGCTAAGGTGTATAGAATAAACCTTTGTAGCTCGATACCAAGTTCGATGGCATTTGAAGCATTCAATGTACACCATCCTTAGCACCATGAGTAGCTAGACAACAAAAACACTAGAAACCCCGTGAGATCAACATTAAGAGCAAGGGTCTAGTCTTTACTTAAAGAACACAAGTCTAGCTACCAACCTATGCATGCTAGTTATCATATCATCAATCAAGTTCTATAACTAGCATACACCACACAAGCATGCATATTGAATTTAAAACTTATGCAATGCAAGCAAGCACATGAGTATGCACATATCAAATGCAAACAATCAATGTTCATGAGCTTGCTCCCCCTACTTGTGTGCTTCTCTTTTGTCCAAGAATTTTGATCCATCATCTTTTCTTTTAATGTTGCTCCCTTGTCCATGTCCATCTTTGATCTCTCCCCTTTGAAACATATCTTTTGTTGTCCAACCACCATGATCATATCTTTGTTCCAACTTCTCCCCCTTTGTCATCAATTTCCATAAAAGGTATGTGATACCAATTAAATCACTTGATACCAATTGTAAAAATGTGAATCTCATTGTGACAAAGGATTGCATTGGGATAGATGGTTGAGGCTTGAATCTTGCATTTTTGATGGACATCACCATGTGTTGGAATGACATTACTTGAATTGCTCTTGAGATACCACATAGGATCTTTGACCTTGATACCATTTGGTGGGGCACTCCCCCTATGTCATAGCATGAGTCATTCACTTGTCAACCTTGTTGGTGAGGGAACTTTCTTTGCTTGATGATCACTTAAAGTTGAGGATCACTTGTGGAACCACCTTCTTGTATGATAGATACCATATGTATAAGTGTGATATCATTTGAAATATCTTGTCCGATACCATATGGGATTCTTCTACCAATTAAGGTCTTCTAGTATGGAACCACTTGTTTGCTATCTTGAACATTTGCTATCATCATCATGAGTACCATTTGTTGGATATCAATTGAAGAAACATTTGAGTTTAGATGTCCATTTGCATTGTTGTCTTGTTCTTGTACTCTAATCATCATGAGCTTCTAATTGTTGACTTGAACTATGTTGATTTGCCTAAGCTTCCAAGTTCGGTTTGAACCAATGACAAGCTTTTTCACACCTCACATTAAGGGTTATCTTGCCAATGTTGTACTTGTCACTTGTTAGCAATCCAAAATAGATCAAGTACTTAGGTTTACTAGCTCATGAACAAACTCATATACATACCACTAGATCAACTAATCATTCAAGCAATAGTGGTAGGTTATGAATTTAAAACTTTTCATTTGTCATGCATGATCCTATGAAGCATGTACTATATGCTCTAACCGCATACTAGTAAAGGATGAAATGATCATTGTAACATCCCTGATGTTACGGTTATTAAAAATGGATCATGTCATCATGAGCATTGCAAAGCATATTTGTTAAGCACATTGGCATGCATCAACTTAAAACAAGTTTATTTTTATTGCTTGAGCTTAGGGAGGTAGAGTGTGTTTATGTGGAATGTTGATGCTTGTGTGGTTGCTAAAATCCTAGGGTGGAAATCTTCCGAAAAGCTAAGGGGGGAAAACCCTGATTTCTGGATCCTAGATTTGCCCCCTTTTGCATAAGTCAAAAACTAAGCAAAATTTGAGGTTGAGTTCAAAAGCAAAGTTGTAGCTCTTGGCAAGATGTACAACTTTGGTGTTTTGAATTTTTGAAGTTTCAATACAAAATTCAAAGTAATTTTTAAAATACAGATTTCCAGAAAGTGTCCCCTTTTCCAACTTAAACCCCCAATTCAAAATCCATTTGGAATTTTGAAAAATGGTCAACATGAAAGTTGTAGAGCACAAAAAGTTGAGCAACTTTCATGTTGGGAGTTTTTCAAGTTGTTATACAAAATCAAAAGTAATTTTGGAAATTCTGTTTTGCCCCAATTCAAAAATTTGGAATTTCTTTGATTTGAGTTTGATTTTCAAACTGTTTTGGCCAAATTCACCCTGTTACACTCGAAATCAGCTCTGGTCACCTAAACATGATTTGTAGTTTATAAAATTTGGCACAACTTTTGTTTTGGTGGAAATTGGACTTTAGTTCAATTTTTTGGCTGAAATTCGCAAGGGGACAAAAGGGGGAGGATAGGGGTTGCTACAGTGATCCGATAGGGATCACCGGCACCCTGTCCAGCGCAGCTGCCGCGCGAGCAGCGCCGCGCGCATGCGTGAGTGCACGCAGCTGCTTGCTGCCAGGGTCGCCAGGCGACGTGGATGCCCCGGACTTGCCTTCCCCCTCCACTTGAGCACCGACGTGGACGACGCCGTCCGTTTTCACTGACCACGGCCGGAGGAACTCGATCTCTCTCTCTCTGAAATCCACCGCACTCCGTTCCTTTCGAGCCAAATTGAGCACGCTGCCGTTTTCGCCACCTCCTTGCGGACCCAGAGCACCCCCGAGCTCACGCCCTAACCCCCTCAAACGCCAGAACTTCTCCTTCTTCTCTAAGTCCGGTCGGCGTCGCCGCCGTGGAACTCTCCACGTGGGCACGTTATTCCACTCGGTACCACACCTTATCAGCGATCGTTTCGCACTTCTCTTGTTTTCCCGATGCTCATGCGCTCGCTTCTTCTTCCTGGACGTGAGCAGGACCCTCGGGACGACTTCGCCGGAGCCGGAGCATCCGCCCGACTACACGGCTACCGTCGCCAAGCCTCTCTACTGCTTCTCCCGCCGTGGTGATGTGAGCACCATGATCCCCGCTCCTTCTCGGACCTCCCGGACCTACTGGTTCACGCTCTACCGAACCCTCGTGCCCGGTCCTCGGCGACCGACGCGGCCGTCCGCCGTTTGTGTGGTTGAGGTGGAAAGAGAGTGAGAGAGCGTCGGTGAGTGGCAGCCTTGGAGTCGTAGGGTTGACGCGGTGCTGGTGCGCACGCGCGCGGGGGCCCGGGAACTCTGTAACGATCGCCGGAGCGGCGGCAGCACCGCCGTGAGCGAGGAAGGCGAAGCTGACGAGCGGGACCCGCTCGTCAGCGACCATGCGGAGAAGGGGAGCGCGCGCGACGCCCGCGTGGGCCGCGTCCAAGCGGAGCGCGCGTGGGCCGAGCAGCCAGGCCGTCCGCGCAGTGCGGATGTGGGCCGAGCACGCGCATGGACCGGCCTGCGGGCCAAGATCCAGGCCGCCTACTGCGCAAAGCTCTTTTTCTTTTTCCTTTTTATGCAATTTTTGCTGGATGTTCGAAATTATGTGATAAATTGTGTAGTGATCCAAAAATAGTGAAACTTTTTGTATAGGTTCCAGATAATATAAAGAGCATAGGAAAAATGTTAGAGTCTATTTCCTTGATAGTTTGCCTGTCCATAAAAATTGGCTTTTTAATTAATAAATAAAACTTCTAGGAATTTTAATAATTTATTTATATGTGTAAAAATCACCAAAATTGGTGGAGAGCCTCTGAATATTATTCCCTGGCTCCACACAAAATTTGGTGACATTTGGATAATGTTTGATTAAAATATTAATAAATCCTTATTTAGTACTTGAATAATAATTCCAAAATAATTAACTAGTGATTAGTTAAATCCTCATAATTAGGGTTGAGTGATTTTGGGATTGTGTGATGACCTGAGGTCATTAACCCTAATGACCTTTGGCATTTAATTATTGTTTAGCCTTAATGTTTAATTACTGTCATTAATAAGTAATTAAGAATTAATTTAAGTAAATAAGGGTAATAGTTAATTAATTTAAGATAAGTATGAATTAAATAAAGTCTTAATTTACTGATGCAACCTCTTGGGTAAAGACACTAAGTTGTTAAACAACTTTATTTATTAATTATTCTGTATTGCATCAAGAAGGCGAGTTGTACTCGATTTGGTCCTTCTTGCATATCTGTCATACGCATATCATGAGCATTCATCATTTTGCGTATAGTGTCCGTGACCGAAGGAGCGCCCGTTGAACCGAACCCCGAGGTCGGTGCTCCGTTCGAGGAAGTCGGATCCGAGACTTGGGAAGTCTCCGAGGGTCCCTCTCTGCCCTGCAACCAAGGCAAGCCCCGGATGCATTAACCCCTCCTTGGATGTTTTAAATCTTTTATCACTTATAAATTGAATATGCTGCATTAGGTAGTTGAGAATTGGGTTAACCTACTTGCTGCATTTACTACCTTGATATCTGTATCCTGCCCTTGACACCTGTTTTATTTTAAAAAGTGCGTAGCAATGCTTAGCCCTGCTACTAGATAGGTTTTTAAACAAGAAAGTTTGAAGGGTTGTTGTGGGATACACTTACTATCAATGATGTTTCAATTTGAGACCGGTCGGTGGACTTGCTTTAAGAATGGAGTCTTAAAGTAGTGTCTCCAACTGTGTCGGTTAAGGACCGGTCCGTTGATGGCCTGCTGGGTTGAGAATTTATAGTACTAGCCACTTGCCTCCGGTAAGCCCAGTCTTGTGATCCCTCGACGCGAACAGCTACTCGCGCACTGGGAGTGGAAAGATGGCGAGAGTAGTGTGTACCCACCTTACGGATCTGAGATGACCGGAAAACATCTAGATCGGCTGTAGGATGGTGGAGTACTGTGCTCTCGGGTGCCGCGAACCTGGTCAGATTTGGGGAGAGCTTGACTTGGGTTGATATATGCAAGATTTGGTTCTACATATGTCGGGTGGTTAGGAACTCCAGCTGGATTGCTAAGCGATTCGAATCGTCGTTGCTCCCCGATTGGGAGACTCAATTCCTTCGACCCTCATCGTAGTTAAATATGCAACTAAGTGATATAATGAGAAAGGGGAAAATGTCTCATGAGGTTCGGATCCCAATTCCCGGACTCATAGCGACATGAAGCTATGACCATCGATAAATAATACTTAATGATAGGACTAGGAACTCACGGATTCGTCTGTGGGGAAACAACTAGTTAGACTATCCTCGAATTCTTCTGCCTCTGCGAGGGAGAAATTCAGGATAAAACTTGAAAATAAGGATGCACTACTAGTAAGCTTTTACGCAAAACACTTTGGCTCCTTGCTCAGCCACCCCTTGTCTACCCTAAGCCTGCATCCCTAAATTCTCCTCTTTTCCCGTCGGATAAGTCTTGTTGAGTACTCCCGTACTCAGGGTTTCAATACCCCTGTTGCAGGTGAAGCGCAGGAGCCGACTTGTTTCGGACCCTGCTGTGTGACCGTCGTCGAGGTTGACGACGAAGAAGAGTAAACGTGACCCATGGGCAGGGTCTGTAAATTTGTACTCTCTGTATTAAAGTTTAAGTTGCTCCGCTGGACCAGGCTTGTAATAACACTCTACTATTTGGAAGAACTCCTTTTGTAAATTAAGTTATGTAATACTTCCGCTGTTTCACTCTGAAATATTATTTTGGTCTTGTGTTGTTGAGTTACTGCTTTATCTTCGCAACGAATGATCCTGGTGTTAAGGTGGCCACTTGCTATCCTGTAAGGGCGAGAAGAAACAGTTCTCGTTGTTTGACCATTACCAGTGGTCAGGACGAGCCAACTTGGTACGCCACAGATAGCAGTGGAATGAGCGCCCAGCAATGCTCATCGGACTTCTAAAGTGGGAGGACTCCCGGCATCACCGTCAGAGGTCCTTAGGACAATGGCAGGTGTCGGTGGGCCCAAACACTTAGGAGGTTCTGCCACAATCATGCACATTACAATGATACCTTTGCTATCTTGGAGTAGAGGATAGTCAATAAGATTCCAATTTAGCTCCAAATAGCAATGTGAAGTCCAACTATAAGCTTGGTGAAGACCAATTATAAATGCCAATTGATAGATCAAATCTTCACCCATATGAATGGAGAACCACTTCTTGATCAAGTGCACTATCTTGTTGTGGTTGGCTTGCTTTTTCTTTTGACCATTGCTTGCATGAGAGAACTAATAAGAATATCACTTGAACATCATGACTAGCTCTCTTTTGGGTGTTGCTTGCTTTCTTGATCAATCCTTTTGATTGCTTCAACTAAGCATCTCAAATGTCCTTTAGATCACCACTTCCATGTTAGCCTTCCAAGCACCACACTTGGTTTACCCACTCCTCGGGCGGCACGCCCCTCACATAGGGAGAAGTGACCTCTCTCCAAAGAACAATTCTTGATACTCACTTGAATTGCTTTGATTGACTGATTCAAGTGATGGACTTAATATGATGAGTAACCATGAATCCCCTTTTTTTAAGTCCTTTTCTTTCTACTTGTTTAAGTTCTTTTATTTCTACTAAATGATCTCCAATAATCACTAGAACTTAATCTTCATTCTCATCTTGAGTTTGATCTTGATCTTCAATTTGAGTACTAAATGTGTACACCAAGTACATTTCACAACCAAATGCCCTTGTACTCATTACTTGTCATGCTTATAGATCAATTCAAAACTAAACTTAGGTGCCTCAAACACTTATAACTATATTTCCAACTTGAGGACCTTTCAATTGAAGTGACTTTAGACCAATAATTGTCACTTTTCTGGCAGATTCTGTACCCTTTAAAGAAATATCCATATCTCACAATGTACAGATCCAAATGCCACGAAATTTGGTGGAGATGTGATTTACTGAGTCATCTAGCAGCTGTAAAAGTTTGATCTTCATTTGACTTCTAGATTGCTACCAGATTTCAATTCTTTCACCACTGCTACATGCTGAAAACTGCTGCACTATAGCTGATAAGATCTACTCCAAAACCGAAGTATCCCTTATCCAATCTTCATGAAATTTCTACAGCATCTTCTATGATAACTGTACAGCATGCATACCAAATTTCAAGCCATTCCAAATAGATTTGATCACTCAAACTCAGACTTGATCACTGCAAGCTCAGATTTTCAATATAGGACAGATTTCAAGCAATTGAGCTATACTTATTCCAGTTGAACCAAACTTGGAATCAACTTGATTGAATACTTTCATAAGACATATATCCATTCAATCCACTTACTAAAAGTCATCTCATGAACTTATCCAAATCAAATCAATCCAAACTTGATTATTTAATCCATTCAATCATCTTATAGCAAGCAACATTGCATATATCCAATTCAATCAACTCATATGCACCCAAATGAATGTGATCAACAAAGATATACCTTGGTTAGCTTATGATCATCTAATTTGCAAGCTTCAACTCATGTATTTGCAAGCCATCAAATAATTCAATAAATCACCACAACTTGAATATTTGCACTTGTATGTTATAGCACTTGGACTTCACTTATTTGACTTGGCATTGGAATAAGATAAGCACTAAGCTTCAATACTTGACTCAATCATATGATGAATAATATAAGATCAATTGAATCAAGTCTCCAATGCCTATGGTACCTACAAATAATCATCCACTTTTTGATGGTACCCAAACTAGTTTGGGTCCTCTCAAGTTAGGTGCAACATACTTAGGCGATGCCTTAGTATGAGTAGCGGGATGTTTTGCAATAGCAACCATAGAGGTACCATTACCATCCTTTCTAAGCATAGTATTGTCATCAATTGAAATAGGCTTAGAATTATTACCTAGGGGACATGAATAAGCCATGTGTCCCCTTTCCCGGCACAAGTAGCAACTTCTCTTTGATTGAGCCTTTTCTTCCTTGCTCATATGTTGCTTCTCATTGCCTCGCCTCTTGAGAGTTACTTGAGCCTTCTTCTCAAGCTTGGTAGGACACTTCGAGGCAAAGTGTCCATCATTCTTGCACTCAAAGCATTTGATGTGGGAGAGGTCTTTTGATGATCTTGATTGTCTACCTCCCCTTCTTGTCTTTTTCTTCATCATCCCCATGTCACCACCATCTACATGGTAGATCTTGACTTGAGCTTGGGGCTTCTTTTCTTGCTCAACTTGTGGCTTTTGTTGAGGCTTTGCTTGATGCTTCACCAATTGCTTGGTTGGGCACATTGAGGTGAGATGACCCCAAGTGCGGCACTTGAAGCACTTGACATGTTTTAGCCTCTCTTCTTCCTTCATCTTCTTGAGCTTCTCAATGTTTGGGCAACCATTTGCAAGGTGTCCCGCTTCATGGCACCGATAGCACATGGTGTGAGAAAGCTTCTTTTGAAGTAGCTTCTTCATCCTCTTTTCTTGCTTTCTTTCGCCCTTTGTCATCTTCTTCTTGAAGCCAAGGCCACATTTGTCACCATAATTTCTTTGAGTCTTCAATATGTTCTCAAAGGTGACTTTTGAGTAGTAGCACCTCTCTAGCTTGTTGCTCAAATTCTTCACTTCACTTTTGAGCTCATTGTTCTCCTTCAAAAGGTTAGTCTCACAAGACAAAGAAGTAGAACAAGCATTTGTATGTGAAGAACATGGCATAAACAATAAATCATCACAAGAGGTGGATACATGCTTCTTGCCTACATCACAAGGGTTAGTAATCATATGTGATTGATCATTTGACCCAAATGATGAGCTCTCACTAGTTTTAGTTTCATCATTGGAAAGCTTCTTAGTGAGAAAAGCATGATCTTTAACCAAGTTGTTATGAGCAACACAAAGTTCCTCATGAACCAATTTTAGCTCCTCATGTGAACAAGTAGTAACATAAAGTAGATGCTTTTGTTGTTCACATGTGGTCTTTAGAAATGAGTTTTCATTTTTCAATTTACTTGTTTTAGCCATCTCATTTCTTAAAGCTTTGGTGAGTCTACATATAAGCTCAAAATTTGGATCATCACAATCAACAATCACATCACCAATAGATACCTTAGTGTCACCATGTGACATGAAGCAATGTGGTGATGTAGTAGATGAGCTTGTGGAAGCATCACTCTCATAGCCATCATCTTCATCATCAAGTGTGCATGAGGTAGCATCATCATTTGCATCACTTGTGGCATCATCATCGTTCTTGTCAAGTGATCTTGTAGAGTGATCATCATCATCTTCACTTGACCATGAGGTGGAGCAATCCTCCACAACCACCATGTTGTGATCATGCTCAACATCCTCATTTGCCTCCACATTTGGCACAACATCTTCTTTGGAGATCATCCCATATTTCTCATTGAGAAATACCCAAATCTCATGGGCGGACTTCATGTCCATGATCTCACCAAATATATTATCTTTCATGGATGAATAGAAGATGTTAGTAGCTTGGCAATTGAGATGTAGGCATTTCTTTTGCGCTTGAGTTGCAACCTTTTTAACAATTGCACAAGAAAAGCCCACATCTACAATCCACCACATTTGAGGAGAAATAAATTTAAAATTACACTGCATCCAATTTTTCCACCGTGCAAAGTGTGTGCCATCAAAAATGTGTGGACACTCAACATCTAGCCCATAAGCCGCCATCCTCTCGAGTCGGTGAAGACCACAAATGAGAGACCTAGCTCTGATACCACTTGAAGGGTCGAGATGGCGGACTAGAGGGGGGGTGAATAGTCCTTTCTAAAACTTATTGCGTCGGCTAACCGAAACAAATGCGGAATTAAAACTATCGGTCTAGCCAAGACTACACCCCTCTATCTAAGTTCTCTAGCACCTTGAAAAGATCCTAAACAAGCAAGCAAGGTGCTACCTTAGCAAGAGCTCACCTAACCAAAACTAGAGGCAAGGTCACACAAGCCTATGCAACTAGTACTTTGCAAACCGGGGGAGCTCCTACACAAACTAGTGAGGCAAAGTGCACAAAGCCTAAGCTCACTAGCAAGCTCAATAACAAGGCAACTAATGCCAAATTAGAGAGCGCAACTTACTTAGCTACACAAACTAAGTAATGTGACTAACAAGGTTACACAAACCAAATTAGTCACGCAAGGGAACTACTTCTAGCTACACAAGCAAGAAGGTAACTAGAAAGCTACACAAGCTAACTAATTACAAGAGCAACTACACAAGCACAATTATATGAATGTAAGAACAAGCTTGTGTTAGGGACTTGCAAACCAACGGGAAGAACAAATGTTGACACGATGATTTGCTCCCGAGGTTCACTTGGTTGCCACCAAGCTACGTCCCCGTTGTGTCGACCAACACTTGGTGGTTCGACGGCTAAGAGGTGTTACACGAACCTCGTCCCCACTAGGACACCGCAAGAACCTACCCACAAGTGAGGTAGCTCAACGACACGCACGATCCAATAGAGTTGCTCTTCGCGATCCCCGCGGGGTGAGCACCGTACCCCTCACAATCTCTTCTCCGGAGCACCGCACAATCTCCTTGCGTGCTTCGACGGAGTCACAAGCCACCAAGCCATCTAGGAGGTGGCAACCTCCAAGAGTAACAAGCACCACCGGCTTGCAACACGAACACCTAGTGCCACTCGATGCAATCTCTCAATGCAACGCACTAGAATCACTCACTCGCTATTGATTCGCACTCTTGCAAGCACAAGTGAGTTAGAGGCCTTCCTAGCACTCCCCAAGCATGGACACTAAGTCCCAAGGGTGCTCAGCACCGGCCAAGGCCGGCCACCACTTCTATTTATAGCCCTAAGGGCTAAACTAGCCGTTGCCCCTTCACTGGGCAAAAGTCGTGAGCACCGGACTCACTGTAGGTAGCACCGGACGCTGGAACAGTGCGTCCTGTGCTCCAAAAACAGCCACGTGTCACTAGCCGTTTGAACTTGACCGTTGCCGCCAACGGCTAGCACACGCACGCGCGTCTGGAACAGTAGCACCGGACGCTCTGCTGCTTCACACCGGACGGTCCGGTGCTCACCGGACTCACACGCAGAGAGCAACGCAAACTTGCAGCAGCACCGGACTCTCAGCGTCCTGTGCCACCGGACGCTGGAACAGTGCGTCCTGTGCCTGCAGTTCAACTTGTTAGGTTGCTAACTTCTAGCTCCGAACTCCAAATTCGATGATCTTGGACATTTTGGAAAGCTTACTTAGAATACTATCCAATATATATGAATACTCAATCCAAATCAAAATGGATCAAAGCAGTATTCCAATCTAAAAGCCATCCTAATGTCCGGAGAACACCGAAAGACTTCTCTCTCTTCTCCAAGTTGAACAAAATCAACTTCAACACCTTCTCCTTTGCAAAAGTGCCAACACCACCAAGAGTACACCACCATGTGTAAGTGTGTTAGTATTTTCACAAATATTTTCCCAAAGGAGTTAGCCTCTCAACTTGCCACGCCACTCGATCCTAACACGTATGCAAAGTTAGATCGCTCAAGTGGCACTAGATGACTGATATGCAAACAAGTTTGCCCCTCTTCATAGTACGGCCATCTATCCTAAATCCAGTCATAAACTTCTCTACACACCTATGACCGGTGAAATGGAAAAGCCCTATGTTATACCTTTGCCTTGCGTTTTCCATTCCATCTCCTCCAATGTTGATGCAACACATGCACCAACCAATCACCAAATGATATGATCCACTTCATATCATCACGCGACCGTATTGGTTCATTGATCTTGACCTCACTTGCTCTTCACCGTTGCCTCGGTCCATCGGCGCCAAGTCTTGCTCAAGCTTCACCGTCACACGCGGTCCCTCGCTTCAAAGCCTCCGACTTGCCCTTCACTCTTGCAACCGGTCCATCAAGACAAGCCTCATCTTGATCTTCTCCACCTTGGTCACATGACTCCATGTCATGTCTCATATGCAATGAGCTCCTCCATCATCACATAATCACCTGTGGACTAATCTCCTGTGTATCTCACATAAACACTATTAGTCCACCTAAGTTGTCACTCAATTACCAAAACCAAACAAGGACCTTTCACATACATAGGACATTTTTGCATTTGAGAAAGTGTTTCTAAACTCTAGTCACAAAGTCTTGAATCACACATAGACTTTATGAAACTACATGCGGGACTTGTGGATTTAGAACTGCACTTTCTTAACGCTTTGTCAAATGGAAAAATGTCCTATATATCAAATATAGATCTTGATGAGTGGAACAAAATTGCTATTCATGACTTTCGGAGTTGGGGCCGCCTAGGGTCCCGAAAACGTGCATGTAGCAGTGAAAATTTGAAATTTCAAAATTTTAGTGGTTCAATACATCTCAAATGAAAAGTTGACCATTACAACAAATGAGTATCTTCATAAGAGGAACAAACTTTGTATTCATGACTTTTGCATCTGAGACCGTCTCTGGTCCGGTCAAAGTGTATTTTCTAAAAAATCTAATGTTTGACTTGGTCAAACTAGGTCAAACTAGGCAATAAAATACCTCAAATGAAAAAAATTGAATACAACATAGTTAGACCTCATCAAGGTCTACCTTTGATACACAATACATTTTTGCATTTGGAAAAGTTACAGAAAACTCAGTTCACTTGTTTTGAAAACCCAAGGCGTGGCTTGGTCAAACCTGGTCAAACGAGTGAGTAAATGACCTCAAATGAGAAACTTTTGAATACAAGCTAGATAGAGCTCATCAAGATACACATTCCATACATAGGACATTTTTGCATTTGAGAAAGTGTTTGTAAACTCTAGTCACAAAGTCTTGAATCACACATAGACTTTATGAAACTACATGCGGGACTTGTGGATTTAGAACTGCAATTTCTTAACGCTTTGTCAAATGCAAAAATGTCCTATATATCAAATGTAGATCTTGATGAGTGGAACAATATTTGTATACATGACTTTCGGAGTTGGGGCCGTCTAGGGTCCCGAAAACGTGCGTGTAGTAGTGAAAATTTGAAATTTTAAAATTTTAGTGCTTCAAACCATCTCAAATGAAACGTTGACCATTACAACAAATGTGTATCTTGATAAGGGGAACAAACTTTATATTCATGACTTTTGCATCTGAGACCGTCTCGGGTCCGGTCAAAGTGTATTTTCTAAAAAATCCAATGTTTGACTTGGGCAAACTAGGTCAAACTAGGCAATAAAATACCTCAAATGAAAAAAAATTGAATACAACATAGTTAGACCTCATCAAGGTCTACCTTTGATACACAATACATTTTTGCATTTGGAAAAGTTACAGAAAACTCAGTTCACTTGTTTTGAAAACCCATGACGTGGCTTGGTCAAACCTGGTCAAACGAGTGAGTAAATGACCTCAAATGAAAAACTTTTGAATACAAGGTAGATAGAGCTCATCAAGATACACATTTCATACATAGGACATTTTTGCATTTGAGAAAGTGTTTGTAAACTCTAGTCACAAAGTCTTGAATCACACATAGACTTTATGAAACTACATGCGGGACTTGTGGATTTAGAACTGCACTTTCTTAACGCTTTCTCAAATGCAAAAATGTCCATTATATCAAATGTAGATCTTGATGAGTAGAACAAAATTTGTATTCATGACTTTCGGAGTTGGGGCCGTCTAGGGTCCCGAAAACGTGCGTGTAGGAGTGAAAATTTGAAATTTCAAAATTTTAGTGGTTCAAACCATCTCAAATGAAAAGTTGACCATTACAACAAATGTGTATCTTGATAAGGGGAACAAACTTTGTATTCAAGACTTTTGCATCTCAGACCGTCTCGGGTTCGGTCAAAGTGTATTTTCTAAAAAATCCAACGTTTGACTTGGTCAAACTAGGTCAAACTAGGCAATAAAATACCTCAAATGAAAACAAATTGAATACAACATAGTTAGACCTCATCAAGGTCTACCTTTGATACACAATACATTTTTGCATTTGGAAAAGTTACAGAAAACTTAGTTCACTTGTTTTGAAAACCGAAGGCGTGGCTTGGTCAAACCTCGTCAAACGAGTGAGTAAATGACCTCAAATGAGAAACTTTTGAATACAAGGTAGATAGAGCTCATCAAGATATACATTCCATACATAGGACATTTTTGCATTTGAGAAAGTGTTTGTAAACTCTAGTCACAAAGTCTTGAATCACACATAGACTTTATGAAACTACATGCGGGACTTGTGGATTTAGAACTGCACTTTCTTAACGCTTTGTCAAATGCAAAAATGTCCTATATATCAAATGTAGATCTTGATGAGTGGAACAAAATTTGTATTCATGACATTCGGAGTTGGGGCCATCTAGGGTCCCGAAAACGTGCGTGTAGGAGTGAAAATTTGAAATTTCAAAATTTTAGTGGTTCAAACCATCTCAAATGAAACATTGACCATTACAACAAATGTGTATCTTGATAAGGGGAACAAACTTTGTATTCATGACTTTTGCATCTGACACTGTCTCGGATCCGGTCAAAGTGTATTTTCTAAAAATTCCAATGTTTGACTTGGTCAAACTAGGCAGTAAAGTACCTCAAATGAAAAAAAATTGAATACAACGTAGTTAGACCTCATCAAGGTCTACCTTTGATACACAATACATTTTTGTATTTGGAAAAGTTACAGAAAACTCAGTTCACTTGTTTTGAAAACCCAAGGCGTGGCTTGGTCAAACCTTGTCAAACGAGTGAGTAAATGACCTCAAATGAAAAACTTTTGAATACAAGGTAGATAGAGCTCATCAAGATACACATTCCATACATAAGACATTTTTGCATTTGAGAAAGTGTTTGTAAACTCTAGTCACAAAGTCTTGAATCACACATAGACTTTATGAAACTACATGCGGAACTTGTGGATTTAGAACTGCACTTTCTTAACGCTTTATCAAATGCAAAAATGTCCTATATATCAAATGTAGATCTTGATGAGTGGAACAAAATTGATATGTATGACTTTCAGAGTTGGGGCCGTCTAGGGTCCCGAAAACGTGCGTGTAGCAATGAAAATTTGAAATTTTGAAATTTTAGTGGTTCAAACCATCTCAAATGAAACGTTGACCATTAAAACAAATGTGTATCTTGATAAGGGGAACAAACTTTGTATTCATGACTTTTGCATCTGAGACCGTCTCGGGTCCGGTCAAAGAGTATTTTCTAAAAAAATCCAATGTTTAAATTGGTCAAACTAGGTCAAACTAGGCAATAAAATACCTCAAATGAAAAAAAATTGAATACAACATAGTTAGACCTCATCAAGGTCTACCTTTGATACACAATACATTTTTGTATTTATAAAATTTACAGAAAACTCAGTTCACTTGTTTTGAAAACCCAAGGCGTGGCTTGGCCAAACCTGGTCAAACGAGTGAGTAAATGACCTCAAATGAAAAACTTTTGAATACAAGGTAGATAGAGCTCATCAAGATACACATTCCATACATAGGACATTTTTGCATTTGAGAATGTTTTTGTAAACTCTAGTCACAAAGTCTTGAATCACACATAGACTTTATGAAACTACATGCGGGACTTGTGGATTTAGAACTGCACTTTCTTAACGCTTTGTCAAATGCAAAAATGTCCTATATATCAAATGTAGATCTTGATGAGTGGAACAAAATTTGTATTCATGACTTTCGGAGTTGGGGCCGTCTAGGGTCCCGAAAATGTGCGTGTAGGAGTGAAAATGTGAAATTTCAAAATTTTAGTGGTTCAAACCATCTCAAATGAAACGTTGACCAGTACAACAAATGTGTATCTTCATAAGGGGAACAAACTTTGTATTCATGACTTTTGCATCTGAGACAGTCTCGGATCCGGTCAAAGTGTATTTTCTAAAAATTCCAATGTTTGACTTGGTCAAACTAGGTCAAACTAGGCAATAAAATACCTCAAATGAAAAAAATTGAATACAACATAGTTAGACCTCATCAAGGTCTACCTTTGATACACAATACATTTTTGCATTTGGAAAAGTTACAGAAAACTCAGTTCACTTGTTTTGAAAACCCAAGGCTTGGCTTGGTCAAACCTGGTCAAACGAGTGAGTAAATGACCTCAAATGAGAACCTTTGAATACAAGGTAGATAGAGCTCATCAAGATACACATTCCATACATAGGACATTTTTGCATTTGAGAAAGTGTTTGTAAACTCTTGTCACAAAGTCTTGAATGACACATAGACTTTATGAAACTACATGCGGGACTTGTGGATTTAGAACTGCACTTTCTTAACGCTTTGTCAAATGCAAAAATGTCATATATATCAAATGTAGATCTTGATGAGTGGAACAAAATTTGTATTCATGACTTTCGGAGTTGGGGCCGTCTATGGTCCCGAAAACGTGCGTGTAGCAGTGAAAATTAGAAATTCCAAAATTTTAGTGGTTCAAACCATCTCAAATGAAACGTTGACCATTTCAACAAATGTGTATCTTGATAAGGGGAACAAACTTTATATTCATGACTTTTGCATCTCAGACTGTCTCGAATCCGGTCAAAGTGTATTTTCTAAAAAATCCAATGTTTGACTTGGTCAAACTAGGTCAAACTAGGCAATAAAATACCTCAAATGAAAAAAAATTGAATACAACATAGTTAGACCTCATCAAGGTCTACCTTTGATACACAATACATTTTTGCATTTGGAAAAGTTACAGAAAACTCAGTTCACTTGTTTTGAAAACCCAAGGCGTGGCTTGGTCAAACCTGGTCAAACGAGTGAGTAAATGACCTCAAATGAAAAACTTTTAATACAAGATAGATAGAGCTCATCAAGATACACATTCCATACATAGGACATTTTTGCATTTGAGAAAGTGTTTGTAAACTCTAGTCACAAAGTCTTGAATCACACATAGACTTTATGAAACTACATGCGGGACTTGTGGATTTAGAAATGCACTTTCTTAACGCTTTGTCAAATGCAAAAATGTCCTATATATATCACATGTAGATCTTGATGAGTGGAACAAAATTTGTATTCATGACTTTCGGAGTTGGGGCCGTCTAGGGTCCCGAAAACGTGCGTGTAGCAGTGAAAATTTGAAATTTCAAAATTTTAGTGGTTAAAACCATCTCAAATGAAACGTTGACCATTACAACAAATGTGTATCTTGATAAGGGAAACAAACTTTGTATTCATGACTTTTGCATCTGAGACCGTCTCGGGTTCGGTCAAAGTGTATTTTCTAAAAAATCCAATGTTTGACTTGGTCAGACTAGGTCAAACTAGGCAATAAAATATCTCAAATGAAAAAAATTGAATACAACATAGTTAGACCTCATCAAGGTCTACCTAGGATACACAACACATTTTTGCATTTGGAAAAGTTACAGTAAACTCAGTTCACTTGTTTTGAAAACCCAAGGCGTGGCTTGGTCAAACCTGGTCAAACGAGTGAGTAAATGACCTCAAATGAGAAACTTTTGAATACAAGGTAGATAGAGCTCATCAAGATACACATTCCATACATAGGACATTTTTGCATTTGAGAAAGTGTTTGTAAACTCTAGTCACAAAGTCTTGAATCACACATAGACTTTATGAAACTACATGCGGGTCTTGAGGATTTAGAACTGCACTTTCTTAACGCATTGTCAAATGCAAAAATGTCCTATATATCAAATGTACATCTTGATGAGTGGAACAAAACCGCTATGCATGACTTTCGGAGTTGGGGCCGTCTAGGGTCCCGAAAACGTGCCTGGAGTGAAAAATTGAAATTTCAAAATTTTAGTGGTTCAAACCATCTCAAATGAAAAGTTGACCATTACAACAAATGTGTATCTTGATAAGGGGAACAAACTTTGTATTCAAGACTTTTGCATCTGAGACCGTCTCGGGTTCGGTCAAAGTGTATTTTCTAAAAAATCCAATGTTTGACTTGGACAAACTAGGTCAAACTAAGCAATAAAATACCTCAAATGAAAACAAATTGAATACAACATAGTTAGACCTCATCAAGGTCTACCTAGGATACACAACACATTTTTGCATTTGGAAAAGTTACAGTAAACTCAGTTCACTTGTTTTGAAAACCCAAGGCGTGGCTTGGTCAAACCTGGTCAAACGAGTGAGTAAATGACCTCAAATGAGAAACTTTTGAATACAAGGTAGATAGAGCTCATCAAGATACACATTCCATACATAGGACATTTTTGCATTTGAGAAAGTGTTTGTAAACTCTAGTCACAAAGTCTTGAATCACACATAGACTTTATGAAACTACATGCGGGACTTGTGGATTTAGAACTGTACTTTCTTAACGCTTTGTCAAATGCAAAAATGTCCTATATATCAAATGTAGATCTTGATGAGTGGAACAAAATTTGTATTCATGACTTTCGGAGTTGGGGCCGTCTAGGGTCCCGAAAACGTGCGTGTAGGAGTGAAAATTTGAAATTTCAAAATTTTAGTGGTTCAAACCATCTCAAATGAAACGTTGACCATAACAACAAATGTGTATCTTGATAAGGGAACAAACTTTTTATTAATGACTTTTGCATCTGAGACTGTCTCGGATCCGGTCAAAGTGTATTTTCTTAAAAATCCAATGTTTGACTTGGTCAAACTAGGTCAAACTAGGCAATAAAATACCTCAAATGAAAACAAATTGAATACAACATAGTTAGACCTCATCAAGGTCTACCTTTGATACACAACACATTTTTGCATTTGGAAAAGTTACAGAAAACTCAGTTCACTTGTTTTGAAAACCCAAGGCGTGGCTTGGTCAAACCTGGTCAAACGAGTGAGTAAATGACCTCAAATGAAAAACTTTTGAATACAAGGTAGATAGAGCTCATCAAGATACAGATATCATACATAGGACATTTTTGCATTTGAGAAAGTGTTTGTAAACTCTAGTCACAAAGTCTTGAATCACACATAGACTTTATGAAAGTACATGCGGGACTTGTGGATTTAGAACTGCACTTTCTTAACCCTTTGTCAAATGCAAAAATGTCCTATATATAAAATATCGATCTTGATGAGTGGAACAAAATTTGTATTCATGACTTTCGGAGTTGGAGCCGTCTAGGGTCCCGAAAACGTGCGTGTAGGAGTGAAAATTTGAAATTTCAAAATTTTAGTGGTTCAAACCATCTCAAATGAAACGTTGACTATTACAACAAATGTGTATCTTGATAAGGGGAACAAACTTTGTATTCATGAATTTTGCATCTGAGACTGTCTCGGATCCGGTCAAAGTGTATTTTCTAAAAAATCCAATGTTTGACTTGGTCAGACTAGGTCAAACTAGGCAATAAAATACCTCAAATGAAAAAAATTGAATACAACATAGTTAGACCTCATCAAGGTCTACCTTTGATACACAATACATTTTTGCATTTGGAAAAGTTACAGAAAACTCAGTTCACTTGTTTTGAAAACCCAAGGCGTGGCTTGGTCAAACCTGGTCAAACGAGTGAGTAAATGACATGAAATGAAAAACTTTTGAATACAAGGTAGATAGAGCTCATCAAGATACAGATATCATACATAGGACATTTTTGCATTTGAGAAAGTGTTTGTAAACTCTAGTCACAAAGTGTTGAATCACACATAGACTTTATGAAAGTACATGCGGGACTTGTGGATTTAGAACTGCACTTTCTTAACCCTTTGTCAAATGCAAAAATGTCCTATATATAAAATATCGATCTTGATGAGTGGAACAAAATTTGTATTCATGACTTTCGGAGTTGGGGCCGTCTAGGGTCCCGAAAACGTGCGTGTAGGAGTGAAAATTTGAAATTTCAAAATTTTAGTGGTTCAAACCATCTCAAATGAAAAGTTGACTATTACAACAAATGTGTATCTTGATAAGGGGAACAAACTTTGTATTCATGACTTTTGCATCTGAGACCGTCTCGGATCCGGTCAAAGTGTATTTTCTAAAAAATCCAATGTTTGACTTGGTCAAACTAGGTCAAACTAGGCAATAAAATACCTCAATTGAAAACAAATTGAATACAACATAGTTAGACCTCATCAAGGTATACCTATGATACACAATACATTTTTGCATTTGGAAAAGTTACAGAAAACTCAGTTCACTTGTTTTGAAAACCCAAGGCGTGGCTTGGTCAAACCTGGTCAAACGAGTGAGTAAATGACCTCAAATGAGAAACTTTTGAATACAAGGTAGATAGAGCTCATCAAGATACACATTCCATACATAGGACATTTTTGCATTTGAGAAAGTGTTTGTAAACTCTAGTCACAAAGTCTTGAATCACACATAGACTTTGTGAAATTACATGCGGGACTTGTGGATTTAGAACTGGACTTTCTTAACGCTTTGTCAAATGCAAAAATGTCCTATATATCAAATGTAGATCTTGATGAGTGGAACAAAATTTGTATGCATGACTTTCGGAGTTGGGGCCGTCTAGGGTCCCGAAAACGTGCGTGTAGGAGTGAAAATTTGAAATTTCAAAATTTTAGTGGTTCAAACCATCTCCAATGAAAAGTTGACCATTACAACAAATGTGTATCTTGATAAGGGGAACAAACTTTGTATTCAAGACTTTTGCATCTGAGACCGTCTCGGGTTCGGTCAAAGTGTATTTTCTAAAAAATCCAATGTTTGACTTGGTCAAACTAGGTCAAACTAGGCAATAAAATACCTCAAATGAAAACAAATTGAATACAACATAGTTAGACCTCATCAAGGTCTACCTTTGATACACAATACATTTTTGCATTTGGAAAAGTTACAGAAAACTCAGTTCACTTGTTTTGAAAACCCAAGGCGTGGCTTGGTCAAACCTGGTCAAACGAGTGAGTAAATGACCTCAAATTAGAAACTTTTGAATACAAGGTAGATAGAGCTCATCAAGATACACATTCCATACATAGGACATTTTTGCATTTGAGAAAGTGTTTGTAAACTCTAGTCACAAAGTCTTGAATCACACATAGACTTTATGAAACTACATGCGGGTCTTGAGGATTTAGAACTGCACTTTCTTAACGCATTGTCAAATGCAAAAATGTCCTATATATCAAATGTACATCTTGATGAGTGGAACAAAATCGCTATGCATGACTTTCGGAGTTGGGGCCGTCTAGGGTCCCGAAAACGTGCCAGGAGTGAAAAATTGAAATTTCAAAATTTTAGTGGTTCAAACCATCTCAAATGAAAAGTTGACCATTACAACAAATGTGTATCTTGATAAGGGGAACAAACTTTGTATTCATGACTTTTGCATCTAAGACCGTCTCGGGTCCGGTCAATGTGTATTTTCTAAAAAATCCAATGTTTGACTTGGACAAACTAGGTCAAACTAAGCAATAAAATACCTCAAATGAAAACAAATTGAATACAACATAGTTAGACCTCATCAAGGTCTACCTATGATACACAACACATTTTTGCATTTGGAAAAGTTACAGAAAACTCAGTTCACTTGTTTTGAAAACCCAAGGCGTGGCTTGGTCAAACCTGGTCAAACGAGTGAGTAAATGACCTCAAATGAGAAACTTTTGAATACAAGGTAGATAGAGCTCATCAAGATACACATTCCGTACATAGGACATTTTTGCATTTGAGAAAGTGTTTGTAAACTCTAGTCAC
The DNA here is from genome assembly GCF_000003195.3 of Sorghum bicolor. Classification (NCBI taxonomy): domain Eukaryota; kingdom Viridiplantae; phylum Streptophyta; class Magnoliopsida; order Poales; family Poaceae; genus Sorghum; species Sorghum bicolor. The sequence continues at coordinate 23,807,506 of NC_012877.2, forward strand.
AAAGTCTTGAATCACACATAGACTTTATGAAACTACATGCGGGACTTGTGGATTTAGAACTGTACTTTCTTAACGCTTTATCAAATGCAAAAATGTCCTATATATCAAATGTAGATCTTGATGAGTGGAACAAAATTTGTATTCATGACTTTCGGAGTTGGGGCCGTCTAGGGTCCCGAAAACGTGCGTGTAGGAGTGAAAATTTGAAATTTCAAAATTTTAGTGGTTCAAACCATCTCAAATGAAACGTTGACCATAACAACAAATGTGTATCTTGATAAGGGGAACAAACTTTGTATTCATGAATTTTGCATCTGAGACTGTCTCGGATCCGGTCAAAGTGTATTTTCTAAAAAATCCAATGTATGACTTGGTCAAACTAGGTCAAACTAGGCAATAAAATACCTCAAATGAAAAAAATTGAATATAACATAGTTAGACCTCATCAAGGTCTACCTTTGATATACAATACATTTTTGCATTTGGAAAAGTTACAGAAAACTCAGTTCACATGTTTTGAAAACCCAAGGCGTGGCTTGGTCAAACCTGGTCAAACGAGTGAGTAAATGACCTCAAATGAAAAACTTTTGAATACAAGGTAGATAGAGCTCATCAAGATACACATTCCATACATAGGACATTTTTGCATTTGAGAAAGTGTTTGTAAACTCTAGTCCCAAAGTCTTGAATCACACATAGACTTTATGAAACTACATGCGGGACTTGTGGATTTAGAACTGCACTTTCTTAACGCTTTGTCAAATGCAAAAATGTCCTATATATCAAATGTAGATCTTGATGAGTGGAACAAAACTTATATTCATGACTCTCGGAGTTGGGGCCGTCTAGGGTCCCGAAAACGTGCATGTAGCAGTGAAAATTTGAAATTTCAAAATTTTAGTGGTTCAAACCATCTCAAATGAAATATTGACCATGACAACAAATGTGTATCTTGATAAGGGGAACAAACTTTTTATTAATGACTTTTGCATCTGAGACTGTCTCGGATCCGGTCAAAGTGTATTTTCTAAAAAATCCAATGTTTGACTAGGTCAAACTAGGCAATAAAATACCTCAAATGAAAAAAATTGAATACAACATAGTTAGACCTCATCAAGGTCTACCTTTGATACACAATACATTTTTGCATTTGGAAAAGTTACAGAAAACTCAGTTCACTTGTTTTGAAAACCCAAGGCGTGGCTTGGTCAAACCTGGTCAAACGAGTGAGTAAATGACATGAAATGAAAAACTTTTGAATACAAGGTAGATAGAGCTCATCAAGATACAGATATCATACATAGGACATTTTTGCATTTGAGAAAGTGTTTGTAAACTCTAGTCACAAAGTGTTGAATCACACATAGACTTTATGAAAGTACATGCGGGACTTGTGGATTTAGAACTGCACTTTCTTAACCCTTTGTCAAATGCAAAAATGTCCTATATATAAAATATCGATCTTGATGAGTGGAACAAAATTTGTATTCATGACTTTCGGAGTTGGGGCCGTCTAGGGTCCCGAAAACGTGCGTGTAGGAGTGAAAATTTGAAATTTCAAAATTTTAGTGGTTCAAACCATCTCAAATGAAAAGTTGACTATTACAACAAATGTGTATCTTGATAAGGGGAACAAACTTTGTATTCATGACTTTTGCATCTGAGACTGTCTCGGATCCGGTCAAAGTGTATTTTCTAAAAAATCCAATGTTTGACTTGGTCAAACTAGGTCAAACTAGGCAATAAAATACCTCAATTGAAAACAAATTGAATACAACATAGTTAGACCTCATCAAGGTATACCTATGATACACAATACATTTTTGCATTTGGAAAAGTTACAGAAAACTCAGTTCACTTGTTTTGAAAACCCAAGGCGTGGCTTGGTCAAACCTGGTCAAACAAGTGAGTAAATGACCTCAAATGAGAAACTTTTGAATACAAGGTAGATAGAGCTCATCAAGATACACATTCCATACATAGGACATTTTTGCATTTGAGAAAGTGTTTGTAAACTCTAGTCACAAAGTCTTGAATCACACATAGACTTTATGAAACTACATGCGGGACTTGTGGATTTAGAACTGTGCTTTCTTAACGCTTTGTCAAATGCAAAAATGCCCTATATATCAAATGTAGATCTTGATGAGTGGAACAAAATTTGTATTCATGACTTTCGGAGTTGGGGCCGTCTAGGGTCCCGAAAACGTGCGTGTAGGAGTGAAAATTTGAAATTTCAAAATTTTAGTGGTTCAAACCATCTCAAATGAAACGTTGACCATAACAACAAATGTGTATCTTGGTAAGGGGAACAAACTTTGTATTCATGACTTTTGCATCTGAGACTGTCTCGGATCCGGTCAAAGTGTATTTTCTAAAAAATCCAATGTTTGACTTGGTCAAACTAGGCAATAAAGTACCTCAAATGAAAAAAAATTGAATACAACATAGTTATACCTCATCAAGGTCTACCTATGATACACAATACATTTTTGCATTTGGAAAAGTTACAGAAAACTCAGTTCACTTGTTTTGAAAACCCAAGGCGTGGCTTGGTCAAACCTGGTCAAACGAGTGAGTAAATGACATCAAATGAGAAACTTTTGAATACAAGGTAGATAGAGCTCATCAAGATACACATTCCATACATAGGACATTTTTGCATTTGAGAAAGTGTTTGTAAACTCTAGTCACAAAGTCTTGAATCACACATAGACTTTGTGAAATTACATGCGGGACTTGTGGATTTAGAACTGGACTTTCTTAACGCTTTGTCAAATGCAAAAATGTCCTATATATCAAATGTAGATCTTGATGAGTGGAACAAAATTTGTATTCATGACTTTCGGAGTTGGGGCCGTCTAGGGCCCCGAAAACGTGCGTGTACGAGTGAAAATTTGAAATTTCAAAATTTTAGTGGTTCAAACCATCTCAAATGAAAAGTTGACCATTACAACAAATGTGTATCTTGATAAGGGGAACAAACTTTGTATTCAAGACTTTTGCATCTGAGACCGTCTCAGGTTCGGTCAAAGTGTATTTTCTAAAAAATCCAATGTTTGACTTGGTCAAACTAGGTCAAACTAGGCAATAAAATACCTCAAATGAAAACAAATTGAATACAGCATAGTTAGACCTCATCAAGGTCTACCTTTGATACACAATACATTTTTGCATTTGGAAAAGTTACAGAAAACTCAGTTCACTTGTTTTGAAAACCCAAGGCGTGGCTTGGTCAAACCTGGTCAAACGAGTGAGTAAATGACCTCAAATGAGAAACTTTTGAATACAAGGTAGATAGAGCTCATCAAGATACACATTCCATACATAGGACATTTTTGCATTTGAGAAAGTGTTTGTAAACTCTAGTCACAAAGTCTTGAATCACACATAGACTTTATGAAACTACATGCGGGACTTGTGGATTTAGAACTGCACTTTCTTAACGCATTGTCAAATGCAAAAATATCCTATATATCAAATGTAGATCTTGATGAGTGGAACAAAATTTGTATTCATGACTTTCGGAGTTGGGGCCGTCTAGGGTCCCGAAAACGTGCGTGTAGGAGTGAAAATTTGAAATTTCAAAATTTTAGTGGTTCAAACCATCTCAAATGAAACGTTGACCATAACAACAAATGTGTATCTTGGTAAGGGGAACAAACTTTGTATTCATGACTTTTGCATCTGAGACTGTCTCGGATCCGGTCAAAGTGTATTTTCTAAAAAATCCAATGTTTGACTTGGTCAAACTAGGCAATAAAGTACCTCAAATGAAAAAAAATTGAATACAACATAGTTATACCTCATCAAGGTCTACCTATGATACACAATACATTTTTGCATTTGGAAAAGTTACAGAAAACTCAGTTCACTTGTTTTGAAAACCCAAGGCGTGGCTTGGTCAAACCTGGTCAAACGAGTGAGTAAATGACATCAAATGAAAAACTTTTGAATACAAGGTAGATAGAGCTCATCAAGATACACATTCCATACATAGGACATTTTTGCATTTGAGAAAGTGTTTGTAAACTCTAGTCACAAAGTCTTGAATCACACATAGACTTTGTGAAATTACATGCGGGACTTGTGGATTTAGAACTGGACTTTCTTAACGCTTTGTCAAATGCAAAAATGTCCTATATATCAAATGTAGATCTTGATGAGTGGAACAAAATTTGTATGCATGACTTTCGGAGTTGGGGCCGTCTAGGGTCCCGAAAACGTGCGTGTAGGAGTGAAAATTTGAAATTTCAAAATTTTAGTGGTTCAAACCATCTCCAATGAAAAGTTGACCATTACAACAAATGTGTATCTTGATAAGGGGAACAAACTTTGTATTCAAGACTTTTGCATCTGAGACCGTCTCGGGTTCGGTCAAAGTGTATTTTCTAAAAAATCCAATGTTTGACTTGGTCAAACTAGGTCAAACTAGGCAATAAAATACCTCAAATGAAAACAAATTGAATACAGCATAGTTAGACCTCATCAAGGTCTACCTTTGATACACAATACATTTTTGCATTTGGAAAAGTTACAGAAAACTCAGTTCACTTGTTTTGAAAACCCAAGGCGTGGCTTGGTCAAACCTGGTCAAACGAGTGAGTAAATGACCTCAAATGAGAAACTTTTGAATACAAGGTAGATAGAGCTCATCAAGATACACATTCCATACATAGGACATTTTTGCATTTGAGAAAGTGTTTGTAAACTCTAGTCACAAAGTCTTGAATCACACATAGACTTTATGAAACTACATGCGGGACTTGTGGATTTAGAACTGCACTTTCTTAACGCATTGTCAAATGCAAAAATATCCTATATATCAAATGTAGATCTTGATGAGTGGAACAAAATTTGTATTCATGACTTTCGGAGTTGGGGCCGTCTAGGGTCCCGAAAACGTGCGTGTAGGAGTGAAAATTTGAAATTTCAAAATTTTAGTGGTTCAAACCATCTCAAATGAAACGTTGACCATTACAACAAATGTGTATCTTGATAAGGGAAACAAACTTTGTATTCATGACTTTTGCATCTGAGACCGTCTCGGGTTCGGTCAAAGTGTATTTTCTAAAAAATCCAATGTTTGACTTGGTCAGACTAGGTCAAACTAGGCAATAAAATACCTCAAATGAAAAAAATTGAATACAACATAGTTAGACCTCATCAAGGTCTACCTTTGATACACAATACATTTTTGCATTTGGAAAAGTTACAGAAAACTCAGTTCACTTGTTTTGAAAACCCAAGGCGTGGCTTGGTCAAACCTGGTCAAACGAGTGAGTAAATGACCTCAAATGAGAAACTTTTGAATACAAGGTAGATAGAGCTCATCAAGATACACATTCCATACATAGGACATTTTTGCATTTGAGAAAGTGTTTGTAAACTCTAGTCACAAAGTCTTGAATCACACATAGACTTTATGAAACTACATGCGGGACTTGTGGATTTAGAACTGCACTTTCTTAACGCATTGTCAAATGCAAAAATGTCCTATATATCAAATGTAGATCTTGATGAGTGGAACAAAATCGCTATGCATGACTTTCGGAGTTGGGGCCGTCTAGGGTCCCGAAAACGTGCCTGGAGTGAAAAATTGAAATTTCAAAATTTTAGTGGTTCAAACCATCTCAAATGAAAAGTTGACCATTACAACAAATGTGTATCTTGATAAGGGGAACAAACTTTGTATTCATGACTTTTGCATCTAACACCGTCTCGGGTGCGGTCAATGTGTATTTTCTAAAAAATCCAATGTTTGACTTGGACAAACTAGGTCAAACTAAGCAATAAAATACCTCAAATGAAAACAAATTGAATACAACATAGTTAGACCTCATCAAGGTCTACCTATGATACACAACACATTTTTGCATTTGGAAAAGTTACAGAAAACTCAGTTCACTTGTTTTGAAAACCCAAGGCGTGGCTTGGTCAAACCTGGTCAAACGAGTGAGTAAATGACCTCAAATGAGAAACTTTTGAATACAAGGTAGATAGAGCTCATCAAGATACACATTCCATACATAGGACATTTTTGCATTTGAGAAAGTGTTTGTAAACTCTAGTCACAAAGTCTTGAATCACACATAGACTTTATGAAACTACATGCGGGACTTGTGGATTTAGAACTGTACTTTCTTAACGCTTTATCAAATGCAAAAATGTCCTATATATCAAATGTAGATCTTGATGAGTGGAACAAAATTTGTATTCATGACTTTCGGAGTTGGGGCCGTCTAGGGTCCCGAAAACGTGCGTGTAGGAGTGAAAATTTGAAATTTCAAAATTTTAGTGGTTCAAACCATCTCAAATGAAACGTTGACCATAACAACAAATGTGTATCTTGATAAGGGGAACAAACTTTGTATTCATGAATTTTGCATCTGAGACTGTCTCGGATCCGGTCAAAGTGTATTTTCTAAAAAATCTAATGTATGACTTGGTCAAACTAGGTCAAACTAGGCAATAAAATACCTCAAATGAAAAAAATTGAATATAACATAGTTAGACCTCATCAAGGTCTACCTTTGATATACAATACATTTTTGCATTTGGAAAAGTTACAGAAAACTCAGTTCACATGTTTTGAAAACCCAAGGCGTGGCTTGGTCAAACCTGGTCAAACGAGTGAGTAAATGACCTCAAATGAAAAACTTTTGAATACAAGGTAGATAGAGCTCATCAAGATACACATTCCATACATAGGACATTTTTGCATTTGAGAAAGTGTTTGTAAACTCTAGTCCCAAAGTCTTGAATCACACATAGACTTTATGAAACTACATGCGGGACTTGTGGATTTAGAACTGCACTTTCTTAACGCTTTGTCAAATGCAAAAATGTCCTATATATCAAATGTAGATCTTGATGAGTGGAACAAAATTTGTATGCATGACTTTCGGAGTTGGGGCCGTCTAGGGTCCCGAAAACGTGCGTGTAGGAGTGAAAATTTGAAATTTCAAAATTTTAGTGGTTCAAACCATCTCCAATGAAAAGTTGACCATTACAACAAATGTGTATCTTGATAAGGGGAACAAACTTTGTATTCAAGACTTTTGCATCTGAGACCGTCTCGGGTTCGGTCAAAGTGTATTTTCTAAAAAATCCAATGTTTGACTTGGTCAAACTAGGTCAAACTAGGCAATAAAATACCTCAAATGAAAACAAATTGAATACAACATAGTTAGACCTCATCAAGGTCTACCTTTGATACACAATACATTTTTGCATTTGGAAAAGTTACAGAAAACTCAGTTCACTTGTTTTGAAAACCCAAGGCGTGGCTTGGTCAAACCTGGTCAAACGAGTGAGTAAATGACCTCAAATTAGAAACTTTTGAATACAAGGTAGATAGAGCTCATCAAGATACACATTCCATACATAGGACATTTTTGCATTTGAGAAAGTGTTTGTAAACTCTAGTCACAAAGTCTTGAATCACACATAGACTTTATGAAACTACATGCGGGTCTTGAGGATTTAGAACTGCACTTTCTTAACGCATTGTCAAATGCAAAAATGTCCTATATATCAAATGTAGATCTTGATGAGTGGAACAAAATCGCTATGCATGACTTTCGGAGTTGGGGCCGTCTAGGGTCCCGAAAACGTGCCTGGAGTGAAAAATTGAAATTTCAAAATTTTAGTGGTTCAAACCATCTCAAATGAAAAGTTGACCATTACAACAAATGTGTATCTTGATAAGGGGAACAAACTTTGTATTCATGACTTTTGCATCTAACACCGTCTCGGGTGCGGTCAATGTGTATTTTCTAAAAAATCCAATGTTTGACTTGGACAAACTAGGTCAAACTAAGCAATAAAATACCTCAAATGAAAACAAATTGAATACAACATAGTTAGACCTCATCAAGGTCTACCTATGATACACAACACATTTTTGCATTTGGAAAAGTTACAGAAAACTCAGTTCACTTGTTTTGAAAACCCAAGGCGTGGCTTGGTCAAACCTGGTCAAACGAGTGAGTAAATGACCTCAAATGAGAAACTTTTGAATACAAGGTAGATAGAGCTCATCAAGATACACATTCCATACATAGGACATTTTTGCATTTGAGAAAGTGTTTGTAAACTCTAGTCACAAAGTCTTGAATCACACATAGACTTTATGAAACTACATGCGGGACTTGTGGATTTAGAACTGTACTTTCTTAACGCTTTGTCAAATGCAAAAATGTCCTATATATCAAATGTAGATCTTGATGAGTGGAACAAAATTTGTATTCATGACTTTCGGAGTTGGGGCCGTCTAGGGTCCCGAAAACGTGCGTGTAGGAGTGAAAATTTGAAATTTCAAAATTTTAGTGGTTCAAACCATCTCAAATGAAACGTTGACCATAACAACAAATGTGTATCTTGATAAGGGGAACAAACTTTGTATTCATGAATTTTGCATCTGAGACTGTCTCGGATCCGGTCAAAGTGTATTTTCTAAAAAATCCAATGTATGACTTGGTCAAACTAGGTCAAACTAGGCAATAAAATACCTCAAATGAAAAAAATTGAATATAACATAGTTAGACCTCATCAAGGTCTACCTTTGATATACAATACATTTTTGCATTTGGAAAAGTTACAGAAAACTCAGTTCACATGTTTTGAAAACCCAAGGCGTGGCTTGGTCAAACCTGGTCAAACGAGTGAGTAAATGACCTCAAATGAAAAACTTTTGAATACAAGGTAGATAGAGCTCATCAAGATACACATTCCATACATAGGACATTTTTGCATTTGAGAAAGTGTTTGTAAACTCTAGTCCCAAAGTCTTGAATCACACATAGACTTTATGAAACTACATGCGGGACTTGTGGATTTAGAACTGCACTTTCTTAACGCTTTGTCAAATGCAAAAATGTCCTATATATCAAATGTAGATCTTGATGAGTGGAACAAAACTTATATTCATGACTCTCGGAGTTGGGGCCGTCTAGGGTCCCGAAAACGTGCATGTAGCAGTGAAAATTTGAAATTTCAAAATTTTAGTGGTTCAAACCATCTCAAATGAAATATTGACCATGACAACAAATGTGTATCTTGATAAGGGGAACAAACTTTGTATTAATGACTTTTGCATCTGAGACTGTCTCGGATCCGGTCAAAGTGTATTTTCTAAAAAATCCAATGTTTGACTAGGTCAAACTAGGCACTAAAATACCTCAAATGAAAAAAATTGAATACAACATAGTTAGACCTCATCAAGGTCTACCTTTGATACACAATACATTTTTGCATTTGGAAAAGTTACAGAAAACTCAGTTCACTTGTTTTGAAAACCCAAGGCGTGGCTTGGTCAAACCTGGTCAAACGAGTGAGTAAATGACATGAAATGAAAAACTTTTGAATACAAGGTAGATAGAGCTCATCAAGATACAGATATCATACATAGGACATTTTTGCATTTGAGAAAGTGTTTGTAAACTCTAGTCACAAAGTGTTGAATCACACATAGACTTTATGAAAGTACATGCGGGACTTGTGGATTTAGAACTGCACTTTCTTAACCCTTTGTCAAATGCAAAAATGTCCTATATATAAAATATCGATCTTGATGAGTGGAACAAAATTTGTATTCATGACTTTCGGAGTTGGGGCCGTCTAGGGTCCCGAAAACGTGCGTGTAGGAGTGAAAATTTGAAATTTCAAAATTTTAGTGGTTCAAACCATCTCAAATGAAAAGTTGACTATTACAACAAATGTGTATCTTGATAAGGGGAACAAACTTTGTATTCATGACTTTTGCATCTGAGACCGTCTCGGATCCGGTCAAAGTGTATTTTCTAAAAAATCCAATGTTTGACTTGGTCAAACTAGGTCAAACTAGGCAATAAAATACCTCAATTGAAAACAAATTGAATACAACATAGTTAGACCTCATCAAGGTATACCTATGATACACAATACATTTTTGCATTTGGAAAAGTTACAGAAAACTCAGTTCACTTGTTTTGAAAACCCAAGGCGTGGCTTGGTCAAACCTGGTCAAACAAGTGAGTAAATGACCTCAAATGAGAAACTTTTGAATACAAGGTAGATAGAGCTCATCAAGATACACATTCCATACATAGGACATTTTTGCATTTGAGAAAGTGTTTGTAAACTCTAGTCACAAAGTCTTGAATCCCACATAGACTTTATGAAACTACATGTGGGACTTGTGGATTTAGAACTGCGCTTTCTTAACGCTTTGTCAAATGCAAAAATGCCCTATATATCAAATGTAGATCTTGATGAGTGGAACAAATTTTGTATTCATGACTTTCAGAGTTGGGGCCGTCTAGGGTCCCGAAAACGTGCGTGTAGCAGTGAAAATTTGAAATTTCAAAATTTTAGTGGTTCAAACCATCTCAAATGAAATGTTGACCATTACAACAAATGTGTATCTTGGTAAGGGGAACAAACTTTGTATTCATGACTTTTGCATCTGAGACTGTCTCGGATCCGGTCAATGTGTATTTTCTAAAAAATCCAATGTTTGACTTGGTCAAACTAGGCAATAAAGTACCTCAAATGAAAACAAATTGAATACAACATAGTTATACCTCATCAAGGTCTACCTATGATACACAATACATTTTTGCATTTGGAAAAGTTACAGAAAACTCACTTCACTTGTTTTGAAAACCCAAGGCGTGGCTTGGTCAAACCTGGTCAAACGAGTGAGTAAATGACATCAAATGAAAAACTTTTGAATACAAGGTAGATAGAGCTCATCAAGATACACATTCCATACATAGGACATTTTTGCATTTGAGAAAGTGTTTGTAAACTCTAGTCACAAAGTCTTGAATCACACATAGACTTTGTGAAACTACATGCGGGACTTGTGGATTTAGAACTGGACTTTCTTAACGCTTTGTCAAATGCAAAAATGTCCTATATATCAAATGTAGATCTTGATGAGTGGAACAAAATTTGTATTCATGACTTTCGGAGTTGGGGCCGTCTAGGGTCCCGAAAACGTGCGTGTAGGAGTGAAAATTTGAAATTTTAAAATTTTAGTGGTTCAAACCATCTCAAATGAAAAGTTGACCATTACAACAAATGTGTATCTTGATAAGGGAAACAAACTTTGTATTCATGACTTTTGCATCTGAGACCGTCTCAGATCCGATCAAAGTGTATTTTCTAAAAAATCCAATGTTTGACTTGGTCAAACTAGGTCAAACTAGGCAATAAAATACATCAAATGAAAATCCAATGTTTGAAAATCCATCCAATGTTTTATTCAAAATGTTGAAATGAAAACTGTTTCAAATAATTCAAATTTACATAAATCTGAATTTTATTTCTAAAAACATTTGATTTTTATTTTTTTAAAAAACATGGAATAGTTTAAAATTTTACACTTCATATAGATAAATCAATCAAAAATACAATAGTTTAATTTTATTTTATAAATATATTTTTAAGGTTAAGTATAAACTGTATGATAGTTTAAATTTATTTTATTTGAGAAAAAAATAAAAATTTGGTAATTAACCACTGTAAGGGCGGTTCTAGACCTCAACCACCCTTACGGTGTTCCTGCCCTAAATATATAGTGGCCGGCTGAGGGGAGGCCCATCGGCTAAGTCCTGGGCGTGTTCATCCTCTTGACGCCGCCGCTAGGCTGCCAAACCGGCCCGCCGGTGCCGCCACAGCCACAGCCGCTGGTGCATGTGTGCTCCGCCTCCTCCACTCCTCGAGCTCTCCTCCCCTCCCCCTTCGCCGGTGCGTGTGCCACGCCACCACTCCGCTACAGGTCACCCGGTCGGAAACCCTAGCCGCCACCAGGAACCCTAGGTCACCCTAGCCGCCATTGCTACGAGTCGGGGACCTCCATCGTCTCTCTTCTTGGCGACCTGCTCCGTCCGCTCCGTCCGCGACCTTGGCGACCTGCTCCGTCTGTGACCTTGGCGACCTGCTCCGTCTGCCACCCGTCCGCGACCTGCTCCGTCCGTGACATTGGCGACCTGCTCCGTCCGCGAACTGCTCTGACGCCACTGGTGGGCCGGAGCTCCACGCGTGGCCGCCTGCTAGGAACCCTAGCCGCCACCCGTCCGCGACTTTCTCTCCTTCTCCTCCAAAGGTACCGGCCCCTCCTCTCTTTGAGTCCTAATTAGATTTGTGTGATATTACATCTTTGTTGTGTGCTTGGATCGATGATTGGGGGTGGGGGCTTAATTAATCGTGTTCAGATTGATAGCACACAATAGGGTTCATCAGCTGCCGTGATTGGGGGTGGGGGCACATTCTGTACTGGTTTATAAAATAGATCGTGAACATGAATATTCTAGTGTGCACATTCTAGTTCATTCCACTATAGCTTATCAGCCATGGTGCCCAATAGTGATAGGCTAGAATTATGGAGCTCCAAAGACCTATCTGGAAACCATGCTGAGGTCGGATGGCTTTGTCATATTGCTTGGGGTCAGTATGGTTGTGCAATCAGAGGCATGCACCTTGACCATGCATACAAGTAGCAGCAATGAAAGTATTCCTTACCAGTGGATGATAATTGTTGGGTTACTCACACTCAAATGGATTTGGTACACTACTTCTAGTACTTGATTATATTTTTGGTATACATCATAGGTAACATACGCTATATTGCCTATAGCCTCTGGACCAGGACACCCACAGTGCCTTATTTATTCTGGTGGCCAGTGGTTGCTGAGTTTTAATTCTATGATGTTGAGTACAATAAATTTTTTGGGGAGGTGATGGGTTGGTACTCATGTTTCAGATATCTTGAGAGCCAATTGGTGCATATTCTTACATTTGTTGTGCCTTTGGTGACATTCTTTCAGTTGGTATGGTGTGGGGATGCACACATTTGTAGTAACAGTAGGATCTGTCTAGTAATTATCTGTCTAGTGCACACAAATTTGTGGATTGATAGTGCAACCATCTAAATTATCTTATTCTTATGCAATTATGCTACATTCTTGACTGTTCTCCCTCTTGATTAGTACTTGATTTCTGCTACACATTCTTTTTCTTCTTTGATACAGTCATTGTGCCTTACTATCTCTATATCAACTAAAAATGAATAGTATGATAAACAAAAATAGTCCCTCTTGATTAGTACTTGTTGTCTACTATCTCTTGATTAGTACTTGCTGTCTACTATCTCTTGATTAGTACTTGCTGTCTGCTACTTAATGCAATACTGTTCTCCCTCTTAATGCAATACTGTTCTGCTACTTAATGCTTACTGTCATTTTGATTTGTGGCTTACTGTAATCCTACTACTACTGCTTTTCTACTCCAACTGTACTACTACTCTCTACTAATCATACATCATGACAGTTTTATATACTGAGGCATAATTACTGTTGTTTATATAGCAGGCTGCTTATATGCCACTCCTCTCTACTACTATTTGTGGTGGCTTACTGGCATAATTTTGAATTGATGACATATTTTGAACTGTGCTCCTCTATACTACTACTATACTCTCTCTCCTCTACTATTGTTTTGCCGATGATGAAATTGTCTAATTCAATACATTATTTTAGAATATGAGCTGATGATCCAAAACTTATGAGTAACTTGGCATCATTACTAGCCGCCTCTATAGTGCCTTCTTCTCTGTTTTGATGCCTTGATGCTCCAAGTTCTTGATCAAATGATGCTAGACATGTTTCTGAGGCCTTTTTAAACCTTTCCCTCTCCTCACCTCTACTTCCTCTCTGCTCCTTCTATCTCTCTTCTATTTTCTACTCTCATCCTCTCTCCAACACTACTGCACTAGTCTACTACTAGTGCTAGCTGCTGCTCTACTCTAGTACTCTACTAGTACTACACTACTGTTGGGGCTTACTGTAATCCTACTACTACTGCTGTTGTGCCCAACTCTACTACTACCCTCTCTATGACAGTTTTATAAACTGTGCTCCTCTATACTACTACTCCTCTCCTCTCCTACTACTTCTATGATTTTTCTTCTCTCCTTTGTTTTCCCGATGATGAGATTGTCTAAGTTCATTCATTATATGGAATATGAGTTGATGATCAAGAACTTGTGAGGAACTTGGCATCGTTACCAGCGGCCCCTATATGACCTCATCTTCTCTATTACGATGCCTTTATGCTCCAAGTTCATGATCAAATGATGATTGACATGGTACTAAGGCCTTTACTACTTGTACTACTTTTTTTTCAAAATTTCTTGCTCGATGATACAAAAGGTGTAGTGAGACAACATGACAGTCAAATACCCATAGCATCTCCTAGACCGAAAGCTTCTGGGGGAAACTCGTCTCGAATGGAGTGCCATTGGATACTAGCCTCCCCCAGAGGTTTTCGGTCTTGTAGTGCAAATGGGTTTTCTCTTAAAATATTACTGACTGTCATATAAGTCTATGATCTATGATCACCACAGAGCAGCGGATGGCTCTATAAAGCAGTAGCCCGTTAATTTGAGAGCACATGAGTTTCTTCTTCTTCTTCTTCTTCTACTACTACCGATTACTAATTTGTCTCCTTTGTCTGTTCTCTCTCCTATCTTCTCCTCTCATCTGCTGCTGCTACTACTAAAGCACTGCTACTTGTTGGGTATTCTTAACATCATTACAAAAAGTAGACTAAGTTCTAAATCTAGCAACGGTGCCAAAAATGCCAAACCTATCCCTCACACCACTTAAGCCAAGTTGTCATCCCCAGCATGACATGAGAGACGCAGTATTGAAATATGCAATTGCTCTTCTAAATAAATAATGAATGGGATCTGCAAGCGCACAGATTAATACCGATGTAGCATTTTAACCGGGAAGTATTCCAGGTATCGTTATTTATATTTTTACCACTGGGAAGGGATTAGAAATCATCACTAATGATTACAGAATAGAATATGAGATTGAGCATCTATCATTGCATGTATAATTGAGAACATTATATCTAACTCATCATACAGGAATAAGTGTCACATAAAAGATGTATGAAATAATAATAGTGACAAGGATAACTAATCTGATCTAGCCACATAATAAATATGATAAGCACCTCAATTAGATACTCTAGAAAGTCATTAGCATGGTATTAGAACGAACTACAAGAATATTCCCTAAGTTATTCTCAACTATATAGTCTAGCATATCATAGTTAGTGCAAGCATACTTAGCAATCATTGTGAGACAAGACTACGCCCATGCATAGTGATATTAGCAAGGAATATGAGAAACATAGCAATCACTCCCCTGTAATAATGTTGCTCTGCCAGCCCAATACACGAGAGGGAGACTATATAAGAATCAATGAAGCTGTCACTATCACGAACCACCCCACGATCTGGCATATTGGGTACAATCGCAGATAAATACGGTATAAGCACCACGCCTACACAATATCTATCATTTACCCATGGATCCGATGGATAAACGCTATACGATCCTAAGCATGTATATAGATCGTATCTAACTAAGCCAAGTACATAACTATGATAAACTAAGAACAATATAATCTTGAATATAAGCAAGTAGAGCAAAGTCATAAGCAATATATTGAAGTAGAACAAAGTCATATTCATAATATTGAAGAACAAAGATAATTAGAAAGCAATTAGAAACACAATTAGAGAATTACCAAGAATCCTCTTGACAGATCCGGAAACCAATCGAAGATTGACTCCTTCTAGTTCTAATCCTATGTAGCTATGCTAATCTAGATGTCTAATTGATGAGGTGGCTCTAATCTTGATCAGAGGCTTCTTCTCCCTTGATGGAACAATGAATTTGGGTTGAGAGACTCTCTCCTCCAGGGGCCAGGGGGTCTGGTTTTATAGTCCCTTCAAGTGAATATGGGCCCTTGGATCAAACCGACATAGATTGTATGGTTTAGATTCATCCTTTAGGTCGGTGGAGACTTCCCGCAAAGCAGAGTCCTGTTTGGACTCCAACAGGGGGCGGGCGCCCAGTAGGACAGGGCGGGCGCCCTGCCTCTGGCCCCGTTTCGCCTCCGCTTCGGTCTCGTGGCTTCTGGAGTCTTCTAGATGTAAGATAATTGCGCAGCACATTAATATCTTTACGTAATCCTGACGTGTGGGCCTTTCTTCCGTATTTCCTGATAACCCCCTGCAGAAATAGACAAACACCAAAACTCGTGGAATTCTGTCAGATAAAACCCTAAGTCTGGATGTGGATTTTATTTGGATCCTTTTCTTTACTTATTTGATAATTAAATTTGATACTTAAGGACCGTCAACAAACTCCCCCAAGCTTACCTCTTGCTCGTCCCTGAGCAAGGATAGACTTAGCTATGGATCATAAGTTGTTGCAATATCTTTTTTAAAAATTTTGACGGTACACATGCTTTTAAATAAGATCTCATCTCTGAGTTAGAGTAAACTGTCAAGACTTAAAACTTACTTACTTTACCTCCACCATGGGACTTGTAACTGTCACTTCTGTCTTGAGTGGTTAAAAGATAGAACAGTCTAGCCAAGTGCCATGTCTCTTATTCTTGATCAGCTATAGCTCTGGGGTTTTTGCAGATTTTCAAATAAAACTCAGAGATTCCTTGTATGATTCTCTCAGGTCTCTCTTTTGTGGTATTTTTGGATCCTTACCAAGGCAGTGATGGTATATGCCTTCTCTCAAGATATGTGGTATTTGTGGTATGAGGCATAGTGACATTGCCTTCTCTCTCACCCTATTCTAATAAGGCTTTAATATCTGGAGCTCATAGGCGGGAGATAAAGTATACATACTTACAAGACATTTATTGCATAGTCAAACCATGGATCCAAAGAAACAAGCCAATAAGTTTAATCAAGATGTGCATGTGTGGCAAATGAATGGTATATGGTGATGATGGTGATAACAATGGTGAAAACAATGGTGAAAACAATGGTGATGGAAGTCTAATTCTACTTTTGCTCTTTGAGGGGATACATACCTTCCTTGCTTTTGAAACTTTATGAGGAGAATGAGATGCTCTTCTTTTTCTTGTCTCTCAGGTGGGTATCTTGCACCCCTAATTCTACTGTCGGACACTTGTCCATTTTTACCTCTCGTCTCACCTTTTCTTTTCTTTCGAGGTTCCGAGCACTTGCTCCTTTTTATTTCCTCATATTATTCCCTTTTTTTTAGAGCATTCATCTCTTGAGATAATATAGCAAGTGGTAGTAACAAGATAACTTGAGCATTTATTTCACAAGGGGAAAACAGAAATATTTTTGGTTATTCTCTCCCGGATTAGGAGTAGAATATTTTCAGGTGGTTCTGGAGATGGAATGGATGGATATATGTGGATGGTACTTCCAGAGTAGAAGTAGCATATATGAGTGAACGTGCAAGTGAAATCTTGATTTAACCACATGACAAGCTCCTAAGGGTCTACACAGCTTGACCACACTCAATGCTCATAAGCAGTAAATAGTAAATGTGTGGCTCAAAGTCTAGCAAGCATGTATATATGGCTGTGGTAGGAATTTAAACTCTCATCATACAGGAACTCATCATGCAACATTTTAAAAATTTTCAAGATAAAATTCTCCAGAATTCTAGCATCTCTAGGAACAGATAAACAGCAGCTCAGCCTTCCCATATCTTATCCGTTAACAACTTAAACTTCAGATCAAGTTTTCATCCCACAAGTTTAGGTCTAGAGCAAGCTTTAAATTATAACAGTTATATCTAAACTTGAGAGAGAACTTAAAATTTGCAAATTAGGCAGAGCAACTATTTATCATATCCATGCTTAAATTTATTTAGATACAGATTGGCATAGCCACTTTATTTATTTATTAAACACACTAAGCAAAAGGTATATATATAAGCATAAAATCTTTATTTGGTTTTCCCATAGTTTATGTGTATTTTAATATTCTAAAATAATATAAGTATAAAGATAGATAGAAATACTTATCGGGATAAATGGGGGTGCTCTCCCCCAAGCTGAATTTTGACGTAATTTCTCTTGATGTAGCTAACAGGTGGCAGAGGTGTATTTGAAAGTCAGCAGCATTCTGACAGCGATTAGAATGTCCTCCGTCTGCTAGTCTTCTTGATTCTTAAATTCTGTGGAGCTCAAATAGACAACAAAGCTTGTGGAACTAATTAAGTGTTAGCATTAAATTTCTATCCTTTATTATCTTGAGACTCCTTGATAAATATTACTCCCTGTTTTTATATTTTTGTTTTATAAAGCAGAAAAAATATTTATTTTATTTTTATGCCACCACAGTGAATGTACTTATGGGTTTTATGCCACTCGTATACTCACATGGGGCTTACTGTTTTTTCACATTTTTATTTTCTTTTTAGGATAATACGAACATGATTAACTAAGTAAACTATTTTAAATAATTGAAAGGGAAAAGATAACTACCAAGTTTACCTCTTGGCAAGGCGTTCGGTGTTTTTAAGTCCTCCGAACGGGACTCTCCAATTTCTTAATCGTCCCGAGGTTCGTTGGGTGGCGTAGTCGGTACTTCCGGCAGCGTCTCCTCTTCTTGTATAGTTATCTTCATTTTCCACACCTGACTTGGTGCTTCAATCTCCTCGGGATAATTCTGTTTAAACTCTACGTCTTCTGATCTTACAACTTCTCCTTTATAGTCTGCCCATCCGTCCTTGATGATCTGCCTCCTCTGGTTGCGGTTGCGTCTCTTTCTGACCTGCTTAGATTCTTCAACGATATAGTTAGGGTCAGTAAAATAACGGCGTACCTTCTCTGAGGGGAAGTGCTTATGCACTTCTCCGGTTCCAATGTAGATAATCGCTTTAACGGTGCTGAGGAACGGTCTTCCAAGGATGATGGGTGGATCATACTCGTCTTCTCCCATGTCAACAACTTGAAAGTCTGTGTAGACAAAGTGATCGTTTATTTTGATTGGGACATCAGATACTGTTCCTTTAACTTCTCGAAATGTCTGATCTGCCATCTGGAGCTGAATGTATGTTGGTCTAAGTGGCATGGTCCCAAACAAGAGCCGATAGGTGACTGCGGCCATTATATTGACGCCCGATCCGGTGTCGCAAATCATCTTGTAGAAGTTGTATCCATTTATGGAGCAGTAGATGCTTGGCATTCCTGGGTCGTCCTTCTTGGTCAAAAACGGTGACTTAAGTTGGTGATCTTGGCCTCCATGGACTACAGTGACCATCTTAGCTGACTCGGTCCACACTTGCTTGTTCCTGTTCCTCCTGTTGGTCCTCTTCCTTGATTTACGTCTGGATTGATTTGGAATTTGTGTAGTCTTGTTTTTGAAGAAAAATATCTCCTTCTTCCATTTGACGTAGAAACTGATCTTGGCAGCACTAGCGTAGATGATAGCTCCCGTGGTGTTCAAAAATGGCCTCCCTAGGATGATAGGTGCTCTCTCATTATTTCTGGTCTCTACCACTACGAAGTCTGCTGGGGCATACAAGGTACCAACTCGGACACAAAGGTTCCTCACTATTCCTTTTGGAACAGTTATCGTCTGATCTGCAAACTGCAAACACATGGTTGTTTCTAATAAAGGATATGTAAAGAATTTTTCATAGAGTACCCTGGGTATAATGTTGACACTTGAGCCAAAGTCACAGAGTGCTTCTGGGAAGTCCACCATGCCGATGGAGATCGGGATGACGGGGCGTCCTGGATCGCCTCTCTTGATCGGCAGAAGGTCAGTAGAGAATTCATTGACGGGGTTACTCCAATTACCTGCATCAAACACGTCTACAAGATTTGCAGATTCTAATCCTTCCGGTTGTGATGGTATACCGGGGTTAGTAGTAGGAACAGCAGCAGCTATTTGATTTAACTGAGATTCAATCATTTTATTAAAGCTAATTTGATTCTTGATAGCAGTAGAGAAATTATCCATTCTATTATTTATATTTTCTAGCATTTTATCATTAGATGCCAATTTCTTAGATAGATTATCCATTAGCTTTCCTTGATTAGACACTAACTCTCTCAAAGGTGGAAAATTATTATTATTATTGTAAGAATTGTTACCTTGATAATTACCTGAGTAGTTAGGCCTCTGTTGATTCCAACCTTGATTTTGTTGAGGACGGTTTTAGTAGTAGTAGTAGTTGTTGTTGATGTAGTTCACATCCTCAAGTATCTCAGGGCAGTGGTTGCCTGAGTGTCCAGTGTCTCCACACTCCTCACAAGTCATGTGAGAGTCGTAGATGTGCATAACTTCTTTCTTGTCTCCAGCTCTATCGTCGAGCTTCTTCATGAGCAGGTCTAGCTTTGCAGACAACATGTCTACCTCCTTCAGCTAATGCATACCTCCACCTCTCTTGCGTGTCTGGCTCCTCTCTTCATTCCAGCTTTGGTTGGACGCCATCTTCTCCACAAGAGCTATGGCTTGTGGTATAGTAAGTGATAAGAATGCTCCTCCAGCTGCAGCATCCATGGTCTCTCGGGCACTGTTGCTGAGCCCATGATAGAATGTCTGCATCAATAGCCAACTCTCCATTCCATGATGGGGACATTCTAGGATGTAGTCTTGAAAGCGCTCCCATGCTTCTGGAACAGATTCATCATTTTGTTGCTGAAAACTTGTAATCTTCCCACGGAGAGCATTGGTCTTGCCCATGGGAAAGAACTTAGCCAGGAAGTTTGTTGAGCAGAGTGCCCACGTAGTATTCTTCTCCTTTGTAGCGTAGAACCACTGCTTCGCTCTTCCTAACAGTGAGAATGGAAAGAGGCGAAGTAGTATAGCGTCTTTGGAAACTCCTGCTATGGTGAATGTGTTGCAAATCTCCAGGAAGTGTTGTAAATGAGCACTAGCATCTTCGTGTACCTTCCCACAGAACTGGTTGGATTGCACCATGTTGATAAGTCCAGGCTTGAGCTCAAAGTTGCCATCGATCTCTGCAGCAGGTCCAGTGCGGATGTTGTCCGTAGTGGGAGCTGAGAACTCGCGGATTGATTTGTTCGCCATGGCTTCGAACTCTGAAGACAAGTTCCGGTGATCTTCTTGATTGGATGAAGCTTCTTCGTGAAGTGTTGATGATCTCTTCTTGAGCTTGGCCCTCGTCTTCTTGAATAATGCTTCAGGATCGTGAACAAAATTTCCTGGAAGATGTCTTCTATTCATACATTCCCCTGCATAAGATAAAATAGAAAAATATCGGGGTAAAACTGTATGAGAGAATAGATAAGCTCAATCATATTAGTGATGCGAATGATAACTCAAAATATTTTATTCCATTCCTGATTAGTAATCAACCTTCCCCGGCAACGGCGCCAAAAATGCTTGTTGGGTATTCTTAACATCATTACAAAAAGTAGACTAAGTTCTAAATCTAGCAACGGTGCCAAAAATGCCAAACCTATCCCTCACACCACTTAAGCCAAGTTGTCATCCCCAGCATGACATGAGAGACGCGGTATTGAAATATGCAATTGCTCTTCTAAATAAATAATGAATGGGATCTGCAAGCGCACAGATTAATACCGATGTAGCATTTTAACCGGGAAGTATTCCAGGTATCGTTATTTATATTTTTACCACTGGGAAGGGATTAGAAATCATCACTAATGATTACAGAATAGAATATGAGATTGAGCATCTATCATTGCATGTATAATTGAGAACATTATATCTAACTCATCATACAGGAATAAGTGTCACATAAAAGATGTATGAAATAATAATAGTGACAAGGATAACTAATCTGATCTAGCCACATAATAAATATGATAAGCACCTCAATTAGATACTCTAGAAAGTCATTAGCATGGTATTAGAACGAACTACAAGAATATTCCCTAAGTTATTCTCAACTATATAGTCTAGCATATCATAGTTAGTGCAAGCATACTTAGCAATCATTGTGAGACAAGACTACGCCCATGCATAGTGATATTAGCAAGGAATATGAGAAACATAGCAATCACTCCCCTGTAATAATGTTGCTCTGCCAGCCCAATACACGAGAGGGGGACTATATAAGAATCAATGAAGCTGTCACTATCACGAACCACCCCACGATCTGGCATATTGGGTACAATCGCAGATAAATACGGTATAAGCACCACGCCTACACAATATCTATCATTTACCCATGGATCCGATGGATAAACGCTATACGATCCTAAGCATGTATATAGATCGTATCTAACTAAGCCAAGTACATAACTATG
Source organism: Sorghum bicolor (assembly GCF_000003195.3). NCBI lineage: Eukaryota > Viridiplantae > Streptophyta > Magnoliopsida > Poales > Poaceae > Sorghum > Sorghum bicolor. The sequence continues at coordinate 23,829,604 of NC_012877.2, forward strand.
ATAAACTAAGAACAATATAATCTTGAATATAAGCAAGTAGAGCAAAGTCATAAGCAATATATTGAAGTAGAACAAAGTCATATTCATAATATTGAAGAACAAAGATAATTAGAAAGCAATTAGAAACACAATTAGAGAATTACCAAGAATCCTCTTGACAGATCCGGAAACCAATCGAAGATTGACTCCTTCTAGTTCTAATCCTATGTAGCTATGCTAATCTAGATGTCTAATTGATGTGGTGGCTCTAATCTTGATCAGAGGCTTCTTCTCCCTTGATGGAACAATGAATTAGGGTTGAGAGACTCTCTCCTCCAGGGGCCAGGGGGTCTGGTTTTATAGTCCCTTCAAGTGAATATGGGCCCTTGGATCAAACCAACATAGATTGTATGGTTTAGATTCATCCTTTAGGTCGGTGGAGACTTCCCGCAAAGCAGAGTCCTGTTTGGACTCCAACAGGGGGCGGGCGCCCAGTAGGACAGGGCGGGCGCCCTGCCTCTGGCCCCGTTTCGCCTCCGCTTCGGTCTCGTGGCTTCTGGAGTCTTCTAGATGTAAGATAATTGCGCAGCATGTTAATATCTTTACGTAATCCTGACGTGTGGGCCTTTCTTCCGTATTTCCTGATAACCCCCTGCAGAAATAGACAAACACCAAAACTCGTGGAATTCTGTCAGATAAAACCCTAAGTCTGGATGTGGATTTTATTTGGATCCTTTTCTTTACTTATTTGATAATTAAATTTGATACTTAAGGACCGTCAACAAACTCCCCCAAGCTTACCTCTTGCTCGTCCCTGAGCAAGGATAGACTTAGCTATGGATCATAAGTTGTTGCAATATCTTTTTTAAAAATTTTGACGGTACACATGCTTTTAAATAAGATCTCATCTCTGAGTTAGAGTAAACTGTCAAGACTTAAAACTTACTTACTTTACCTCCACCATGGGACTTGTAACTGTCACTTCTGTCTTGAGTGGTTAAAAGATAGAACAGTCTAGCCAAGTGCCATGTCTCTTATTCTTGATCAGCTATAGCTCTGGGGTTTTTGCAGATTTTCAAATAAAACTCAGAGATTCCTTGTATGATTCTCTCAGGTCTCTCTTTTGTGGTATTTTTGGATCCTTACCAAGGCAGTGATGGTATATGCCTTCTCTCAAGATATGTGGTATTTGTGGTATGAGGCATAGTGACATTGCCTTCTCTCTCACCCTATTCTAATAAGGCTTTAATATCTGGAGCTCATAGGCGGGAGATAAAGTATACATACTTACAAGACATTTATTGCATAGTCAAACCATGGATCCAAAGAAACAAGCCAATAAGTTTAATCAAGATGTGCATGTGTGGCGAATGAATGGTATATGGTGATGATGGTGATAACAATGGTGAAAACAATGGTGAAAACAATGGTGATGGAAGTCTAATTCTACTTTTGCTCTTTGAGGGGATACATACCTTCCTTGCTTTTGAAACTTTATGAGGAGAATGAGATGCTCTTCTTTTTCTTGTCTCTCAGGTGGGTATCTTGCACCCCTAATTCTACTGTCGGACACTTGTCCATTTTTACCTCTCGTCTCACCTTTTCTTTTCTTTCGAGGTTCCGAGCACTTGCTCCTTTTTATTTCCTCATATTATTCCCTTTTTTTTAGAGCATTCATCTACACTTTATTCCTTTCATCTGTTAGAACAAATCACGAAATGACACGGACAACAAGCAATGCAGCTTGATCCAACGAACATGAAGAGCACCCTAGCTCTAGAGAGCAAGAAATACATGATCAGTTTTCTCAGGAACAGTTTCATGAAGAAGTGGGCAATGGTGTAGCATTTATGCTTACTCAGGAGGAGTCTGGCGAGGAGCAAGGGGGAGAAGCGGGAAGAGGACAGACTGATGAAGGATCTAGCAAGGACGATGACTCAACCTCGGGATATGAAAGTCTTGAGGATCCACACCCATGTGAACCTAGACGGAAGCCAACGATGGATGAGTTGGACAAGGACTTTGACCCAAACGAGGAGGTAGGGATATGAAGGTCACTTAGTAAATCATGAATTTTGGTAACGATATGGCTGTGTTACCTCTACTAACACTTTGACCTGTTGTTTATACAGGTCCCTCCTAAACCTTCAAAAAGACCACGTCGGCATCCGGCACGTTTTGCCAGACATGACGGGGCAAGGGAAAGGAGGGCAGAGGCAACAGACACAGAGACTACCATTGTGGCCTCTGCTCCGCAACCTGAAGGCACAACCTCGGCCTCGACTACCAAATTGAAAAGGAAAGGAGGGGTGAGAAAGCCAAACCACTATCCAAATGCAAAAATGATTTTTGTGATTGACGAGGTTGGGGAAGAAGGGCAGATCCTTAAGCCAAAGGAGTTCCAATCAAAATTCTGCAATGCAATTGGGGCCCTAGTCAGAGACTAGTTGAACCCATCAATCCGTAATTGGCATGACTATCCAGAGGACATAAAGGATGACCTATGGAAAAATCGTCTGTTGGTCAATTTTAATTTTAGGATTCCGGCAGAGAAGCTACCCCTAGTAAGACGACGTGCTATGAAGATGATGGGAGAATCCTTCCGACGTTGGAGGAATGAGCTGAACACCGAGTACATAAAAAAGGAGTTAACTCCGTACCATAAGTATGGACACATAACTCCTGCTATCTGTGCGTTGCTCATGGTTGAGAAGACTGCACCAGAATCTTTGGCCTTAAGTGAAAAGAACAGCTTGCAGGCGAAGAAGAACATCCACCACCCTCGTCTAGGCCCCGGTGGCTATGAGGGAAAGGAAGAGATGTTTAGAAAGATGGAAGAGGAGGCCGTAGCTGCTGGGAATACAAAAGTATGAAGCCACGCACCAAGCATTGGGTCTTTGCAAGGAATCTTGAAGAATCAGGCAGCAGTCTGAAATTTGCCAAGCTAGAGACCGAGGAGGCAGTGTCAAGGATAATGAAATATTCTGAAGACATCGAGAAGGGCTCATTCACTCCTTCTAGAGAGAAGGACGAGCTTAGCCTTGGCTTGGGAAACCCCAAGCACACAGGCCGTGTCAGGGGGTTAGGGAAACATAAGACCTGGAAGGAAGGATTTCGAGAGGATGTGGAGATGTACAAGAAACATGGTAGAAACTGGGAGGAGAGTCTTGCCACCCTAGTGAAGACCCTAGTTGCTAAGGAACTACAGGAGCAAGGACTGTCTACTGAGCGACGGTCACAAATGGAGCCACCTAGGGATTTGGTTCTAGTTGGTAGCCCTCCAAATGTTCAAAGCAGCCAAGGTTCCAATGCAACCTCCGCCTCAGTCGATCACATACGGGTGCCAACTCGTTGCATCCTGTTGATTCCCATCGGTAGGGGACAGGAGATGGCTGAGGTGGCAACGGGTCTGGCACATCCTCCAATTCCAAGCGACATCTAGTACCATAAACCGGTCCCGACCGACTATAGTAAGGTCGAGGTGCATACCATGAATCCCGAGTACGCGAAGCATAAGATTGAACACCCAACTAGCAAGGGGATTCGTGAGCTTGGACTACTCATGAAATAGTTCATCCTCTGGTACAAAAAGGATATTGTGTTGAATGTTTCCTCGCCAACTCCAAGTGATGTACACCTGGAGAGAGTCCACCTTGAGGATGGAGAGGTGTATTCACCGTCTCATGAGGACCACTTGATGCATGAGAGGGCATCGGCTTCTCCAACCCCTGGCGAGCAAGGGGTTGAGCCAGGGCATGATGAGACGCCACATGAGTCTCAAATAGGTGAACCTTCTGTAGCTCGTGCGGAGCCAGAGCATGAGACGCCACATGTGCCTCAGAGCCCGCAACCTTCTACAGCTCGTGCCGAGCCAAAGAGTGACGAGACACCACATGTGCCTCATAGCCCAAAACCTTCTACAGCTCGTGCCGAGTCAGAGCATGACGAGACACCACATGTGCCTCCTAAGCCACAACCTTCTCCAGCTCGCCCCGAGCAAGGCCATGATGAGATGGCACAGACTTTTCAACAAGCACCGCCGACACATGAAGAACTACTCCCTCTAGTATGTGAAGCTCGTGAAAAGATCCCCATCATGATAAGGTCAACAGGGTCAAAATCTTTTGTGGATATGAACGTCTCGGGTATGTACAAGTGGTATGCTCATGACCAGTTCAAGCCTGAGAACCAAGGCCCGAACAAATTTGCCTACAGGATGCCCACACCTCAGACTACACAACGATAACAAAGTATCCAGATGTTGAAACCATCAAGTGGTCAAAGGATTGCCCGAAAGAATATGTAAAAGGCAAACGCTTCCTACCAAACCGGATCTTGTGTAAGATGCCATATGGAACGAGAAGGTTCCATGATTGGTACTACTTGCATGTTTCACTTACAGAACTGAATGTGTTGGAAGCAGTAAAACCTGCTCACACATTTGGAGGCCCTGCTTCAGGTATTGCCTTTGACTTCAGCGACATCCAATCATGCTTTCACCTTAGTTCAATGTTGATGAATCTGATTCGCACTTGGTGCCTGTAAGTCCTCTTCCTCTTGATATGATTTGAAAGTAACCTAGTTGGATTTTGCTAAAACTAACTTACGTCATGATTTTTAGAATGCAAGCACACTTTATGAAATCTACACGCTCAACGAAAGCTGGGTATGTAGACCCTATGCCTATAGCACAAATAAATTTTAATTACCCATCGAGATGGGAATTGGATGCGCCACAACTAGCTGCTGGAGGGACGTTGGCGGAGAAAGAAAAGATCCGTGCAGCCAAAATAAGAGAAGAGTCTCTTAAGGTTGCGGCGTGGATTTCCGTATGTTTAAAGAATCTCCAACACTTCGAAACAATATGGATTCCATACCACTTCAAGTAAGTTTGATTAATTGTATACTTAACGATTGTTCGGTTTATCTTATTTTGATGCAAAGGTACTTATGTGTTTATTTAAAATTGTTGTAGCAATCACTGGATAGTCATAGGTGTCGATGTCGGGATGAACATGGCATGGATTTGTGATTCTGCAGATTTTGACCCTCACACGTATAAAGACTTCATGTCAATTCTCATTACGTAAGCAAATTAGTAATCCTAGTAACCTTATATGATTCACTTTAATATCAACTTCTGCATACTGTAAGTCACATCGATTCTCATTCAAACAGGGCATTCAGGGCCTATGTCAAGAATCACAAAGGAAGGCATGATCCAGGTCTGGGGAGCCACTTGCGTTTCAAATCTCTATGTTCGGTAAGTGCGACTTAGTTTGGCATAAAATTACTAATTTTTTCAGTACTTATACTTGACATCTCCATTTGCAAATTGAAACAAAGTTTCCCAAGCAAAGGCCAAGGAGTCTCCATTGTGGATACTATGTATGTGCTTTCATCAGTAACACAAAAGGCTACAGGAGACACCCTGAATTGGTAAGTTTGAATCTCTTAGTGGGTTGTAGTATGAAAACATAGTATTTCTCACTTAGCTTTGCACGATCTTGTAGTGGAAAGAAGAAAAAGGACTAAAAAGGGATGTCTACAGGGATGATGACCTCTTAGAGATTGTCGGTGACCTTTGCAACTTTATAATGGACCATGTTGTTTATTATAAAGGTGATTACCATAACCCACATTCCGACTTAGGTAGAAATCCTCTTTACCAGCACCTCCGTCAGTGGGATAGGCTATGTCTAGGTCGTTGATTACATGTGAACTTGTTGTAATGGACTGTGATCGATTTGTATTAGTACTTGAAAAATTTCGGACTCTTTTGGATGGATTTGTAATGGACTTGGAAACATTTTAGACTTGAAATGTGGTACTGTGTATATGTATGGATATTTATGTTGTGAATCTGTGATGTTGAGAATCTGATTATATATGTATATATGTATGTGGTGCTGTGCTGTGCTGTCAACTCGATTATTGTAATTTTTATTTTTTTTCTGAAAAATAACTGTAGGAGCGGTTCTAGATTGAGCCGCCCTTGCAAATGCAGACAATAGAGGCGGCTGAGACACAAGCCGCCCTTACTAATGCTCACTGCTTCTGGCCGCTCTTACAGTGGTCACTAGTAAGGGCGGTTGTTGTTTCCAACCGCCCTTACAGTGGGCCACTGTAAGGGCGGCTGGTGTTGAACCGTCCTTACAGTGAATTCCACTGTAAGAGCGTTTGCATAAGGGCGGCTGGGCCAGCCGCCCTTACAGAGCTTATTTAGCCGCCCCTGCTGTACCTGACTGTAGTAGTGGTAAGATTTGAAGTCTTATTTTTTCTATCTCTTTCTTCAATAAATATGCTGCCACATCAGCAAAATACCATAAATAATATGTAATTAATTGTCTTGAACTCTATGATAGAATCATTGACCACCTATATGGGTCAAGGTAAGCTCGGTGCATCTCTTGAAGACCACGAGCCAGCCACCGGCCACCCCTATGTCGTCATCCTAGCCATCTATGGCCCTGGAGAAGGAGATCGACACTAGGCCTGCATTATACACAGGCACGAGGACATCAACAGCCCTGTGGGAATCCTCGATCTACAAGTTAGTGCAAATCTGTTAGCATGTTGTAATTGGGCCCTTAATTGTGGATGTAATCACGCTTATTGTGGTGGGCTTCTATGTCACCCGAGCGCGTATGTATGTAATCCTGTGACTCATACCTGGAATACAATCAATATTCCCACAACTTACATGGTATCTACCGCGTTTCTGATCCGCTAACGCTTTCGCAAACCTCGCACCGCTGACGAACAGATCGCTGTCCCTAGCCGCCGCTTCTCGTGCCCGGACAACGCCGATCCGATCGCCGCGCGTCACACGATCGCCTAGACGTTGTCTGTGTCGTCTCTGGTCGCTGGTCCGCTCGCTGCCGATACACGTGCCGCGTCGCGTCCGCTGATCCGCACGCTCCCCGTCGCGTCCTCCAGCAGATTCGTCGCGTCATGTCCCTATGGTGGACGACGACGACGTTGCTGCCGCCGCGGTGGCGGCCAAGGAGGCCTAGGCCGTACATGCTGCTGAAGCTGCATGCCTTGCCGAGGAGGCTCATCTCCGTGCTGCATCCCTCGACAAGTTTGAGGCCGGCCATGAGGCAGTCTGGGCGTAGGCTGTTGACGGTCCTTAAGTACTAAAATTAATAATCAAATAAACATGAAAAAGGATCAATATGAAACAAACATCTAGAATTAGGGTTTTATCTGACAGAATTCCACGAGCTTTGGTGTTTATCTATTTCTGCAGGGGTTTATCAGAAAATATGGAGAGAAGGCCCACATGTCATGTTTACAACGAGATAATTATGTGCCGCGCAATTTTCCTCAATCTAGAAGGATCCAGAAGCCACGGGAACGAACGGGACGCGAATCGGGCTCGGGAGCTGGGCGGCCGCCCACCCCCCTTGGGCGCCCGCCCTGGCCAGGAGTTGGATCAGGACTCTCTCTTGGGACAAGACTCCACCGACCTAAAGGATCAATCTAAACCATACAATCTATGTCGGTTTGATCCAATGGCTCACGTTCACTTGAGGGGACTATAAAACCAGACCCCCTGGCCCCTGGAGGAGAAGAGGAGAAATCATTATTCAGAGGTAGCCATCAAAGTTAGGGTTTAGATCTCTCTCCCACAGAGAATTAGAATTAGCTACTCCCTAATCCTTCGAGTTTAGAGGTTGATTAGATAGCAATTAGAGAAGTAGAGCACTACGCTTTGGATTCGGATCTTCGGTAATAAAGATTGGTATTATTCATATCTTTCTCTAATTCTATTGTTCTAATTGCATTATGTCTCTAATTATTATGTTCTTAGTTTGCTCTAGTTCTATATTTGATATAGTTCTAATTGATAATGAGTTTATGTATAAGTTTGCAAAGCGCTTAGCTCTTGACGCGAGGGAGTTAGGTGATAGATCACATGTGAGCGTGGTGCTTAGATGTTATTTATCTGCAAATGTATCCTATTGGCCAGGTCGTGTGGTAGTTCGCGATAGTGACAGCTTCGTTGATTCTTATATAGTCCACCCTCCGTTGATAGGACAGGCAGAACCGGTATTGTGGAGTAAGTCATGCGATGTTCTGATTTACTTTATCAATGTTCCTTATACATGAATGAAGAGTCTTTTATGCTATATATGATCTTGTAGATAACTAGAGTAGATTATGACTTAGTAGTTAGTAGATAACTTAGAATCCATTCTCTAGCTAATCCGACATCACCTACATATATGAGGAGTAGTCTATTTTCTAATCGCTGTGCTCTTTATCCCATGAACTTATACTTTATTATCATTATCTTTATGGTTTACCCCCTGCTAAAGTATGTGACTGTGTGACGAGTTTCTTATTAGTAATCATGTTCTTGCAAGTTTATCTCTAGTCTATGCCTTGATAGATTTTGCCCATTGATTTAATTCCATCTTCTTGAGATCCCCTAAGCAAAATTTTAAATAACGATACCTGGAATACTTATCCTGGTGAAATGGTACAATGAGGTGTTTTATCTGTGCGCTTGCGGATAGAATAGATTATTTTCTAGAGAGCCTTTACATTTATAAATACCTTTGTACACTCTGGCGCCATGCTAGGGATGACAACCTAGTATCTAAGTGGTGTTAGCTAGTGTCAACAAGCATTTCTGGCGCCGTTGCCGGGGATACTTATAGGAATTATAGGAATTATATGAGTCTCAGGATTAAGTCATTAAAGGGAACAAAAGGGTAATATTAAGGAAAGCCAGAAAATCAATCAAGGTTATTCATATAAAACATTAGACTAGACTATAGAGAAATAATTGCATAAAACAGCTACTAAGTGAGAAATCATAACAAGGCACCTCTGCTTTGGCAGGTTCACCCTGTTGTTTTTCTATGTTTATATTTTTATACAGGGTATAACAGGATTGACTTTGGGTACATTCAACTCTTCATCATCAGAACCAAAGCAATCAAGAGAAGAAGCTAGCTACCAATTGCTGAAGCTATGGCACAAAAGACCTTGCAAGAATTCTCTGCTCCAAGTCTTGACAACATTCCAACTGGTCCAAGATTTGCAGTAGAAGAAGGAATACCTGAGTTTGAGCTCAAGTCAAGCCTCATCAATTTGGTACAAGCTACACAATTCAATGGAAAGGCACATGAAGATGCCAGTGCACACTTGCAGAATTTCTTAGAGATTGGAAGCACAATCCACATCAACGGAGTTGACAAAGACGTCATACTACTTCACCTTTTTCCATTCTCACTAGAAGGAAAAGCGAGGAAGTGGTTCTATACTCATCAAGATAATATCAACAACTGGACGAACTTGTCAGATGCCTTTCTATCAAAGTTTTTCCCTATAGGCAAAACAACTGCCTTAAGAGGAAATATTGTCAGTTTCCAACAGCAGAAGACAGAAGCCATTTCAGAAGCATGGGAGCGTTTTCAAGGTTACATATCAGATTGTCCTCACCATGGAATGGCCACATGGTTACTTATGCAGACCTTCTACCATGGATTAACCCAGAAGGCTCGTGAGTGCCTAGATGCATCTGCTAAAGGATCATTCTTGGAGCTTACAACTGGAAAAGCAGAGATACTTTTGGATAAGATAGCAGAAAACCAAAGCTGGTTCTAAGATAAAGCTCAACATTGTCATCAAACTGAAGAAATACCAGAAGAAGTAAATGCATTATCAACTAAGATGGAAAATTTGCTCCATTGGATTGACCAGAGGGCCAAGTTTAAAGAAGATCAAAGGGCCATTGAGACAGCATACAAATATCAACCAACTTCGAGTCAACCCAATAGCAAAGGTATGAATTCAGGTAATACTGTCAAGCAACTTTCATTAAAAGAGATAATTGCTCAACAATCCAAAATTAATGATGAAGTTAAACAAAGGCTAGATACAAATGAATCATCTCTAAAAGATATACACAATAAAATGGATTTTCTACTAACTGCCTTTGATGAGCAAAACACTCTTAATAAAAGGGTAGAGCTTAAATTAATAAAGATAGCTGTTGCACTGCTTGTTGCTACTAACCTTGAGCAGGTAAAGAATATAACTACTAGAGGAGGTAAAGCTACCAGAGATCCACCATACCCAAAAGAGAAACAAAGAACATCAGCACCAGTGCAACCAGCAGTAATAGAAGAAGAAAGCCCAGTTGAAGCAGAAGATCTGCTACAACCACCAAGAACTGGAGAAATGAGGAAAGATTTTTACGACACCAACTATTTGCCATTTCCCAGAAGAAACAGAGGACTGCAGTCGGATGAGCAGTTTGGTAAGTTTGTAGAGGTCATTCAGAAATTATATGTCAACATACCTCTGCTTGATGCTATACAGGTACCTACATATGCAAAGTACATCAGAGATATTCTTAACAAGAAGAGACCACTGCCCACCACTGAGGTTATCAAACTGACAGAAGAATGTAGTGCGGCCATCCTCAATAAGCCACCAAAGAAGAAGGAAGATCCCGGATGTCCCACTATCGATTGCTCGATCGGAAACCAACACTTCAACAATGCACTTTGTGATCTCGGAGCAAGTGTCAGTGTGATGCCAGCATCAGTCTACAAAAAGCTTGATCATACAACCTTAGAACCAACATCAATGTGCCTACAACTAGCGGATCAATCGGTTCGACACCCGTTGGGCATCGCCGAGAACATTCCAGTCAAGATCAGAGATTTCCTGGTGCCAGTAGACTTCGTAGTACTGGACATGAGTCCTGACTCAAAAGTGTCCATCATCCTTGGAAGGCCATTTCTGAGCACTGCCAATGCCCACATTGATGTCGGAAAAGGAGAAATCAAGTTCAACATAAACGGTCAAGAAGAACACTTCACATTCAAACCCAGACCAGAGAGAGACTCTACAGTGAAGGAAGTTCATGAAGAATCACCGGAGACACCATCTCTAGAGGAAGGTAACTCAGAAGATTAAAAGATTTGGAGGTCCAGCTTGGGGGACCTAAAAATCCCAAACCCTCACCGGGAGGTAAATCGGTATTTACCCGCATTATTAATTTTATCATATTTAAATTCTTGCATAATTAATTCTTGCATTAGTCATAGCATAATTATAATAATCAAAAAGCCCCATATAAATAATATTTGTGGTGTGTAACAACCCATATTTATTAATTATTGTGGAGGCACAAAAAAAAATATTTTCCATTATCATTTTCATTAAGTTTCAATTCTCATAGATTTTCCTGCATTATATTTATTTATATTGATCTTCTAGAAGCATGACCCACATTCTTTGGGTCCCACATGTCATACACTTCACCTCACATACATCCCATCACATAATTTCATCCACCAATATGTTTCCACTCACTTGACATCTTTCCACCGTCCAACCACTACCAACACAATATTATTCTGCGTGAGATCAAAGCAAGGAAGCATGTGGAGGAGGCACACCCAGGATGGACACCAGGGGTGGGCGCCCGCCCACCTACCTTGGGCGCCCGCCCTGTCCCCTGCTCAGCCTATAAAAGGCCACCTCCAGCTCCCCTTCTCTTCACACAAACACTCCAGAAAACCACACAAGTTTCAGTTTCCCGAGAAGGAGCTCTTGTAGTGAAGAGAAGAGAGTAGAGAGAAAGAGGAGAGTGGAAGAGAAGGTTGGGAGAGTATTTGTCACCTAGCAAGCAGTGATCCCGTTGTCTAAGCGGAAGTAAAAGTTGTTTAGGGAGAGGCTCTACCAAAATAGAAACTTGTCTTGAACGATTAACCCCTGGACTACTGACACTCCGGACGGCTGACTACTAACATTTTATCTCACATTTTCCACCAGTTGTGTTTTTGCCAACTTTTGTTTGCAGGATGTTTAAGAAGGTGAAGAATGCAGGGAAGGCTCTCAAGAACATTGGTACAAGGAGTTCATCCCGACACTCCTCACAGCCATCAGAGATGAACGTCGATCTGACACCCACACAAGCTCCATCATCTTCATCAGGTCAGCAAGTTAAGATCCTTCTCAAGATAGGAGACCTAGGACTAAAGACCCGAAGAGAAAAGGAAGTTTATCAGCAATTGAAGAATAAAGATTTCATTCACACCCCTACTATCGATCCAACCCTACTACAAGAAACAGGTATGGACACTGAATTTGACTTAATTTTTCAGATGATGGGTTGGACAAATTTTTAGAATATAACTGAACTGGGTTCTCGCCTTCTCACCCTCGAATTTCTTTGCACCTTACAATACTTTGAGTGGGGAATTGTTTTTCGGATGTTCAAACAGGAAATTATGTTATCTTGGAGGGAGCTAAGCGACCATCTTGGTTTCTCTTCAAGATGCATCCTGAACATTGACTCCGATTTACCCAATTTTGAGAGACACCAGTTTTGGAGAGAAATATCTAGAGATAATTTTTATAGTCAAGCCCGAACCAGTGACATGGAACACCCCACTCTTAGGATGTTTCACAAATGGCTTGGGTACAATCTTTTCTATCGTGACGATATTAGGAAAGTAAGAGTAGGAGATTTACAACTTTTATATGCTGCTATTAGTAAAGTACCTACTTCACCTGTTACATTATTAGTTTCACATTGGCTTAGTATACCTAGTCTTCAGGGACCAGTAGGATGTACTTCACTTATCACTCGTCTAGCCACTAATCTTCACTTACTAGAAAATTCATCATTGGACTTCATAGAAGAATTAAGAATTTATCATGGCTATGACACATTTAGACAAGCTCGGATGTTAAAGAAAGAGGGAAATATAATGTATATGCTGTATGATGATAAAGGCAAGATTCGGTTACCTAACCCGAACCTTGGCCTCTACTCTGTGCAAAACTTTTTGATTGAGATTGCAGCAACACCAGTGAACCAGAGAACTTCGCAGCGAGTGGCATCTGAAAGGATAACCACTCACCGAGAACGCACTTGGTATGGAGCTGACCCTGGACCAGAAGAAGCAGCGCACCTGCATTATTGCGATTACAATCCACGAGTCCTTCGAGACCCATGGGCTCGGCATGCGCAACCACAAGAGCCAACAGAGGAGACATGGCCGGAGAGCCAAGATCACCAGTGGACAAACCCGCCTTTTCATACGGGCAGGTACTCCACTGATCCATATGGAGCTTCAGGATCCAGACCTCCGCCCCAATTTGATGCAGGACGATACTCCGACGCCTCCTACGCTTTCACGAATGACTACTATCAAGACGCCGGTGCTTTCTTCACTCGTACCGACAACACCCTCCTCGACATCCAGAACACGCAAGCAGAACATGGAAGACTCCTGGAAGAGCAACAAAAATGGAACCAGGACCATGCCGCTGCAGTAGAAGAGCTGAGACAAGATACAACAACAATGAACGACAACATCACAACCATGATGCAGTTCTGGAACATCGGGTAAGACCGACGTCAACATCCAGCTTGGGGGAGTTCCTCCCTAAATTTATCAAGTAAGTTTCTATTTGCTCTTCTTATTTATTCTATTCTATTTTAGTATTTTATTTTAAAAGGAAAAACTTAGAAAACCAAATAAACATTTTCCTGCTTTTATTCACTGCACTTTTATAAACATGAAAACAAAATAAAAAGAGTGTGTAGATAAGTGTGCTTTATTTTTCTACTAAGTTTAATCTCTAGAAGAAAAAAAATAAAAAGACCAAAAAAGATGCATGATGGAAATGATGAACAGTTGCTCTGTTTGCTTACTTACAAGTACCTAGCTTTTATATTAGAATTCTTCCAGGAATTACTAAAATTAAAATTACTATCTTTGGGAAGCATAAAACTAAAGTCTAGGTAAGAGAAAGACATGATATAAAGTTGAGCTACTGTTTATCTTGTTCCTACTACACTAAGTTCTGGAGATTTATTTTGAAAACTTACATATCACATGATGAGTTCCTAGCATTGCAAACTACCTACCACAGCCATATTTGCTATAACATCTTTTACTATAATTACATTGAGTTTGATCGAGCTGTGTAGACCCTTAGGAGCTTTTCATGTGGTTAAATTAAGATATTCACTTGCACACATCTACCACAACATTCATCATCAATCATTAAAATTACTAAAAATATTATCACTCACTGTCCCGAATATTGTTATTCTCTCTCTCTAAAAAGATTCAATGCAGAAGAGGCATGGGTTATGCAAAAATATACGAGGAAATAAAAAGGGGCAAGTGCCCGGAACCTCGGAAAAAGAAAGAAAAAGAGTGAGACGAGAGGTAAAAATGGACAAGTGTCCAAAGTAGAATTAGGGGTACAAAGATACCCACTTGAGCGGAAAAAATGGACAAGTGTCCGACAGTAGAATTAGGGGTATCTACTACCCACCTGAAAAAAAAGAAGAAGAAGAAAAAGAGGTAGCCCATGTTCTCCCAAAGCAAAGATCAAAGAGGAGGAGAGATAGCAATATGAGGAGCAATGAGAACTAAGTTTTATTATCACTTATGCATTATCACAATCACTATCATTTACTCCATCACACATGCACATCTTGATTTAATTATATGCTGAGTTCCTTTGGATCCATGGCTCGATTAGACAACATATGTATGAGCTGTTTTCACTCCTATGAGCTCCACTTAAACATTCCATTAGCTATAGGTAAGTGACATTATGGTAAGGATCCACAAATACCACATATAGAGAGACTTGAGAGATCATTGCTGGGAACTCTGAGTTTTATTTTGAAAACTTATGAGAAACTCTAGAACCAAGGTGAAGTATAGACAGGAGGGATAGTGCTTGACTTAACTATTTTGTCTTTCGATTACTTAAGACTTAAGTGCAGGTTCTAAACTCCATAACACTTCATTCTAATTTGGAAGAATTTTTATGTAAAAGCATGTGTGCCTGTCAGGAAAGAAAACATCGAAGCAACTCCTGATCCGTCTGAGTTTAGTTGTTTGCTCAGGGACGAGCAAAGGGTAAGCTTGGGGGAGTTTGTTGACGGTCCTTAAGTACTAAAATTAATAATCAAATAAACATGAAAAAGGATCAATATGAAACAAACATCTAGAATTAGGGTTTTATCTGACAGAATTCCACGAGCTTTGGTGTTTATCTATTTCTGCAGGGGTTTATCAGAAAATATGGAGAGAAGGCCCACATGTCATGTTTACAACGAGATAATTACGTGCCGCGCAATTTTCCTCAATCTAGAAGGATCCAGAAGCCACGGGAACGAACGGGACGCGAATCGGGCTCGGGAGCTGGGCGGCCGCCCACCCCCCTTGGGCGCCCGCCCTGGCCAGGAGTTGGATCAGGACTCTCTCTTGGGACAAGACTCCACCGACCTAAAGGATCAATCTAAACCATACAATCTATGTCGGTTTGATCCAATGGCTCACGTTCACTTGAGGGGACTATAAAACCAGACCCCCTGGCCCCTGGAGGAGAAGAGGAGAAATCATTATTCAGAGGTAGCCATCAAAGTTAGGGTTTAGATCTCTCTCCCACAGAGAATTAGAATTAGCTACTCCCTAATCCTTCAAGTTTAGAGGTTGATTAGATAGCAATTAGAGAAGTAGAGCACTACGCTCTGGATTCGGATCTTCGGTAATAAAGATTGGTATTATTCATATCTTTCTCTAATTCTATTGTTCTAATTGCATTATGTCTCTAATTATTATGTTCTTAGTTTGCTCTAGTTCTATATTTGATATAGTTCTAATTGATAATGAGTTTATGTATAAGTTTGCAAAGCGCTTAGCTCTTGACGCGAGGGAGTTAGGTGATAGATCACATGTGAGCGTGGTGCTTGGATGTTATTTATCTGCAAATGTATCCTATTGGCCGGGTCGTGTGGTAGTTCGTGATAGTGTCAGCTTCGTTGATTCTTATATAGTCCACCCTCCGTTGATAGGACAGGCAGAACCGATATTGTGGAGTAAGACATGCGATGTTCTGATTTACTTTATCAATGTTCCTTATACATGAATGAAGAGTCTTTTATGCTATATATGATCTTGTAGATAACTAGAGTAGATTATGACTTAGTAGTTAGTAGATAACTTAGAATCCATTCTCTAGCTAATCTGACATCACCTACATATATGAGGAGTAGTCTATTTTCTAATCGCTGTGCTCTTTATCCCATGAACTTATACTTTATTATCATTATCTTTATGGTTTACCCCCTGCTAAAGTATGTGACTGTGTGACGAGTTTCTTATTAGTAATCATGTTCTTGCAAGTTTATCTCTAGTCTATGCCTTGATAGATTTTGCCCATTGATTTAATTCCATCTTCTTGAGATTCCCTAAGCAAAATTATAAATAACGATACCTGGAATACTTATCCTGGTGAAATGCTACAATGAGGTGTTTTATCTGTGCGCTTGTGGATAGAATAGATAATTTTCTAGAGAGCCTTTACATTTATAAATACCTTTGTACACTCTGGCGCCATGCTAGGGATGACAACCTAGTATCTAAGTGGTGTTAGCTTGTGTCAACATAGGCCACCGCCTTCGTCAACGTCAAGGCTATGATCCCCATTGTCCTCGACAAGGCCACCGACACGTACACGAAGTGGCACGGCATGTTCCTCACAGTGCTTGGCAAATACGCCCTCGTCCCACACGTCCATGACGATGAGGCGCTTCCCGACCGCCCGTTTGGGTTCAGGTGGACTGCGTCGTCTTGTCGTTGATCTTTGCCACCGTCTCCAACGACCTGCAGCAATCGCTCATGATCCGGCAACGCCGCGTCGCGAGACATGGTGCTATCTCGACGATGAATTCCTTGGGCAGAAGGAGTCACGTGCACATCTCCTGGAGACGCAGTTCCGCAACCTCCGCCAAGACTCCATGATGATCACCGACTACTGCCGCAAGTTGAAGACCATGGCTGCGTCCCTCGGCGAGTTCGGCGATCCCATCGGTGACCGCCAGATCGTGCTCACGCTTCTTTGCGGACTCAGTGGCAAGTTCCACCACATGGTGTCTATTCTGAAGATGCACCGTCTGTTTCGTCGTTCGCCGAAGCACGCACGCACCTGCTGCTCGAGGAGGTTGACATCGACGCTCGCCCACCGTCCCCGCCTTCGGCCTTCGTCGCCAACGCACCACAGATGCCTACTGCTGCACGGCCAGGGCCGGTGGTGCTCACTACTCCAGCACGCCATGGCCATCCTGGCAGCCAGCCCGGTGGCCAACTAGGTGGCCAGCGCAACAGCCGCTGATGTGGCAAGGGCGAGCGCGGCCAGGGCCAGGGCAACTAGGTCCAAGGCTCCTAGTCGGCACCCCAAGGCGGCCACAGCCCACCTCCAGCTAGCTACAGCGCTCCCACTGGCCAGGGTGGTGTGCATCCCTCTTTTGGACATCCCTGGACCGGTCAGCACCAGATGTGGTCGTACGGCCGCCCACCGCCCCTGCCGGCATTCTCCACCGCTCCCCAGTATGGTGCTCCTTTTGGTGGGGTTCCCGGTGGCAACATTGGTTCCTATGGTGGCAGCCCTAGCAGCAGCTTCTACGGCAGCGGCTACCACTATGGCTATGGGGCGCGACGCACCCTCGCCACCCGTGTTATAGGGGGCGTCGTACCAATCGACCCCTTGGAACCCCACTCACAGAGGTGCCTAGAACGAGGACTCTTTGGTGCCGAACTTCAACACCATGACGTTGAACCCCCCGGCAGAGTCGGAATGGTACGCCGACTTCGATGCCGGCTCACACATGGCTGCGGATGCTGGTAAACTTTCCCATATCTCCTCGCCCACATTGTCTACACCTTCGTCTATCATTGTTGGCAATGGTGCTTTACTCCCTATCATAGCCATCGGATCTCACACCTTTTCTTTTCCATGCCGCAATCTAGTTCTTAACAATGTCTTGGTTTCTCCACACATCATTAAGAACTTGATTTCTATTCATCGTTTTACCATCGACAATAATTGTTCTATTGAATTTGATCTGTTTGGTCTTTCTGTGAAGGATTTGCAAACCGGAAACATGATCGCCAGGTGCAATAGCTCTGGCGACCTCTACCCGTTCTTCCCATCAGCCACCAGCGCCTCTGCATTCCTCGCTGCACCTACCTCTTTATGGCATCGTCGTCTTGGTCATCTCGGGCGTGAAGCTTTGTCCAAACTTATTAGTTTCAGTGTTATTTCATGTAATAAAGATGATCTCCATCATCTCTGTCATGCTTGTCAGCTCGATGGCCACACTAGACTTTCGTTTGGTTAATCCACCTCTAGAGTTGCAAATAATTTTGATTTAATACACTGTGATCTTTGGTCATCTCCTATTGTCAGTGTGTCTGGTAACAAATATTATCTTGTTATTTTAGATGATTGCTCACACTACATTTGGACTTTTTCGCTCCGCCTAAAATCTAACACTTTTTCCACCCATGCCCAATTTTTTGCCCACGTGCACACGTAGTTTGACACCACCATCAAGAGCGTCTAGTGCGATAACGGCCACGAATCTGACAATTTCATGGAACGCACGTTCTTTCTCTCCAATGGTGTTCCGCTTCACATGTCGTGCCCCTATACGTCCCAGCAAAATGGCAAGCCTGAGCGCTCCATCCGTACCATCAATGACATTTTGCGTTCACTCCTGTTTCAGGCGTGTCTTCCTCCGGTCTACTAGGTTGAGACACTCCACACTGCCACATAAGAAAGTGGATTTTGGGCTGTAGAATGACAAGATGGAGAAGGAAGTATTTATAGGACAAAGCGGGCAGGGGCAAATCTGACTTATCTCTTTGCCGCATCCGTGAAATCCGAGGGTGTTCAGGTGGATATGGTAACTGTTCGCACGGTAATCAAGGGATTGCGCAGTTGATTTGACAACAGGCGGTCATGATTTTGGAGATATTTTACTGTGCAAGATCGCCTGGTCGGCCCATCAGCAGTTCTATCTAACGGTAATATTGCCGATGAGCGCATAAATGCGGAGATTCGATTGGAGAGGTTGAGAAATTCGAGGAATCTGCGGGAGAATTGGGCCAAGGTTATTTAGATTTGACGGTTGATTACCAAATTGGGAGAAGTAATTGCGGAAAGGCGTCATTATTGCAGAGAATTTCGGAGCATTAATGATTTTATACTCCGAAATTGGGGGGCATGTGTTGACACCATTTTTGGACACGTATCTTTTGATACGCATCTGGAGTTAATGGGATGTAGATCGGTAGATGGAGCAGTGGTGACCAGTCTGCAGGGAAGTTGCCGATAAAGGTAGCTGCCGATGGGAAACAACCAGATATGACCAAGTCTAGAAGTGTTTGCCGATGACTGTAGATGGGTAGTCTGCCGATGACTCTGAAGAAAAGCGCGGAGGTTGCCGATTGATTCATGGCGGTGTCCCGATCGGTTACGGGGGATAGTTTAATGTTTTCCTTAGTTATTAGAATTCGTTTTGTATACAGTTTCTGTTTAATTTGGAATTTGAGTCCTAATCATGTCTGGTTGTAGTTCTTTGGACAGGGTATAAATGCAGACCCTAGGGCAATGTAATGAGACATCTATCAATCAATCAAACACAAGTTTTTACTCATATTCTAGCATCTACTTTTTGACGACTTCGTCATATTTTCTCTTTTGCTACGAGTTCTTAGGAATCCGTCGAGTCAAACTCGGCGTGTTCTCAAGTTCCGCGTGAACACCTCTTGCCCGTGACATCCGGGCGCATCGCTGTTGTTGGGACCAAAGTGTTCGAGTTATCACCTTTGTCGATTGTAAGGTCAAATCGGCTGGCACGCCTTAACGTTTGAATCGGGTATTAGCCCTTTGTGTTTGCAAATCAGCTTTTGCACCAACACCTGTTCTTCATGGTCTAGGGCTCCGAGGCTGTGCTCCCAATAGACCTCGAGTATGGGTCACCTCGACTCAAAGCATACAACGAGCAGACGAGCAAGGAGACTCGAGAGAACGCGGTCGACCAGCTCGAGGAAGCTCGAGACATGGCCCTCCTCAACTCAGCAAGGTACCAACAGAAGCTCCGACACTACCACGATAAACATTTGCGCAAGAGAGACCTAAACATGGGTGACCTTGTCCTGCGTCGAAGACAAAGCAATGAAGGGCACCACAAGCTAACTCCACCCTAGGAGGGGCCATACGTGGTGGTTGAGGTCATGAAGCCAGGGACGTACAAGCTAGTACACGAAAAAGGGGCAATCTTCACCAACGTGTGGAACATCAAAAAGCCACGTCGCTTCTACCCTTAGAGCTTCGAAGCATCTAAATTTTCATGCACATTTTGTACCAAAACCCCGAGAATGAATATGTGAATAAATGAAAGTTCTTTTTTAAGCAGTAGACGCTTATTACCGGTCAAACCTTAACATTTAGAGGGAGTATCGAACGTGAGTCATCATAATGAACACTCCCTCAGGGGCTAACAAGGGGTCCCCCCCACAGGTTCCTAAAAATCGAACGTTTTTTCAAAAAGCTCAACATTATCTCTCTTACATTTTAAGCCCTAAGAAAACCCCACACAACCAAGTAGTAAAGGCGCCTCGAGCCCCTTAAGGGTCGAGGGACGTCGAGCCAAGAACCCCTACGCCTTCGGGCTACGGTAACTCTACTCACTCCCTCACCCTCGAGGTAATCGAAGTCGCCCTAATAAAAGGCCGGTCGAGGAACGGAAACTTAGGCAGCAAAGGGAATAAAAGAAACTTGAGCACAAAAACAAATAAATACACATAAAAGCCACAAGTCTTAAGGACACTCGAGGCATAGTGTTTAATCAAGACAAGTATATTACAATGGGTCTAGACACCCAGATTAGGCTCACAGGCCCTCAGGTTTCCCTTCTACCCCTAGTCTTCCGCGCCCGCGTCGATCTCGGGAGGCAGCACTTCTGGCTCGAACAGCTGCACCAGCCTTTCACCTGGAGCTTCCGCATCGGCGATCAAGGCATGAAGCCTCTCCTCGTTCTCAGCGTCAGTCTTGGAGATGTCGGTGACGAAGCCGTGGGACACCACCACCATATCGTAGGAGATGCCCGAGCAGACAACTGCCATCGCTTGCTTCACCCCAGTATAAAGCACGTCCCGCACCCGATTCCTCAAAGCGGTGCCCAGGTAACACAATTGGTCGACCAGAGCATTGCCTCGAGCCACTTCCCTCGACTCATCCGCTGGCTCGAGCTCCCAAGAGGTCGAGAGGTCGTTTATCGCAGTCCTTAGTCGACTGGTTAGAGTGACCTCCCCCTCGAGCTGAGCCCTAGAGGATTGGGCGTCGGCTTGGGCGGCCAACAGATCGTCTTTAAGCCCTAAAAAGATCAAAGGAGAGTTAGACGATAGGAAAGAAAAACCCGACAAAAGAAACACAAGAGCATGAAAAACTTACCGCGAACCTTCTCCTCGAGAGCCGTATTCTCACGAACTAGGTTGGTGTTGGCCCTCTCGATCTCCTTGTAACAACGAGCCAGATTGGTATTTTTGACCCTGTTGACACCGTTTTTGGACACGTACCCAGGATTGGTAGAGTGTAGATCGGCAAGATAGGGCAACGGTGACTGGTCTGCAGGAGAGTTGCCGATGAGGGTGGTTGTCGATGAAGAGACAGCTGAATGTGGCTAAGACCATGGGTGGTGATGTGTTTGTGCCGATGGCCAGCATTAACCTTTGCCGATGGCTACGATGGAGAGTCTGCCGATGACGCGGAGGGAAGACTTGAAAGTTGCTGATTGGTCTATGGTGGCGTCCTAGTTTGTCACGGGGGGATAGTTTTATGTTTTCCTTAGTTATTTAGATCGTTTTGTATACGGATTCTGTTTGATTTAGAATTCAAGTCCTAGTCATGGCTGGTTGTAGCTCTTTGAGCAGGGTATAAATGTAGAACCTAGGGCCTTGTAATCGAGACATCCATCAATCAATCAAACACAAGTTTTTACTCACATTCCATCATCTACTTTTTCGACGACTTTTTCATATTTTTTCCTTTTTACTACGAGTTCTTAGGAGTTCGTTGACTTAAGCTCGGCGTATTCTCAAGTTCCGCGTGAATACCTCTTGGCCGTGGCATCCAGGCGCATCCGCTGTTGTCGGGACCAAAGTATTCGACTTATCACCTTTGCCGATAGTAAGGTCAAATCGGCTGGCACGCCTTAACGTTTGAATCGGGTATTAGCCCTTTGTGTTTGCAGATCTAGCTTTTGCATCAACACATCTTTTGGCACGCCCGGTGGGACTAGATTCAAGATCAAAGATCAACATGTCGACTACCGAATTCGACTTGGAGAATGTCATCCCCGTGACAGAAGCTAGCCTCAAAGATGAGCAGAAGCAAGCTATTGCGAAGGCTATGGAAGATTACAAGCAACAATGTCTCAAGGCCTTTAGCATAAACAGGAGTGGGGAAGTGATCCAGAAAGAAGCACTGCTGGCCCCTCGGCAGGTTACTTTTGATGCCAATCCTGGGAAGCTCCAAGACATGGTCGATAGTGCTATCAACCGTGCCTTGATCAACCAAGCTGATGTGCTGTCCAATACGGTTTTCAATACCGTGGCTAGAACTTTCAAAGAAGGACAATTGCCACTGAATTATGTGGGCCCTGTCTATCATCAACCGGGGTCGCCAGTGGTTACGGCTCCATCGGCTGCTACGGCCGCTGCAGGCACAGAAACTACTACTCCTCCAAGCACGTTAGGAGTCTCTAATGCACAATCCATGCCGATGCCATCCAATCCATCAACATCAGATGACTCGATCAAGCTTACTACAGATCTATTGGCATCGGCAATGTCAAGATTCGTTCCTCCTAATTGGTGGGGTTTTGGTATGCCTCCAGAATACTCATTGAAGACACCTAGCACATCTCAGGCGGCTAATATGAGAGGCAAGGCTCCTATGGCATCGGCACCTCCAAATATGCCGATGAATTAGAGTCCCTAGTATACTACAACTACTACTGCCAGGCCTTACACTGGGAACTCTCAAGCTCCAATGTTCCAGATGGCTAACGCGTCAGCAGATTCAATGCTGACGCAACAGAGGTTTATGACTCAGCCAGGGTATGTCAATTCGATGATGATGCCCAATTACCAGTCATCGGCAGGACCTATGACGATGAATGCTAATAGTGGATGGCTTGGTCACCAAGTCTTTTCACAAATGCCCCAACAGAATCATCAGGTTGCGGGGTTTCAACAAGGCCAGATCTACCCTGGATTCCAGAACCAAGGGGCAGTCAATCAGCCGATGAATCTCGGTCAGCAATTTGGTGGTCAACATCTTGGTGGTCAGCAGCTCGGCGGTCAGCCGGTTGGCGGCCAAATGATTAACCCAATGTTCCATGTAGATCGTGCACCGCACAGACACGTGGAAGCTTACCAGCAGGTGCCAAATCCGCAACCGCCTCATCGGCAAGATGCCGATGCTTATTGGGCCGATAAGATTGCTGAAGTAATGAGAGACCCATTTGGGATAAAACCCAAAGTCAACACTTACTCTTATCGGACACCGTATCCTCCTGCATATGATTTAATCCCGCTTCCAAATTGGTACAAAGTGCCGGATTTCACTAAGTTTTCTGGGCAGGATGATACATTGACCATGGAGCATGTCAACTGGTTCATCATTAAGTGTGGAGAAGCTGCTAACAGGGACGAGTTAAGGGTTCGCTTGTTCTCATCGTCATTATCTAGATCGGCTTTCACTTGGTTTATATCATTACCTCCTAACTCAGTGATTACTTGGGCCGATCTAGAAAAACAATTCCACAAATACTTGTTTTCTGGTGTCCACGAGAAGAAGATCATCGATTTGGTCAAATTGAAGCAACACAATGATGAATCGGTTGAGAGTTTCGTGCAGAGAATACGGGAAGTCAAGAACAAGTGCTATAGCCTGGTTCTGGATGATCGGCAGTTAGCCGATTTGACTTTCCAGGGTCTGTTGCCACATATCAGGGACAAGTATGCATCTCAAGAGTTTGAAAGCTTAAGTCATTTGGTGCAGAGAATTCCTGACCAAGATATCAAGCCCTTCGAGCCCAAGAGAGCATGGAACAAGAAGGTATCATTTGTGGATGAAGCAGCAAGCTCGGACTCTGATGAGGAACCAGTCATCGGCTTGGCAGAGTGGGTGAAAAACAAGAAGCCGATGTCTTGCCCTGTTGGGCATAAAGAGCCAGAGAAGTTCGCGTTTGGCATCACCAAGGCCGATAGGATATTTGACTTTCTACTTCAGGAAGGTCAGATCAAATTGTCACCTAATCATGTGATCCCAACGGCTGAAGAGTTAAAAAAGATGAAGTACTGTAAATTGCACAATGCAACTTCTCACAGCACCAATGAATGCAAAGTCTTCAGACAACAGCTGCAATCGGCTATAGAATCTGGAACGATCAAATTTGACAGCTCCAAGACCCAGAAGCCGATGAAGATTGATCAATGTGGCAGAACCCCCTAAGTGTTTGGGCCCACCGGCACCTGTCATTGTCCCAAAGACCTCTGACGGTGATGCCGGGGATCCTCCCACTCTAGAAGTCCGATGAGCACCTCTGGACGCTCATTCCACCGCTATCCGGGGCGTATCACACAAGCTTGTCTTGACCACCAGCAATGGTCAATTAACGAAAATGTCTTCTCCTCGCCCTTACAGGATAACAAGTGGCCACCTTAACACCAGGATCACTCGTTGCGAAGACAATGCAGTATCACAGACGACTCAAGACCAAAATAAGCTCTCAGAGTAAAACAGCGGAAGTATTACATAACTTCATTTACAAAAGGAGTTCTTCCAAATAGTAGAGTGTTATTACAAGCCAGGTCCAGCGGAGCAACTTAAACTTCAGTACACAGATTACAAATTTACAGACCCTGCCCATGGGTCACGCTCACTCTTCCTCGTCGTCAACCTCGACGACGGACACACAACAGGGTCTGAAACATGTCGGCTCCTGAGCTTCACATACAACAAGGGTTATAAAACCCTGAGTACGGGAGTACTCAACAAGACTTACCCGACGGAAAAAGAGAAGAAATTAGGAATGCAGGCTTGGGGTAGACAAGGGGTGGCTGAGCAAGGAGCCAATGTGTTTTGCTAAAAAGCTTACTAATAGTGCATCCTTACTTTCAAGTTTTACCCGCGAATTCCTCTCCTTAAGAGGTCGAGGAGTTCAAGGACAGTCTATCTAGTTGCCTCCCACAGACAAGTCTGTGAGTTCCTAGTTCTAAATCAAAGTATTATCTATCCAACGGCCATAGTTTCATGTCACTCTGAGTCCGAGAATTGGGATCCGAACCTCATGAGACATTTCCCCCTTTTCTCATTTTACCACATAGTTGCATATTTAACTACGATGAGGGTCAGTGGATTGAGTCTCCCAATCGGGGAGCAACGACGATTCGAACCGCTTAGCAATGCAGCTGGAGTTCCTAACCACCCCACACATGTAGAACCAAATCTTGCATATATCAACCCAATTCAAGCTCTCCCCAAATTTGACTAGGTTCGCGGCACCCGAGAGCTCAGTACTCCACCATCCTACAGCCGATCTAGATGTTTTCCGGTCATCTCAGATCCGTAAGGTGGGTACACAGTACTCTCGCCATCGCTCCACGCCCAGTGCGCGAGTAGCTGTTCGCATCGAGGGATCACAAGACCGGGCTTACCGAGGGTAAGTGGCTAGTACTATAAATTCTCAACCCAGCGGGCCATCAACGGACCGGTCCTTAACCGACACAGTTGGAGACACTACTTTAAGACTCCATTCTTAAAGCAAGTCCACCGACCGGTCTCAAGTTGAAACATCATTGACCATAAGAGTATTCCACAACAACCCTTCAAACTTTCTTGTTTGAAAACCTATCTAGTAGCAGGGCTAAGCATCACTACGCAGTTTTAAACAAAACAGGTGCCAAGGACAAGATAACAAAGATCAAGGTAGTAAATGCAGCAAGTAGGTTAACCCAATTCTCAACTACCTAATGCAGCATTTTAAATTCATAAGTGATCAGAGATTTAAAACATTCAAGGAGGGGTTAATGCATCTGGGGCTTGCCTTGGTTGTAGGGCAGAGATGGACCCTCGGAGACTTCCCAAGTCTCGGATCCTACTTCTTCGAACGGAGCACCGACCTCGGGGTTCGGTTCAACGGTCGCTCCTTCGGTCATGTGCACTATACGCAAAATGATGAATACTCATGATATGCGTATGACAAATATGCAAGAAGGACCAAGTCGAGTACAACTTGCCCTCTTGGCGCAACATAGACTAAACAATAATTAAAGTTGTTTACCATTTTAGTGTCTTTACCCAAGAGGTTGCATCTATGAATTAAGATCTCTCTTAATTCATAATTATCCTAAATTAACTAATTATTAATCCTTTTATCTTAATTAATTCTTAATTAAATACTAATAACAGTAATTAAGTATTAATGCCAAATAATAATTAAATGCCAAAGGCCATTAAGGTTAATGACCTTAGGTCATCACACAATCCCAAAATCACTCAACCCTAATTATGAGGATTTAACTAATTATTATCTAATTATTTTGGAATTATTATTTAATTACTAAATAGGGGTTTAATAATATTTCATTCAAACATTATCCAAATGCCACCAAATTTTGTGTGGAGCCAGGGAATAATATTTAGAGGCATCCCACAAATTTTGGTGATTTTTGGACATATCACTAAATTATTAAAATTCATAAAATTTTTGTTCATTAAATAAAAGAGGCAATTTTTATACAAATATTCCAGAAAAGGAAACCTACTATTTTTCTTGTGTTCTACTTATTTCATGGGACCTATACAAAAAATTTCATCATTTTTAGAGCAGCACATAATTTATTACACAACATCAAACATAAATAAAAAACTGCAGAAAAAGAAAAAGAATAAAAACAAAACTATGCCGCGAGCCGGGCGGGTCCCGCCCGTCAGATCCTCCTCCTACCTCCCTCCATCGGCTCGGCCGACCGCCGGCACGCCGTCGGTGAGCCTCCGGCTCCTGTGGCGGGGTGGTTTAGCGTCTACGGCCCTTTGCGCATACTCTGGGACCCTCAGATCAAGCGCTATCCCTCTCTAACCCCCATGCCCGCGTCCATGGCGGACGGCGAGGCTATCGGCGCACGCACCAGCCACTACAAGTGGGTAGAACACGAACCAACCAGCGCATAAGCTTCAGGGGCTCACCACGACTCCGACAAGGTAGAACGCGGCGGTTGAAAAGCTCGGGGAAAGGCTGGCCACGGCGAGGTGCTTGCGGCGGTGCTTTGGCCGGAGTTGGAGAGGGGAATGGCTCGGGTTGGAGCTACGGTAGGGTAGAGCGTGTGTTTGGGGGCGCAATCGATGGCTACGAGCTTGGCGAAGCTATGGGAGTGCTCGGATGGCTCAGAAGGGAAGCAGGCGAGGGGAATTTTAGGGGCGCAGCAAGGTCGTCGGCGTCGGGCGAAAAAAAAAAGAAAAGCAAGGCTGCCGCGCAGTGGGAGCACCGAGGGGAGTGGATGAGCACGCCGGGGACTTGTCCACTTCACGGCGGGCTCGTGCAGCCAAGCAGCTGCGTGGCTAGGCACGTGGCGGCGCGCGCGAAGGCGGCTCTGCTCCGGCGGCAGAGCACCCCCCCTGCTCAGCCCTGTAGCAATCTATATCCACTTGCTCTGTCTTTTTGTGAAATTCGGCCAAAACTTGAACTAAAGCCAAATTGCCACCAAAATGAAAGTTGTGCAAAATTTTATAAGCTATAAAACATGTTTTGGTGACCAAAGCTAATTTTGAGTGGAACATGATGAATTTGTCAAAACAGTTTGCAATTCAAATCCTAATTCAAGGAAATTCAAATTTTTGAATTGGGGACAAAACAGAGTTTCCAAAATTACTTTTGATTTTCCATAGCAACTTGAAAAACTCCCAAAATGAAAGTTGTTCAACTTTTTGAGCTCTACAACTTTCATGTTGGTCACTTTTCAAAACTCCAAATAGATTTTGAATTGGAGATTCAAATTGGAAAAGAGGACACTTTTCTGGAAATCTGTATTTTCAAAATTACTTTGAATTTTGTATTGAAACTTCAAAAACTCAAAACACCAAAGTTGTACATCTTGACAAGATCTACAACTTTGCTTTTGAACTCCACCCCAAATTTTGCTTGGATTTTAAATTGTGCAAAAGGGGGTAATTCTAGGGTTCAAAAATCAGAGTTTCCCCCCCTAATCTTTCGGAAACCTTTCACCCTAGGGTTTTAGCAACCAACACCAGCATCCAAACACAATATAAACACACTTTAATTCGCTAAGCACATTCAACCAAATTAAACTTGTTTTAAGTTAATGCATCAGGGTGTGCTTAATAAATATTATGTGCAATGTTGATGATGACATGATCCATATTTTAGTAACCGTAACATCGGGGATGTTACAGCCCTTCCCCCTTAAAGAAATCTCGTCCCCGAGATTTAAAGCCTTAGGGTACGTAATGGAAAAGGAAATTTGTCAAACCATTTCATCATCAATTCTTTCATAAGACAAGAGACTGGGAAGACTACTCAATTATAAACATATATGTACACTAATTACTTAGCTTTGGCTACTCTTTCCTTCATTAAAGTACACTTCCTATTTATTAGATGTCGTCTTGAAGAGAAGCATGGAACTCCGGAAAATTTTCCATCAGGTAATCTTCAGATTCCCATGTGGCTTCCTCTTCAGAGTGCTGGCTCCACTGTATCTTGTACCACTTGGTAGTTGTCCTTCGAGTAACTCTATTTCTTTGGTCTAGTACTCAGATAGGATATTCCGCGTAAGTCAGATCCGGTTCAAGTTCCACATCTTCGATATCTTGAACTTGGTCTGGTACCCGAAGACACTTCTTCAATTGAGACACATGGAATACATTATGTATCCCGGATAATCGTTCGGGTAGTTTAAGGCGGTAAGCTACCTGTACACATCGGTCAATGATTGGAAATGGACCAATGTAACGGGGCGCTAACTTGCCTTTAACGCCAAAACGATTTACTCCTTTCATTGGGGATACTTTCAAATACACATGGTCACCTTTGGCGAACCTTAATGGTCGACGTCTTTTATCGGCATAGCTTTTCTGTCAGGACTGAGCAACTTTCAAGTTGTTTTGGATTTGTCTAACTTTGTTCTCGGTCTCCTTCACTAAGTCAACCCCGAAGAACCATCTTTCTCCGGGTTTCGACCAGTGTAACAGGGTTCGACATCGACGGCCATATAGTGCCTCAAAGGGAGCCATCTTGATACTCTCTTGGTAACTATTGTTGTAAGAAAATTCTGCTAGAGGCAAACAGTCATCCCACTTATCTGGAAAATTCAGGGCACAAGATCTTAATAGATCTTCTAGGGTTTGATTCACTCTTTTAGTTTGCCCACCTGTTTGAGGGTGGTAGGCGGTGCTGTATAAAAGCTTGGTGCCCAAGGACTCATGTAAACATTTCCAGAATTGGGAGACAAATTGTGTGCCTCTATCTGACACTATTGTCTTTGGCACCCCATGCAGACTTAGTATACGTTCAAAGTAGATCCTAGCATAGGTGGAGGTAGGATACAATGTCTTTACAGGCAGGAAGTGTGCTGTTTTGGTGAGACGATCCACTATGACCCAAATTGAATCAAAGCCTTTAGCCATCTTGGGCAATCCTACTATGAAATTCATACTTATGTCATCCCATTTCCATGCTGGGATAGGCAAAGGTTGCAACTCTCCAGCGGATTTGAGATGAATAGCTTTGACCTTTCGGTAGGTATCGCATTAGGCCACATAGTGAGCTATCTTCATTTTTGTCCACCAAAACCGTTGTTTTAGGTCCTGATACATCTTATTGCTTCCCAGGTGAATAGAATACCTCGTGGTATGAGCTTCATCCAGGATTTGTCGACGTAGCTCAGGTACCTTTGGAACCACTAACCGGTTCTTAAACCAGATTACTCCTGCATTGTCCACTTTAAAGTCTGTGGGTGCTCTATTAGAAATCTTCTCTTTAAGATATTTCATGCCTTTGTCTTCCTTTTGTGCCTTTATGATTTGAGCATCGAGATTGAAATCAATCGTTAGATTGGCAAGGCTTCCTTGGGGAATCATTTCTATTCCCAAGTTCTCTAGCTCTTGGCACAAAGTTATGTCTTTAGGCGTCACTGTTAAGCAATTACAGTGGGCCTTACGACTGAGGGCATCAACTACTACATTTGCCTTGCCCGGGTGATAATGCACCTCAAGGTCGTAATCTTTAATCAACTCTAGCCACCTTCACTGGCGCATATTCAATTCAGCTTGAGTGAAGATATACTTCAAGCTCTTGTGATCTGTGTATAGATGACAAGTGCTTCCCAACAGGTAATGGCGCCAGATCTTTAATGCATGTACTACGGCGGCTAGTTCAAGATCATGGGTCGGGTAATTCTCTTCATGTGGTTTAAGCTGCCTAGAAGCATATGCAATTACGCGACCCTCCTGCATTAGCACGTAGCCTAGCCCTATTCCTGATGCGTCACAATACACATCAAAGGGCTTTTCAATATCTGGCTGGGCTAAGATAGGTGTAGTTGTCAATAATCTTTTCAGAGTCTGAAAGGCTTGCTCACATTGAGGTGACCAAACAAATTTCATTTGATTCTTGAGCAAGGTCGTGATTGGTTTGGCGACTCTTGAAAAGTCCGGGATAAAACGACGGTAATATCCCGCCATACCCAGAAAACTACGGACCTCATGTACCGTAGTCGGGGGCTTCCAATTCAACACTTCTTCTACTTTACCTGGGTCTACAGCGACTCCATCCGCTGATAATACATGACCCAGGAAATGGACTTTGTCCAGCCAGAACTCACATTTGCTGAACTTGGCATACAACTGATGCTTCCTGAGGCGGGTCAGCACAATTCTCAAATGTTCAGCATGTTCTTTCTTAGTTTTGGAATAGATCAGAATGTCATCAATGAAGACGACAACAAATTTGTCCAGTTCTGGCATGAAGACAGAGTTCATCAAGTACATGAAATGGGTCGGTGCATTGGTCGACCCAAAAGACATTACCAAGTATTCATACAGCCCGTAACGGGTTGTAAAAGCGGTCTTGGGTACATCTTCCGGCCTAATTTTAATTTGGTGGTACCCTGATCTCAAATCAATTTTTGAGAATACTTTGGCCCCGGCTAACTGGTCAACTAGTAAGTCAATACGGGGCAATGGGTACTTATTTTTAATCGTCACCTCATTCAGGGGACGATAATCGACACACAGCCTTAACGTCTGATCTTTCTTTTTCACGAATAAGGCTGGGCAACCCCATGGAGAGGAACTGGGCTGAATAAAACCTTTTTGCATCAACTCTTGTAGTTGGGTTTTTAATTCGGCCAGTTCTTTCGGTGCCATTCTGTAGGCCCTTCGAGATATTGGGGATGTCCCTGGTTTCAATTCTATACTGAACTGGACATCCCGGTCTGGGGGCAGACCTGGTAAGTCTTCAGGAAATACATCCGGAAAATCCCGAACCACCGGGATATTTTTGACTGCAGCCATCTTAGTGGCATGAACCTGCCCAATTGCCCGTTTGGGAGTAACTAACTGGATTAGAAGGTAAGATTTCTCATTGGGCAATGGGATTTTAATGGTTCGATGCAAGGTATCTAGCACAACCCCTCGTTGTGCCATCCAGTTCATACCTAGTATGACATCAATCTCCTAGTCTTTAAGAACAATCATGCTAGTGGGAAAACTATGCCCACCAAATTCGATGGGTATCTGGTGAACCATTTCTTTAGAACTCAGCCATCCTCCTAGTGACTGTATATAAAAATGATCTTGTGTTTCCCCAATGGGTATGCCATGCTTTAACACAAAGGTGCGATTGATGAATGTATGAGATGCACCAGAATCGAAAAGCATTAAAGCAGGATGTTTCGCAACAGGAAACGTACCCATCATTACTGGTTCACCCTCCGGAATCGTCTCCACCTCCGTATGGAAGACTTGTCCTGCTTTCTTTACGGGTTTACCCCTTTGTACATGTTGTCCTTTCTGAGCCCCAGTCCTGAATTGGCTTGGCTGGGGTTGGCCCGTAGGTGGCCTTTGGAACGTGGGGTTGGTTTGGCGGGGGTAGGGGCATTCTTTGGAAAAATACCCAGGCTTACCACAATTGAAACAAGGATAATTGTGGTTGGGCGGAGCAGTGGGGCGAACACCTGGGGCGTTCGGCTGGCGTGGTGCAGTGACGATGGCAGTAGGTCGAGGGTATACCTACTGTCCTGGTCTCTATTGTGGTGGGGAAAAGGGACCACGATAAGGTGACGGCGCTGGAAAGCGTCCGTGGCCCTGCAGATGATAAATGATTCTCTAGCGCTTTTGACCGCGACCAGAGAAGGAGGAAGAAGCAGCCTTCTTCTTGGCTTCTTTGTGCTTTCTATTCTTTTCCTCTGAGGCGATGGCAATATTTACCGCCTCGTAGAAGGTAGCATTTTGACAGGTGGTCATCATGGTCTGAAGTTTGGTATTTAGACCACGCGTGAAGCAGGCTTTCTTCTTTCTATCCGTGTTCACATGGTCTGTAGCATATTGAGAAAGATGATTAAATTCTGCCACATACTCCATGACACTTTTATTGCCTTGCTGCAAGGCAAGAAATTCTTCGGCCTTCATGGCCATGAGCCCTTCAGGGATGTAATGGGCGCGGAACGCGTCCTTAAACTCGGTCCAGGTGACCTGGTGTCCTAGAGCTTGGATAGCTAGGAAGTTCTCCCACCAGGCACCTGCAGCTCCCCAAAGCTGCTGAGCTGGGAACAAGGGCTTCTGAGTTTCTGAACACTGAATCAAACTGAACTTGTGCTCCATGGTCCGGAGCCAGTCATCCGCTTCTAACGGCTCATCAGCCTTAGTGAATACCGAGGGCCTTGTCTCGGTAAAGTCCACGTACCGAGCTTCTCCATCCCCATTGTGCGGTGCCCTGAAGTTTGGGGCGGGGTGTGGTTGGCGTTGTGCTAACTCGCGTAACAAGCGAGCGTTGTCGGTAGTGGCACTCAAAAGAATAGCAATGGCATCAGCCAGGGAAGGTGGAGCAGGTGGAGGGTTGGGGATATCATCCCCTCCCTGAGAGGACCCGGCTCCATCAGATCCACGGGTACGCATCGGCATCTGCTACAAGAACCATATGTACTTGTTACCACATGAAATTCATAACTTAGAACATATCTTACATACTTCCATTTATTTATCAAACATTAGTTCAACACACTAGAAATAAACAAGGACAACTTCTTAAATTGAAAGAAAACTTTATATTACAAACCCGACCCCACTACGGCAAACTAGGAATCCTACAACGACGTTGCCCGCGGCTTCACCGAACTAGTCGGTGTGGCCAGAGCTGTAGCCCAGGTCATCATTGCCATCATCCTGATTACCCCCCGGGTTGTCGTCACCGAAGTCGGACTCCTCCTCATCACTGAGGCCTTGGTCGGGTTCCCCATCATCCGCCAACTCTCCATCCGTGTCCATCTCCCCTTCACTTGGAGGTGGATGGAGCTGATGGTATAGGTCAAATGCAATATCACGATATTGCATTGCCAAGTCGTTGACGGTATCTAAATGATGTGCCAGCTCCAGCTTCTCCAGCTGTAGCTAGTCTTCCTGCTGCCACGCGACATCCCGCTGTGTGGTGACTGTGGCTGTCATCTTCATGTACAGATCTTTAAGGTACTTGGCCTTGCCCAGCTTCGCATTCATCCTAGTCAGCTCGTGCCTGTGTGCACTCCTGGCTTCCTCTTCTCGGGCAACAGCGGCATTCCTCTCCTCCACCATATGGGACAGCATGGCCTCACAGTTCTCTGTGGCTTGTTTTTCTTTAGTTAGTTGAGCTTTAAGTTCACCGATCTCCATAACATTGTACATCCTTTCTCTCATCACTTCGGTCAGCTCGGCGGACAACCTGTCCACCTCCTGCTGGGGCGGTGAACGGCTACTGCTTGCTTGATCGCTTCGCGGGGCCAACTGATGTCTGGGGACCCCTTTTGGACCAGTCCTCTTGCGCGGGGTCTGCTTCCAGCGGCCCATCCTGTAGAGGGTAAGTTTAGATTAGTAAGGGAGACCTTAAAGGTTAGCAAGAATGGGATTGATTCTATACAACCCAACCCCAAAACAAGGAGGAAGGAATTTAACCAAGTGATATATCATGATTCATGCATGAACTTATGATTCCTATTAGCAATTCATAACGATATTACTTCAAATTTTTACAACATAGGGCAATACTTTATGTTGCTCCTTCAAACCACTTCAAAAATTCTAAGAAGGCCTACCGACAGGGGTAAGTTAGGACTAAAGCACTTGGACTCAAAATAGGCAAGTTTATAGCATTGGATCCAAATGATTTTGAAGTTTTTCAAGGAATACAGCAGTCGCCTTAGCAACGAATGCTCCGATACCAGCTGTGGCAGAACCCCCTAAGTGTTTGGGCCCACCGACACCTGTCATTGTCCCAAAGACCTCTGACGGTGATGCCGGGGATCCTCCCACTCTAGAAGTCCGATGAGCACCTCTGGACGCTCATTCCACCGCTATCCGGGGCGTATCACACAAGCTTGTCTTGACCACCAGCAATGGTCAATTAACGAAAATGTCTTCTCCTCGCCCTTACAGGATAGCAAGTGGCCACCTTAACACCAGGATCACTCGTTGCGAAGACAATGCAGTATCACAGACGACTCAAGACCAAAATAAGCTCTCAGAGTAAAACAGCAGAAGTATTACATAACTTAATTTACAAAAGGAGTTCTTCCAAATAGTAGAGTGTTATTACAAGCCAGGTCTAGCGGAGCAACTTAAACTTCAGTACACAGATTACAAATTTACAGACCCTGCCCATGGGTCACGCTCACTCTTCCTCGTCGTCAACCTCGACGACGGACACACAACAGGGTCCGAAACATGTCGGCTCCTGAACTTCACCTACAACAGGGGTTATAAAACCCTGAGTACGGGAGTACTCAACAAGACTTACCCGGCGGAAAAAGAGAAGAAATTAGGAATGCAGGCTTGGGGTAGATAAGGGGTGGCTGAGTAAGGAACCAAAGTGTTTTGCTAAAAAGCTTACTAATAGTGCATCCTTACTTTCAAGTTTTACCCGCAAATTCCTCTCCTTAAGAGGTCGAGGAGTTCAAGGACAGTCTATCTAGTTGCCTCCCATAGACAAGTCTGTGAGTTCCTAGTCCTAAATTAAAGTATTATCTATCCAACGGCCATAGCTTCATGTCACTCTAAGTCCGGGAATTGGGATCCGAACCTCATGAGACATTTCCCCCTTTTCTCATTTTACCACATAGTTGCATATTTAACTACGATGAGGGTCAGTGGATTGAGTCTCCCAATCGGGGAGCAACGACGATTCGAACCGCTTAGCAATCCAGCTGGAGTTCCTAACCACCCGACATATGTAGAACCAAATCTTGCATATATCAACCCAATTCAAGCTCTCCCCAAATTTGACTAGGTTCGCGGCACCCGAGAGCTCAGTACTCCACCATCCTACAGCCGATCTAGATGTTTTCTGGTCATCTCAGATCCGTAAGGTGGGTACACACTACTCTCGCCATCGCTCCACGCCCAGTGCGCGAGTAGCTGTTCGCATCGAGGGATCACAAGACTGGGCTTACCGAGGGTAAGTGGCTAGTACTATAAATTCTCAACCAAGCGGGCCATCAACGGACCGGTCCTTAACCGACACAGTTGGAGACACTACTTTAAGACTCCATTCTTAAAGCAAGTCCACCGACCGGTCTCAAGTTGAAACATCATTGACCATAAGAGTATTCCACAACAACCCTTCAAACTTTCTTGTTTGAAAACCTATCTAGTAGCAGGGCTAAGCATCACTACGCTGTTTTAAACAAAACAGGTGCCAAGGACAAGATAACAAAGATCAAGGTAGTAAATGCAGCAAGTAGGTTAACCCAATTCTCAACTACCTAATGCAGCATTTTAAATTCATAAGTGATCAGAGATTTAAAACATTCAAGGAGGGGTTAATGCATCCGGGGCTTGCCTTGGTTGCAGGGCAGAGATGGACCCTCAGAGACTTCCCAAGTCTCGGATCCTACTTCTTCGAACGGAGCACCGACCTCGGGGTTCGGTTCAACGGTCGCTCCTTCGGTCACGTGCACTATACGCAAAATGATGAATGCTCATGATATGCGTATGACAAATATGCAAGAAGGACCAAGTCGAGTACAACTTGCCCTCTTGGCGCAACATAGACTAAACAATAATTAAAGTTGTTTACCATTTTAGTGTCTTTACCCAAGAGGTTGCATCTGTGAATTAAGATCTCTCTTAATTCATAATTATCCTAAATTAACTAATTATTAATCCTTTTATCTTAATTAATTCTTCATTAAATACTAATAACAGTAATTAAGTATTAATGCCAAACAATAATTAAATGCCAAAGGCCATTAAGGTTAATGACCTTAGGTCATCACACAATCCCAAAATCACTCAACCCTAATTATGAGGATTTAACTAATTATTATCTAATTATTTTGGAACTATTATGTAATTACTAAATAGGGGTTTAATAATATTTCATTCAAACATTATCCAAATGCCACCAAATTTTGTGTGGAGCCAGGGAATAATATTTAGAGGCATCCCACAAATTTTGGTGATTTTTGGACATATCACTAAATTATTAAAATTCATAAAAGTTTTGTTCATTAAATAAAAGAGGCAATTTTTATACAAATATTCCAGAAAAGGAAACCTACTATTTTTCTTGTGTTCTACTTATTTCATGGGACCTATACAAAAAATTTCATCATTTTTGGAGCAGCACATAATTTATTACACAACATCAAACATAAATCAAAAACTACAGAAAAAGATAAAGAATAAAAACAAAACTATGCCGCGAGTGGCCCAGGAATCCGGCCTGCAGGCCGGCCCGCTCCCGCCCGGCCCACGCGGGCGCTGCGCGCGTTTCCCCCCCCTCAGGCGGTCCCTGACGGGCGGGTCCCGCCCGTCAGATCCTCCTCCTACCTCCCGCCATGGGCTCGGCCGACCGCCGACACGCCGTCGGTGAGCCTCCGGCTCCTGTGGCGGGGTGGTTTAGCGTCTACGGCCCTGTGCGCATACTCTGGGACCCTCAGATCAAGCGCTATCCCTCTCTAACCCCCTTGCCCGCGTCCATGGCGGACGGCGAGGCTATCGGCGCGGGCACCAGCCACTACAAGCGGGTAGAACACGAACCAACCAGCGCATAAGCTTCAGGGGCTCACCACGACTCCGACAATGTAGAACGCGGCGGTTGAAAAGCTCGGGGAAAGGCTGGCCACGGCGAGGTGCTTGCGTCGGCGCTTCGGCCGGAGTTGGAGAGGGGAATGGCTTGGGTTGGAGCTACGGTAGGGTAGAGCGTGTGTTTGGGGGCGCAATCGATGGCTACGAGCTTGGCGAAGCTATGGGAGTGCTCGGATGGCTCGGAAGGGAAGCAGGCGAGGGGAATTTTAGGGGCGCAGCAAGGTCGTCGGCGTCGGGCGAAAAAAAAAGAAAAGCAAGGCAGCCGCGCAGTGGGAGCACCGAGGGGAGTGGATGAGCACGCCGGGGACTTGTCCACTTCACGGCGGGCTCGCGCAGCCAAGCAGCTGCGTGGCTAGGCGCGTGGTGGCGCGCGCGAAGGCGGCCCTGCTCCGGCGGCAGAGCACCCCCCTGCTCAGCACTGTAGCAATCTATATCCACTTGCTCTGTCTTTTTGTGAAATTCGGCCAAAACTTGAACTAAAGCCAAATTGCCACCAAAATGAAAGTTGTGCAAAATTTTATAAGCTACAAAACATGTTTTGGTGACCAAAGCTAATTTTGAGTGGAACATGATGAATTTGTCAAAACAGTTTGCAATTCAAATCCTAATTCAAGGAAATTCAAATTTTTGAATTGGGGACAAAACAGAGTTTCCAAAATTACTTTTGATTTTCCATAGCAACTTGAAAAACTCCCAACATGAAAGTTGTTCCACTTTTTGAGCTCTACAACTTTCATGTTGGTCACTTTTCAAAATTCCAAATAGATTTTGAATTGGAGATTCAAATTGGAAAAGGGGACACTTTCTAGAAATCTGTATTTTCAAAATTACTTTGAATTTTGTATTGAAACTTCAAAAACTCAAAACATTAAAGTTGTACATCTTGACAAGATCTACAACTTTGCTTTTGAACTCCACCCCAAATTTTGCTTGGTTTTTAAATTGTGGAAAAGGGGGTAATTCTAGGGTTCAAAAATCAGAGTTTCCCCCCCTAATCTTTCGGAAACCTTTCACCCTAGGGTTTTAGCAACCAACACCAGCATCCAAACACAATATAAACACACTTTAATTCCCTAAGCACATTCAACCAAATTAAACTTGTTTTAAGTTAATGCATCAGGGTGTGCTTAATAAATATGATGTGCAATGCTGATGATGACATGATCCAAATTTTAGTAACCGTAACATCGGGGATGTTACAATCAACATCCTTTCCCAACAAACATGCTGGATGCTAAGGGAAAGGCCAAGGTCTCAACATCAGAAGCTGCTGAAAGAAGTGCATCGGTAGACCCTCAGTATCAGATTACTACTACCGATGCAAAAGGAAAAGGCTTGATCCAGGAGGGAACTAACTCAGGAAGGCCTCCCCGATCTGGTATTGTAATAACTCACAGAAGGCCTCGGGAAACTTGGCAGCAGCGTGAGGATCGATATCGGCGCCAGCAGGAAGACTATAATCAGGAAGAAGAAAGACGCCGACAAGAGTGGAATCGGCACAGGGATCACTGGAATTGCCCGTTCTTCATTCATTGTTGGGAGGAAAATATCAAGCTTCCTACTGTTAGAGACTGCCCGGAATGTAATGGTTACGATCGGTATAACAGATCAAATTGGCAGTATCAGAACAACAACCGCCGGTTTGATGGGCCGATCAGGGGGTGAGCTTCGGTTCATGATCGGCTGGGGGCCGGCTCAGTGTGCATGATAGGCTTGGCGACCGTGTTGAATACTTTCCCAGGAACCCGGAAGAACTTGAAGAGATGGCTAATGCACGGGTTCCCGATGAGTTCATATTTTGCAGGGACGCCAATACTTATCGGATTGAGTCAAGGGAAAGTCGTCGCCCATTGGTAAGGCAGCAATAACTTCCTCCATGGTGTCCAGAGGGGTTGACTAGGACACAGAAAAGGAGGTTGCAATGCGAAAGACGAGAAGAGTTGAGCAAGGGCGAGAACTCTGGCCAGTCTGGGGATCAGCAACAATCAGATCCTAAGGGAAAAGGTCCACCAGCAGATGTCAATATGGTATTTATGTTGCCGATGGAATTCCTTGAGCCGTCCAGTGATGATGAGTTGGATTTTTCCGACCAAATAGCTCAGTTGGTTTGGATCCGATGACAGCCATCTTCGAAAAGCCTACCGATGATGAAAGGCAACATCTTAAGGCTCTGTTTGTCAAAGGAAGGGTTGATGGTCAGTCGATGACCAAGATTTTAATCGACGGTGGAGCTGCCATCAATATCATGCCATACGCAGTGTATCAGAAGCTTGGAAAAGGGGATCAGGATTTGACCAAGACCGATATGATGCTTAAAGACTTTGAAGGGAATGTGTCTCCGGTCAAGGGAGCCATATGCGTTGAATTGACCATCGGCAGTAAAACTTTGCCGACAACTTTCTTCGTGATCAGTGGAAAGGGTGCTTATAACTTACTGTTGGGAAGAGATTGGATTCATGCCAATTGTTGCATCCCGTATACAATGCACCAGTGCTTGGTCCAGTGGGTAGGTGACAAAATTGAGATTGTCCCGGGGGATTCTTCTTATGTCATCGCATAGGCAGAGGCAGACACCTACGAGAGGACTAGGCGTATTTCAGGAGAAGTTTGGGAAAAGGATTTTCTCAAAGTTGCCGATTATGAAATTCCACCGATCCAAGCAGTCGGTTCTGATGAGGGTTTTTAATGGATAGGTTCGCCGATGATGGAAAAATAGGCTAGGGATTCACATCGGCCGATGATTTGGTAGAAGTAGATATAGGTAGTGGTGATAAGCCTAGACCTACTTTTATTAGTGCTAAGTTAAATTCTGAGTGTAAGCAACAGTTAACTGATTTGTTGAAGGAATATAAAGGTTGCTTTGCTTGGGATTATACTGAGATGCCTGGTTTAGACCGATCAATTGTTGAACATCGGTTGCCTATCAAGTCTGGATTTCAGCCACATCAACAGCCAGCTCGCCGATGCAATCCTAATATTCTTCCTGATATTAAGGCTGAAATAACCAAACTTATTGAAGCTAAATTTATTCGGCAGTGTCGGTATGCCGAGTGGATTTCCAATGTTGTTCCGGTCTACAAGAAAAACGGGAAGCTTCGGGTCTGCATTGATTTCAGGAATCTTAACAAAGCTACACCGATGGATGGCTACCCAATGCCAGTTACCGATCTGCTAGTTGATGCTGCGGCTGGACATCGGATTATTAGTTTTATGGATGGTAATGCAGGATATAATCAGATATTCATGGCTGAAGAGGATATTCCGAAGACTGTGTTTAGATGTCCTCGTCATGTTGGGTTGTTTGAATGGATAGTCATGACCTTCGGCTTGAAAAATACTGGTGCTACTTATCAGAGGGCGATGAATTTTATTTTTCATGAATTCATCGGCAAGCTGGTGGAGATTTATATTGATGATGTGGTGGTTAAATCTGGAGACTTCACAAAGCATCTTGCCGATTTGCGAAAGGTGTTGGAATGCACAAGGAAGCATGGTTTAAAGATGAATCCCAATAAGTGTGCATTTGGTGTATCGGCAGGACAATTTCTTGGTTTCATGGTGCATCAGCGGGGGATTGAAATTTGTCAGAGATCCATTGATGCTATTAATAAAATAGTTGCTCCTACCAACAAGACTGAGCTCCAGTCCTTGATCGGCAAGGTAAACTTTATCAGGAGATTTATATCTAATTTGTCTAGCAAAATTCATGCTTTCAGTCCTTTACTTAAGTTGAAAGCCGATCAAGAGTTTATCTGGGGGAAGGAGCAACAATTGGCCTTGGATGAAATCAAGAATTATTTGGTAAACCCTCCGGTTCTGATTCCACCTCAGCAAGGGAAGCCCTTCAGATTGTATTTGTCTACCGATGGGATGGTCATCGGTTCGGCTTTAATTCAAGAATTTGAAGGGAAGGAATGTGTGATTTACTATTTAAGCAGGAGATTGGTTGATGCTAAGACCAGGTATTCGGCCATTGAAAAGTTATGTTTGTGTCTTTATTTCTCATGTATTAAGTTGAGACACTATTTGTTATCGGCCAAGTGTACTGTTGTGGGGGTATAAACCCCTATACCCTTACGGCTAGGCTTGGGCCAGAAGGCTTGGCCCATTACGAGACAAGTTCGAGGCTTGATCCGACAGCTCGGAGTTTCACGCAAGGAAACAAGATGTGGAGATCAAGCAGGATTCTAGTCGGTTGGAATAGGAATTGATATCGAACTATCTATGACAATTGTAACCTACTAGGATTAGTTTCCAGATCTGTAACCCTACCCTCCGGACTATATGAGGGGCAAGGGACACCCCTAGGACACATTATTCTCTCAACATAATCCAATACAATCAGAAGCAGGACATAGGTATTACGCCCTCACGGCGGCCGAACTTGGATAAAAACCTTGTCTGTGTCTTGCGTCACCATCGAGTTCGTAGCTTGCGCACCGTCTACCGATAAACTACTACCGTGGGTATACCCCAAGGTAGACTGCCGACCAGCTTTCGTCGACAGTGGCGCGCTAGGTAGGGGGTGTGCGTACAGCTTTTTTGGCGAACAAGATGGTCACTGTTCCAGCTTCCGCGGCCGTGCCTGAAGGCCTCACGTTCACCGTCGGCTAGATCACGTGGACAACTTGCGGCGGTGGCCTCACAGCCACGGTTTCGGAAGAAACCTAGATCAAATCTGGGATGACGGCGGCATCAGCTCTAACCACGCAGATGCTGGCACCGAGCACCCAACCACCGCTTCCGCGCTACAAGGGAAAGAAGATCGATGGCTCGGATCTTCTCTGAGCCCTTGATCGCGCTGATTTCAAGCTTCTCGAAGCTTCCCGACTAGTAGATGGGATCTCGCGTCAGCTTGATCAAGCCGCACCAACGGATTTTTTCAACTCCTACTGGCCAACTCGTGTCGTCACACACGAATGGCTGGGAACGTCTCTGACGATAACCTCCACCCCCTCAGGACGGTCCGTCAAGCTCGAGGCTGATCCGCAGCAAGATTATCCTTGCGGTCTTAACAACTCGGCCTCTCTCTACTCGCGGCACATCCAATCCCTTTTTAACAAGGCTGGTTGGTTGCCAAAGTGGAGCGGTCGACCAGCTCGTCACTACGTCAACATGGTGACGATCCGAGAACTACGGGACGGCCAAGCTTCCAGCACAAATTCGAGCACTGGTTCCGT
This sequence comes from Sorghum bicolor, assembly GCF_000003195.3. Classification (NCBI taxonomy): domain Eukaryota; kingdom Viridiplantae; phylum Streptophyta; class Magnoliopsida; order Poales; family Poaceae; genus Sorghum; species Sorghum bicolor. The sequence goes on from NC_012877.2 coordinate 23,871,975, forward strand.
TCCCACCGAAGTCATAAACTCCGAGGACGAAGACTACGACTTGGATTTGCCACCATATCCTCCGGGTTTCTCTCGCTTCCCAGTCTTCCCACCCCGGCGAGGGGACCTCGTTTTCAACGTCAGCGCCGACGAGCCGGTCGTTGATGGAGAAACAGACGAGCAGAGGCAGCTGTTGACGGTCCTTAAGTATCAAATTTTATTATCAAATAAACAAAGAAAAGGATCCAAACGAAATCAACATCTAGACTTAGGGTTTTATCTGACAGAATTCCACGAGTTTTGGTGTTTGTCTATTTCTGCAGGGGGTTATCAGGAAATAAGGAAGAAAGGCCCACATGTCAGGATTACATAGAGATATCAACGCACCGCGCAATTTTCTACCATCTAGAAGACTCCAGAAGCCACGAGACCAAAGCGGAGGCCGAAAGGGGCCAGGCCCAGGGCGCCCGCCCCCTGTTGGATGCCAATCAGGACTCTCTTCGCTCGGGATGTTCCACCGACCTATTGGATCAAGGAAAACATAGTACCACCTCCCCTACCGACCCAAAAACGCATAGAGGAGGAGGACTATATAAGGAGACCCCCCTGGCCCCTGGAGAAGACATGAAGAAATTATCATAGAGACTGAGGGGTGCCCTCGAAGGAAAACCTCTTCTCTAATTAATATTTCTTTTTAGGCTTAGCATCCAATGTAAGGTAGAAATAGATCTTCTAGTTTCTACTAGATTGAGAGAGATAGAGTGGAGGTGTAGATTGGAGGAAGCCCGGCCTGTCGGTGTCTACTCCAAGCTTGTACCTGCGGGATCAAGTTCTCCTAACCCGAAGCTTGCTCCTAGGATTCTTCAGTATTTCGACTTCTAAATTCTAGTAAGTTCTTGTTTTATTGTTCTTATGGTTTATGAGTTTACTTTAATCTCTTCGCGTAGAGTTTAGAGTAATCATTGCTGGCGTAAATGTGGTGTTTAGGCTGGGGTACTCATAGATATTCCCTGACTAGCTGGACCGTGGTAGTAGTGAGGAACGTGACAATTCCGAGTTACCTTTGCAGATCACATCTCGTTAGCAGGAAGGATAGGGTTTATAGGTGCGGGTTGAACATCCTTTGTGGTGTCTAGATTCCGTTAGCCTCCCCATTAGAGCAATAGATCACACTTACCAAGGTTAGAAGGAGACTACGGTTGCAGTCTTCTCTATTTATCACTCACATCGAGAGACATTCTTTGTAGCCTAAAGGGATAGTAGCAATAGATTTGGTTAGTCAGATGCACCCTTTCTCCCAGTGGTAAAAATATAAATACGATAACTCTGGATAACCTCCCGGGTGAAATGCTCACCAATATCCGTGCGCTTGCGGATCATTTCCTTATTGCGTTACCAAATATCAACAGTAGCTCCGCGAGCAGCGCAATGCGACCGCGCCCGACGACGCGCGGACGAGGAACGCCAACTCCCGCCGCACAATCTCACAGACGCTTTCGATATGGTCGGGGATCAACCAGTCTACAAAACGCTAAGTGCCAACGTGGCTGTCGCCATGGCCAATTTAGATCGACTCCCTGATACTCCCGAATGCCAGGGCGTCCGATCCAGCGTTCGAGCACACCTGATCGCCGCGATGGGACAGACAGCCACTCTGCTCAAAAGAGTCCAAGCTATCTCCTATACAGAGGTCTCCTCCGACCAGACCCATCGCAGCCGGACCTCACCACAGCCCAGCAGGCACCACCGCAGCCGTTCCCCCAACAATCATCGAAAAGATTCACGGCGTCACGACCTGTCACCGCGAGCAGAATCGCGGGCGTGGTCAAGAAGTAAACCAGCACAGGGATCTTCGATATAACATCCCTCCCAAAGACACCCGGGACCGCATCAACAGGCGCACCACGGAGAGAGCAGTTCACGAAAACCTGCGTCGTATTGAGTACGATGCAACGCACGGCCCCCCGGGCCTGAGACAGTTCTCCTCACACCTCCGCCAGGTCGTGTGGCCCCGCAATTTCAAGCTTGAGAAACTCAAAAAATACGACAGCAAGGAAAACCCAGAAAACTAGATCACTCTATACGAGATCGTCGTCCGGTCAGCAGCAGGAGATGAGCACGTCATGGCCAACTACTTCCCAGTCGTCCTCGACCAGGCTGGTCACCAGTGGCTCCTAGGCCTGCCCAAGGACCCTTTCGACTCCTGGGAAGAATTACGCCAAGCATTCATCGACAATTTTATCACTACCTGCGAACAGCCTGGGAACAAATACGACCTCGAAAGGATACGGGATAGGAAAAATGAGGCTCTGCTCGATTACATCCGACGATTCTCGGATATGTGCCTTAAGATCTCAAAAATTTCCCACGACAAGGCCATATCTGCTTTCATCAAAGGGCTGTGCTTCCACGAAGCACTGAGGAACAAGCTAATGCGCAAAAGGCCAACAACAATGGCCGAGCTCCTCGCCACGGCTAAAAATTACGCCGACGCCGACGATGCAGAAAAACTCATCCGGAATGATGCCAGAGGTCCCGACCAGCCTCCTCGGCGAGACGACAGTTGCGGCCGCTTCGACAATAGGAACCATCGTCGCCCCGACAACCGGGACCACAGAGAAGGCTGGGACAGGCGGCGTGACACGACCACGAGGTGAATACGGTCAAACGTCCTAATGGGCGGCGAGACTACCAGGAAGACTACAATAAGACGTTGAAGGGACCATGCCAACTGCATCCAAAATCCAACCACACGATGGAGGAATGTTGCGTCCTAAAAAGCATCTACACGCGGCGGGCTGCTCAAGACGACCCCGCCAAGAAAAACGGGAAACAGGACGGGCACGATCATGAAGACGAAGACGACGACGAGGATAGGGACCCCCGATACTAGTATGTCAGTCCCACAGACATGGTCCGCTCCATCTTCGTGGGCAAGGTCTCCATCGAGTCCAAGCGAGAAAGAAAGCTTCTAAAGAGAGCTTGCCTCAACATAGACAACACAGATGGTTTGATCGCTGATCCGAAATTTCCTCCCTGGTCGCACAGAGAGATCTCCTTCAGTAGGAAGGATCAGTGGGCCGCCATATCGGAGCCAGGACATTTCCCCCTAATCCTGGATCCTTACATCAACAACATCAGATTCGAGCGCGTGCTCGTCGACGGTGGAAGCTCCATCGACATCCTCTTCCGCAACAGCCTGCCTCCTCTCAAAATAACCCCGGCACAGCTAAAGCCCTACGACGCTCAATTCTAGGGAGTCTTGCCAGGGCAAAGCTCAGTACCCCTCGGACAGATAACACTGCCTGTCCAGTTCGGAACATCCGACCACTTTCGAACAGAGTTCGTCAACTTCGTGGTCGCTGACTTTGACGGGACCTACCACGCGATACTGGGCCGGCCATCACTGACAAAGTTTATGGCGGTCCCACACTACTCGTACCTGGTTCTTAAAATGCCTACAGAGAAGGGCGTTCTAACTGTCAGGGCCAATGTCTACACTGCATACACTTGCGAGGAGGAAAGCTTCAAGATCACCGAAGCAATTGACCTTTCAATCCGCATGGCAGACACAACAGCTCAAGCTGCACAGCTTCCTCCCGACCACCTCTCACTACCTGAATAGGAGACCACCATGAAGAATTCAAAGTCCAGGGAATACAAGGAAGTACAGCTGGTCGACGGAAGCGCCGAGAAGACGGCCCTCATCGGGGCCAACCTGGACCCTAAATAGGAAGACGCGCTCGTTAGGTTTCTAAGGGACAACGTGAGCGTTTTCGCATGGAAACCCGCAGACATGCCCAGCGTCCCATGAAACCTGATCGAGCACTCCTTAAACGTCTCAAAGACTGCAAGACCCATCAAGCAAAAGTTGCGACGGTTCGCTCGTGACAAAAAGGAGGCTATTAGGACAGAAATAACACGGCTTCTAGCAGCCCGATTTATAAAAGAAGTGTATCATCCCGATTGGCTCGCCAATCCGGTTCTTGTACGCAAAAAGAATAATGAATGGAGAACGTGCGTTGACTACACTGATCTCAATAAACACTATCCTAAAGATCCTTTTGGTCTCCCTCGCATCGACGAGGTGGTCGATTCAACGGCCGGATGCAAACTCCTCTCTTTTCTAGACTGCTACTCTGGTTATCACCAGATCTCGCTAAAGGAAGACGATCAGATCAAAACGTCTTTCATTACTCCTTTCAGCGCATACTGCTACACGACCATGTCCTTCGGACTCAAAAACGCCGGAGCCACCTATCAACGGGCCATCCAGCAATGCCTCCACGACGAGATTTGTGATGATCTCGTCGAGGCTTATGTAGACGATGTCGTCGTCAAAACAAGGGACGCAAGCACCCTAATCGACAACTTAGACCGAACCTTTAAGGCACTAAACAAGTACAAATGGAAGCTTAACCCCAAAAAGTGCATCTTTGGGGTCCCCTCTGGTCTACTACTCGGCAACGTCGTCAGCCGCGACGGCATACAACCGAATCCTTCAAAAGTAAAAGCAGTGCTCGACATACGACCACCTAAGAATGTTAAGGATATTCAAAAGCTCACCGGATGTATGGCCGCCCTCAGCCGCTTCATCTCAAGACTAGGAGAAAAAGGCCTCCCTTTCTTCAAACTCTAGAAGGCGTCGGAAAAATTCTCATGGATAGAGGAAGCTGACGCTGCGTTCACCCAGCTCAAGACTTTCCTCACCTCACCGCCTGTTCTTACAGCGCCTCAGCCCAATGAAGACCTACTCCTTTACATCGCAGCAACCAACAGGGTTGTCTCCACGGCAATAGTGGTCGAGCGAAATGAGCCAGGTCATGTCTACAAGGTCCAGAGACCCATCTATTTCATAAGCGAAGTCTTAAACGAGTCCAAAGCCAGATACCCACAAATACAGAAGCTCATATACGCCATTCTAATAACGTCAAGGAAACTAAAGCACTACTTCGACGGTCATCGGATCTTGGTAACCACCAGTTTCCCTCTCGAGGATATTCTGCGCAATAAAGACGCCAACGGCAGAATTGTAAAATGGGCAATGGAATTATGCCCATTCTCCCTAGATTTCTAGAGCCGCACCATAGTCAAGTCTCAAGCCCTGGTCGATTTCATCGCAGAGTGGACGGATCTCAACGAGCCTCCCATTTCCGACGTCTCCGACCACTGGTCAATGTTCTTCGATGGGTCCTTGAACATCAACGGCGCCGGCGCTGGGATACTTTTCGTGTCGACTAACAAGGACAAACTGCGCTACATCCTTAGGATCCTCTTTCCGGTGTCAAACAATGTCGCCGAGTACGAAGCATGCCTGCATGGCATACGACTAGCCGTTGAGCTGGGAGTCAAACGCCTGTACGTCCATGGAGACTCTGCTTTAGTTATCAACTAGCTCAACAAGGAATGGGACGCAACCCACGAGAAGATGGACCTCTACTGCAAAGAAATCCGCAAATGGGAATCCAACTTCTATGGCATAGAGTACATTCACGTGGTCAGAGATAAGAACCATGCAGCGGATGGGCTGTCAAAATTAGGGTCATCTCGGGCCCAGATCCCACGAGGCGTTTTCATCCAGGACATCCTTGAGCCAAGTGTGAGCACAGACCTGGTCGAAAAGCAACCTAATGAGGCGATGCTCATAGACGACGCTACCCCAACAACCAGCAGCCGTGATTGGCGCACCCCGTTCATTAGGTATATATCGGACGGGTCGGGCTTCTAGGATAAAACGGAGAACGAGCGCCTCATTTGACGATCAAAGAATTACATACTGGTGGACGGCAAACTTATGCGAAAAAATGCAAGTTCTGAAGTGCTGCTCAAATGCATATCCCAAGATGATGGCATCAAGCTCTTGGACGACATACACACCGGATCCTGCGGCAACCACGCAGCCTCCAGAACACTGGTCGGGAAGGCTTTCTACTGGCCAACCGCGGTCGCCGACGTAGAAAAACTGGTCCGACATTGTGAAGGATGCCAGTTTTTCACCAAGAGGACCCATGTACCCGCTCACGAGATTCAAACTATCCCGTCATCCTGGCCTTTCGCCTGCTGGGGTCTCGACATGATCGGGCCATTTAAACCGGCTCCCGGCAACTTCAAGTTCGTCTTCGTATTAATCGGCAAATTCTCAAAGTGGATCAAATACATGCCACTGGTCAAAGCAACCTCCGAGAAAGCTGTGGAATTCCTCAATCATATCATACACAGATTCGGGATCCCCAACAGCATAATCACCGACCTGGGCACTCAGTTCACTGGCACTACGTTTTGGGACTTCTGCGATGACAGAGGCATAGTCATAAAATACGTGTCAGTACCTCACCCACGGGCAAACGGTCAAGTAGAGCGCGCCAATGGCATGGTCATCGATGCCCTAAAGAAAAGGTTGTACACCGAGAACGATAGAGCACCTGGTCGATGGATGAAAGAGTTACCGGCCGTGGTCTGGGGTCTCCGAACACAGGCTAGTCGGAACACGGGAGTGTCACCCAACTTCATGGTTTACGGCACCGAGGCAGTGCTGCCGTCTGATATAACCTTCGGATCTCCAAGAATTGAAAACTTCGACCAGTCAACGGCCGACAACGCTAGGGAGCTCGAAATCAATTGCATGGAGGAAAAGCGTCTAATTTCATGTCTTCGAACAGCAAAGTATCTCGCAGCCATTAGACGGTACCACAACAGGAACGTCAAGGACCGTTCTTTCGTGGTCGGTGATCTAGTACTCAAGTGGAAAACAAGCCAGGAAGGAATGCACAAGCTATCCACGCCTTGGGAAGGACCCTTTGTGGTCGCCGAAGTCACACGTCCTACATCCTATAGATTGGCGTATCCAGATGGAACATGCGTGCCTAATTCTTGGCACATAGACAAACTGCACCATTTTTATCCATAAGTTCCAGTACCTTTTGCTTGTAAGTTTCTTATAATTTTCAATAATAAAAGTTTTCCTTTTTTCGCTATACATTGTTTACACGCAGAGTTTTCGACGAGCACAACAATCTTCCTCTGCGACAGAGATCCTTAACGATTATCAATCAAACACAGTGATACATCACTCAGATAACATTACAATGCTCAAATTCATGGTCATGACAAAAATCAAACTTTATTACAAACTTTACATACAGAGTTTACAATAAACACCCCACCGGGCGACTACTAATCTACTCCTATAGACTATCCTACAGGCCTACTGCTCGGGCTTATCACCTGCTTGGCCTTGCTGCCCAGACGATGGGGTCGGGGCCACCGGCGCCTAGCTGGTCGAGACCGTAGGCGTCGACCGCCCATCTCCGGCAATAGACGCCCCCGACAACTCCCTGGCCGATCTGTCTGACCCCGGCTGGTCGGGGGGAGTGGCCGTCCCGCATAGGTTGATGTCGCCGATCACCGTTGATGACAAGTCTAGCAGGCCAGCTCGAAGGTCGTCTGCCTCCTGCGGGCCAACTTCCTTGAGGTACCCCCTCTCCAGCCTGGACAGGTCGACCAGGGGATAGTGGGCGCGCACCATGCTGAGGATATGCGCCCCGGCGAACTCCCCGGTGTCCTTGACGAACTGCTGGAGCCAGTCCCACGCCCGTTGTGCCTTTTCGACTAGCGTTAGTCTCAGCGCGCGGGGCTGGTCTTCAGGAAGCTCGGGGCTGATCAAGTCCAAAACCGGGGCTACTCCTTTCCAAAGCCTAATGCAGTTAGTCTTCCAGGAGTCCCGGTCCTTGACCAGCTCGTCTAAGTTCTTCTTGGTATTCACCTTGAGCACTACAAACCAAGCAAGAGGTCAGTTCAAGCAAAGGAACGTTGAGCAACCAAATAAAAAAGGGGGCGGCACGGTTATTACTAGACAGCTCCCGATTCCTGTGGCTTAGCTCCTCGCCTGCTCGGCGCCCGGCCTCCAGCGCTTCGGCAAGGTCTTGGCCGATCTGCTCCTTCTCTTGCCGGAGGCGCGCAACCTCCTCCTCCAATTCTACAGGAACAATCCCCTGGTCAGCAAAACTAACCACGCGGCTACATTCAGCTGCTCGGAGTGCGCGACTGACCTGTTCTTTGCCGATACTGGTCGGCTAAACGCCAAGTGAGCTCGAGACGGCACTCTTCCTGAGCACTCATCTCGGCCACCTTCTCCCCAACCTCTGACTGAAGCCGGTCCACCTCCGCGGACAGGGCCTTGTTCTCGGCCACAATGCCCTCAATTTGGTCGAAGCACCTCTTCCGGTACTTCGCCGTTTTCATTGCGCCCTGCAAGAAGAACGCATGTCGAACATAGGACCGCAGCACATAAATGTCGAGCAACACAAAGGACCACTTACCTTAACCTCGTCCACGAGCTCCTGTTCCGGTACTCTCGTGGCCTCTTTCGTCTCCGTGAGCTCCTCGTGTCCGATGAAGTGGTCCCCGCGTTGGCGCCACACGTAAACGTGCTGGCGGCCGTCACGAGGACGACCTTCAATCTCCAACACGTCATCGTCAGAGGCCGCCCGGGCCTCCTTGTTCGCCGTACTGCCACCGGCTGTGGTCGCAGGCATCACCGGCCCCTGGTCCAGGCCAAGGGAGCCTGCGGGTGAAGAGGCCCCTGCCTGGGGCGGTGTTGGAACTCCCCTCTCTTCGGCTGGGGGAGGAGTCGGGACTCTGTCTTCCTCCCTCACGACGTTACTCGGGGGAGGGGTCCTCGTAGCCTACTCATCCCTCGTCGGGGTGCTCGCCGCGGTCTTCGCTGAGGCCGGATGCTCCTCGGTGTTCTCGGCCACGGTTGTTGCCGCGGGTTTCTCCGTGATCTGCGGCGCGGCGTCCCCAGCGGCAGCAACGGGCTCGGCCACCCTCTGGCTTGCAACGTGGTCAGGATCGACGTCCAACGCCGCGATAACAATGAGACGACATTTAAGCAATGTAAAAACGCAGCAACAAAACGCAAGATATCCCAACGCGAAAGTAAGAATGCGAACTTACAGGTCAGAGCGCCGGTGCGTTGCGGTGAACCTCCTCCTGGTCCTACCGGTCAGTGCCTGCGCCCCCGTCTCTACAACGCGCGTCGACTCGACGTGCGGTGCAGGCGGGTCACTGGTCACCTGACCAGTGGTGGCCGGTGCAACGTTCGGATGGCTGTGAGGCCTCTGGACCAACGACGGCGCGGTCTGCTCCTCCTCGTCGTCGTCATCGGCGATCCGGATAAGCCGACGGCGCTTTGGCGCCTGGCTGCTCTCTGTCGGCAGCGATGCCGCAGGGGAGGGGTCCGCTGCCATTGGCCTTTTCCCCGCCACTCTGTCCTCGGTGGTCAGGGCAGGGTGGTTCTGCTCTTCCTCACTGCTGGTGTACCGAGTACACCGAGCAGCGTCGTCCTCTGGCGGGTCTTCACCCGCGGGATTCTCCATGCCGGGTGCCAGTGATATGTACACTGTGCACCGGTCAACATCTCCGATCTGCAACAATAACAGAGACAAGTCAACAATCACGAAGAACAAGAACTAAGGAGGTAACATCAGTCAGCAGCATTACCTTAGGAGTTGGTCGCCCCAGTTTGAAGGCTTTTACCCGATCACTACCACGGACGAAGCTGCCGTCTGCAAAGTTGAACAGCTCGTTCAACAGTTGTTGCACTTCAGCTTTCTCCAAGACCTCAGGCCTCATCATGGTCGGGTCCTGGCTCCCAGCGTACTCGTACGCCGAGTGCACCCTCTTCTGGCAGGGCATCACCCGACGACAGACGAAGTTGCCGACCACTCCTAGCCCGTCCAAACGCGACCAGTCGATCAGCTTCATCAGGTCCGCTACTTGACCGGCGAACTCTGGGCGGTCAGTCCAACTGACCCTCTCCTCGGGGATGTACCCCACGTCGCAGAACGTGGAGCTGCCCGGCTCTTCCCTGACGTAGAACCACTTCTTGTACCATTCGGTGAGAGAAGTGTTCCATGGGCAGTTTAGATACTGGTTCTTCATCCCGTCACGAAGATTGAGGTATACTCCGCCTGCAATCTTGGAGCCTCCAACTGCTCCCTTCTTCCTCAAACAGAAAAGATAATGGAAAAGATCGAAGTGCGGCTCTATTCCAACATAGGCCTCGCACAGATGGATGAAAGTGGAAATGAGAAGAATTGAGTTCGGGTGCAGATTGCAGATCCCGATCTCATAGTACAGTAGAAGCCCCTAGAGAAAAGGATGGACATGAACCCCAAAACCCCTCTTGAGAAAATCTTCGAAAACTACAATCTCACCGGCACGGGGGTCGGGGTAGCTCTCCCCCTCTAGCGCCCTCCAGCCGCCGAGCTCTGGGCTGTGCAGTAGCCCCATGTCGACGAGGTCGTTGAGGGACTTCACACTACTCTAGGACTTTTTCCATTCCTTAGCCATCAGCTCGGCCCTCTTTTTGGAGTCGCTCTTCGCCATTGACGTTGCAGGAGTGATTGCGAGTTGGGAGGATTGACGGTGGTTGTAGAAGGCAAGAACCGAAAGCTTGAAAGCGATGGCAGGGTAAGCAATGCGGGGCTACTGTCAGGCTTTTATAAACCACAACTCCACCCCTCCCACTTCCCGCATTCTTGGGAAGTGGGCGGGCCCAACGGCGGACGCGGCGCTTCGGTTTTCAATAATTAGCGGCAGTTAATACGGCGGCCTTTTTGTATAATTGATGGTTTCCTTTTCTCGAATCACGCAAAGAGCGGCTGCACACTTACCAGGCGCACCTTTTCGCGCAACCATCTGACAATACGTCAGGAGGTCACGTCACGTCAATCATTTATGTGGTAAGATGCTTTTTTCAAAATGACAGACAAAAATTGGTGGAGGATCAACGTTCTCGGGGACTGCGCCGACCACCGAGCACTGTATGCTCAGGGACTGGTTGCCTAGCTTTGCCAGCTCGAAGGTCTGGGGACTGCACCGACTACCGAGCATTGTATGCTCGGGGACTGGTCGCCCAGTCCGTCAGCTCGGAGATCTGGGGACTGCACCGACCACCGAGCACTGTATGCTTGGGGACTGGTCGCCCAGTCCGCCAGCTTGGGGATCTGGGGGCCGCGCAAGCCACCGAACATTGTACGCTCGTGGACTGGCCGACCAGCCCGCCAGATTGCAAGAATTAGGGACTATGCCAATCACCAAGGCATTATCTGCTCGGGACTGATTGATAAGTCTATTCGATGGCAAACGAGCATGAGATGCTCGGGGACTGGATAATTTTAATTTTTTAGACCTTGCTACAAGGCTTATACTTCGCCTTCCAGCAAGCTCGGGGACTACATCGGTACGATGCATCTGGCGATGCATCTTGGTTTCAGAATTTCTCTGAATACTCTTCTTCTGACCCTAGCACCACGTGTCTACGCCACCTACTACCAGGCTCGGGGACTAAGTGGGCACTCTTCACCTTGCGGTGAACATGCTTGCTTGTTGAAAATATATACTTTTCAGCAAAGTAAAGTGGGCACACTTCACCTGGAAAGAAATATTTTTTGATTAAGAGCACCATGCATTCTTCGAACAACCTGCTTCTTTGATGTCAATGTTGATCAACTGTCTTTTGAGTCGGTCAAAATACCGTTGCAACCGTTTGGGCGACTCTCCTGCCTATTGAAGATGTCAAAGTTTCGCTGGTCGAAGAAGCTCAAGACGGCGTGTTACTTCACAATACATGGTGCTCGGGGACTAGCTGTGGGGGTATAAACCCCTATACCCTTACGGCTAGGCTTGGGCCAGAAGGCTTGGCCCGTTACGAGACAAGTTCGAGGCTTGATCCGATAGCTCGGAGTTTCGCGCAAGGAAACAAGACGTGGAGATCAAGCAGGATTCTAGTCGGTTAGAATAGGAATTGATATTGAACTATCTATGGCAATTGTAACCGACTAGGATTAGTTTCCAGATCTGTAACCCTGCCCTCCCGACTATATAAGGAGGGGCAAGGGACCCCCTAGGACACATTATTCTCTCAACACAATTCAATACAGTCAGACGCAGGACGTAGGTATTACGCCCTCATGGCGGCTGAACCTGGATAAAAACCTTGTCTTTGTCTTGCGTCACCATCGAGTTCGTAGCTTGCGCACCGTCTACCGATAAACTACTACCGTGGGTATACCCCAAGGTAGACTGCCGACCAACTTTCGTCGACAACTGTCATTTGCAAAGATGATGTGGTCCGATACATGCTATCTATGCCGATCATGAGTGGTAGGATCGGCAAGTGGATTTTGGCGCTGTCGGAATTCGATCTGCGTTACGAATCGGCTAAAGCAGTTAAGGGACAGATTATGGCCGATTTTGTAACTCAACATTGCGGTACAGTGGAGGTTTTGGAAATTGTACCTTGGACGCTCTTCTTTGATGGATCCACGTGTGACCGGGGGCAGGAATCGGCATAGTGTTAATTTCCCCTCGAGGAAGGAAGTATGAGTTTTCCTTGACGATTGTTGCCACGTCCACAAATAATCAAGCTGAGTATCAGGCTTTAATAAAGGGATTGGAATTGCTGAGGGAAGTTCATGCTGATGCTGTTGAAATCTTCGGGGATTCTATGTTGGTTATAAATCAGTTGGCTGGGAGCTATGAATGCCGAAGCGAGGTCCTGATAACTTATCATGAAAGGAGTATGCAACTGTTAAAGGAATTCAAGGACTTCCGATTAGAGCATGTTCCTCGATTGCATAATGAAGAGGCCAATCGGTTAGCTCAACATGCCTCGGGATATCAGCCCATGATTAATGCAATATCGGCAATCGGTGGCGATGATTGGAGAAAAGAAATCATTGATTATTTAAAGGATCCATCCAAGAAAGTTGAGAGACGTGTTCGGTTTCAAGCTACTAAGTATGTGCTCTTTGAAGATGAGTTATATTACCGAACTATTGATGGGATTCTTCTCAGGTGTCTAGGTGATGATGAGGCTAGAAGCTTGATGGGAGAGATCCATGAAGGAGTGTGTGGAGCACATGGGTCGGCATTTAAGATGAAGTGGATGATTAGGAGAAATGGGTATTATTGGCCGACTATACTTGAGGATTGCTTTAAGTATTTCAAAGGGTGTCAGGGATGTCAAAGGTTCGGCAATGTTCAAAGGGCACCCGCATCGGCCATGAATCCTATCATCAAGCCTTGGCCGTTCCGAGGATGGGCTATCGATTTGATCGGCCAGATTTACCCGCCATCCAGTAAAGGGCATAAGTTTATCTTGGTTGCCACCGATTATTTCACTATGTGGGTTGAAGCTATTCCTTTGAAGAAAGTTACATCGGCCAATATGATCGATTTTGTGAAAGAGCATATTATTTACCGATTCGGAATCCCTCAAACAATTACTACCGATCAGGGTACTATGTTCACGTCGGGGGAGTTTGATGAATTTGCAATCGGTATGGGGATTAAAATATTAAACTCTTCTCCTTATTATGCTCAAGCTAATGGGCAGGCTGAGGCATCTAACAAAGGAATTATCAAGCTTATTAAACGGAAGATTGAAGAAAATCCTAGGAGGTGGCACACGTTGTTAAATGAGGCTTTATGGTCATATCGGATGGCTTGTCATGGATCGACCAAGGTTTCACCCTATCAGTTGGTATATAGGCATGATGCAGTGTTACCTTGGGAAATTAAGGCTGGGTCTAGGCGACTATCTTTTCAAGATCAATTGGCTGCCGATGATTATGCTACTTTGATGACAGACGAGTTGGATGATCTAGCGGGACATTGGCTGAGGGTTTGATGAGTATAGAACAGAATAAGAAGAGAGTTGCCAGATGGTATGATAAGAAGGTAAAAGCTAAGGAGTTTGCCAGTGGAGACTTAGTATGGAAGCTAATCTTACCGATCGGGACTAAAAGTACAAAATTTGGGAAATGGTCTCCCAATTGGGAGGGTCCCTATCGGGTAAGTCGATCGGCTCCTGGTAATGCCTATATTTTAGAAACTCTCGAAGGGGCCGAATTTCCCAAAGCATTAAATGGCAAATATCTAAATAAGTATTACCCAAGCATATGGGTCGATACATAAAAGTTTAAGTGCCGATAACATTCCTATCGGCTGGATCAAAATGTATCTGGAGCCAGACTTGATAATTTAAAAGGTGTCGATAACAATCCTATCGGCTAGACCAACACATTAGGAGTGTTCAAAATAAAGAAGCAAGTATGTTGCCGATGAATGGTTCATATGTTCAACAGCGTCTGGATCGCCGATATAGCACGCAGACGGATCTGGTTTGCTTCTTCTATTACTTTCGCATCATCATCGGCAGAACCTTCCACTAGCTTTAGCTTCTTCTTCATCTGCAATGCCGTGCGGGCTTGGATATTTCGCTCTTGCTCGAGAAGCTTGATTGTCTCTGGCAGTTGGCTTTCTTCTTGACAGGCTTGGGATAAAGCATCTTCTACTTGTTTGAGTTCTTCCAACAAAACTTCTCTTCTTGCCGATAGATCAGAAATCTTTTGTTTCAATACATCTCCTGAGGATGTCAGGATGCCGATGCTCTTGTGTTTCTCATCGGCAAGGAGTTTTACCTTGATCATCTCCTCAGAAAGCTGGGCACGAGCAGCTCTATCGGCAAGACGTTGGGCAGCTCTCTAGTACTGCAGCTGACGGCTCCCTAGATGTGCAGCTTGAAAGAGGATTTCTTCAGCATCGGCAGGAATTTGGCCTCTGAGGGTCTTCAACAAAGCCTTGGCTGGGTCAGAGTCATCAACCAGTTGGGTTGTGTCTTGGTGAAGGAGGGCTGATAATTCTTCTAATTTCGCCCTGATTTCTGCCGATGTGATCCCAACTGCCCGAGAAGAGCTTGCTTCCTCACCTTCGTCTTCAGAGATATCGATGGCAAAGGAGAATAAGCTATCAGGAGAATCATGTTCTTGAAAGAGAAATAAAGTGAGTCATTCCATGGTCAAGTATTGACAAATAATGCCGATGGAGATTGGATGGCTTACTTGTTTCAAGGCAATCTCTCGCCTCTGACTGGAAGATGCCGATGGAACTATAGGCTGATCGGCTGGAGTTGCCGATGGGACTATGTCAGCTGAAAGAATAACAGAAGTAATTATAAGACAGGGAAAATAAGTTCATCGGCAATAATTTCATAAAAAGTATGTTACCTTGAGGAGGAGCAGCACTTGTTTGGATGGAGGAAACTACCGATGCTATGATTGAACCTGCTAGATCGGCAGTTTGCTCGTGTATGTCAGCCAATGTATCCTCTGGCTGAGGTCCCTTCGGTTGGAATTCTTCTACGTGAGCTTCTTCCTGCGGCTGAGGAGGAGATGGTGCCTGTTGCATCTGGGCTTCTGGAGAGGAGGGAGAAGATTCCACTGGAATTGGAGACACTGGGGGAGGAGGAGGTGTTGCTGTCTTCTGGTGCTTTGCTTGTGATCTGATGCTCTTGGAGCCTTTCCTCTTCACCTGGCTGGACTGGGGGGCATCGGCGCCTGTGCTTCTAGTCCTTGCCGATGCGCCAGTGTGATGTACCAAGGATGAGAATTCGTGAGTACAAGTGTATCAGATGGAAGAATGAAATCGGTGAAGAAATTTGAAGATTTACCTTAAAGGCTTGCGCCAAAGTAGAGGCGGCTACCGATGGAGATGTCTTTGTACGCTTGGTGGTGACTTTCTTGAGGCGTACACCTCGGTGCATTATGGCAGCCAAGGTGGGAGCATTGTTGCCGATTGAGAAGATCAGACCTGATAGAAAAAGATCAATCGGCTTGCCACTCCTGCTGACCGATGGGGGAACATTATCAACCGGCAATATAATACAGAAAGTGAGTTACCGATGGAAATAAAAGTGAAAGAATTGAGACATCAGTTTGGAAATACTTACAGTGTTATCGGGAACTTTGTACTTGGGGTCGATCATGCCGCGGTACGTAAGAGCCAATTTGCAGAACAAATGCTCCTTCCATTCTTCCCACCATTGTTTGTACGCCTGAGTAATGAAGAGGACCGGGATCCACTCTGATAGATCTGCATCTGTATCGGCATTCGGTGGCAGTTGAGCTACTCGAGTCCACTCGAGGAGGCTGGTGATGGTCTCCTTAGGTTTTATCACATCGGCATAACAGAGTGCAATCGGTAGCTGACCAAAGGCTAGTTGACGGGCTAGTGCCGCTGGGTTGTAAAACTCATAGGTTTGGTTGGAGGCTTTCCCACTGCTAAAGAAGTTTACTGGTATAGCTCTGGGAGTGATCAGTGCCATCATCACATCATGATCTTTATTGAGAGCATCATTGAATGGATGGAAGACCAAAGGAAACATGGTATCTGGATCTTCATAAGGCATCCATGCTCGCTGTTCTCTGATCAGACCTTCATACAGGGTCTGGAAGAATCGGCTGACCTGGTCTGCATTGCCACCTGTACCAGGTAGAACTATGACGGCCTCACCAAAGTTCAGAGGAGGACGAGTTGCCGATTCCTCTTCATCCAATTCATAATTCTCGGCTATGTCCCTAGGGAAGCGCTGTGTGTAAGAGGTTCAACTCGAGGCGCTTATGCATGTGGAGGCTGAGCCACATATTGATAAACCACCATGGACCCCCTAAGTTGCCGATGGGTTGGCCAAGCAGGAGTTTTCTGGCTACTTGATGGAGGAGATGGTAGGCAGAACCAAGCAGGTATCGGCCGAGGGGAAATCGGCCACCATTGGCTAACCTCTCTGTTGCCGATAGGTAGACAGAGGTTGGTCCTGCCGATCGACCGCAGAATACAAATTTGTCTAGCCACATGATCAGAAAGGTGGTTTGTTCCTTTATGTTAACAGGTCCCGTCCTACTGTACTTTTGGATGTACCCAGACCAGCGGCCGATAGCGCGAGTTTCCACCTTGGCACTGGGTGTGGTATCAAATAGGTGGCTACTATCGGCAGTGGATACATCTAAGCCGGTGAGCATAAGCACATCGGCAAGGGTGGGGGAAGCAGGGCCATGACCAAAGACAAAGGCATTAAGCGTGTCTGACCAGAAATAAGATGCAGCAATCAGCAGTGACTCGTTCCTATGCATATCGGCAAGGGACAACCTGATGCATTGATCCAGTTTTCGCTCACCCCACTGAACCTCATTAGAATGGCTGACTCTCAAAAACCAATCTTTCCATCCTACGGTAGGACTGGGCCAGGAACGGAAGGTATCTTTCCACAGATCTAGGGAAAAGTTCTCGGCTCTAAAGGGGATCCTATTTGTTTCTGCGTTGATTAGATCAGTGGGATCTGGGTTCCCTAGCGGACCGAGGCATTGGAGATGTGGTTGATCGGTAGGGATGACAATTTTATTGGACAGATCCTAATGATTTTTGAGGTAAAAAGAAGAACAAAAGAGGAAAAAAAGAGAGGAATGTTTAGTAAAATTAAATTGGGGATGAACAAGGATGTGGCAAAAGTGCAAGAGGTAAGGATGAACTGACCTCGGGGACAGCAAAGTTGATGACCATCTTCTCGCGAGAAGGATGATCGAAGACTTTGAGGTTGATGAAGAAAGGGCTTCGTTGGAGTTATTGGAGCTCTCGAACAGTGCAGCCGCCAGAAAAGAGGAGTTGGAGCTGTAGAATGATGTGGTGGAGAAGGAGTACCCGAGAAGAAACTATTTATAGGACAAAACGGGCAAGGGCAAATCTGACTTATCTCTTCGCCATATCCGTGAAATCCGAGGGTACTCCGGTAGATATGGTAACTGTTCGCATGATAATCAAGGGATTGTACAGGTGATTTGACAGGAAGCGGTCATAATCCAGAGATATTTCACTGTGCGGGATCTCCTGGTCGGTCCATCGGCAGCGCCTTGTAACGGTAATATTGCCGATGGGCGAATAATGTGGAGATGTCCGTTTGGGAGGTTGAGATATTTCGTTGTGCGGGATTTCCTGATCGGTCCATCGGTAGTTCCTTGTAACGGTAATATTGCCGATGGGGGATTAAAGTGGAGATGTCCGTTTGGGAAGTTGAGGAATTCGAGAAATCTGCGAAAAATCGGACTGAGGTTGTTCAGATTTAGGCTGTCGGTTGCCAAATTGGGAGAATTAATTATGGAAAGGCATCATTACTGCAGAGAATTTCGGAGCACTAATTATTTCATACTCCGAAACTGGGGGGCATGTGTTGACACCGTTTTTGGACACGTACCTAGGATCGGTAGAGTGTAGATTGGCAA
The DNA here is from genome assembly GCF_000003195.3 of Sorghum bicolor. NCBI lineage: Eukaryota > Viridiplantae > Streptophyta > Magnoliopsida > Poales > Poaceae > Sorghum > Sorghum bicolor. Next base: position 23,890,073 of record NC_012877.2, read on the forward strand.
GATAGGGCAACGGTGACTGGTCTGCAGGAGAGTTGCCGATGAGGGTGGTTGCCAATGAAGAGACAGCTGAATGTGGCTAAGACCATGGGTGGTGATGTGTTTGTGCCGATGGCCAGCATTAACCTTTGCTGATGGCTACGATGGAGAGTCTGCCGATGACGCGGAGGGAAGACTTGAAGGTTGCCGATTGGTCTATGGTGGCGTCCTAGATTGTCACGGGGGGACAGTTTTATGTTTTCCTTAGTTATTTAGATCGTTTTGTATACGGATTCTGTTTGATTTGGAATTCGAGTCCTAGTCGTGTCTGGTTGTAGCTCTTTGAGCAGGGTATAAATGTAGACCCTTGGGCCTTGTAATCGAGACATCTATCAATCAATCAAACACAAGTTTTTACTCACATTCCATCATCTACTTTTTCGACGACTTCGTCATATTTTTTCCTTTTTACTACGAGTTCTTAGGAGTTCGTCGACTTAAGCTCGGCGTATTCTCAAGTTCCGCGTGAATACCTCTTGGCCATGGCATCTGGGCGCATCGCTGTTGTCGGGACCAAAGTATTCGAGTTATCACCTTTGCCGATAGTAAGGTCAAATCGGCTGGCACGCCTTAACGTTTGAATCGGGTATTAGCCCTTTGTGTTTGCAGATCTAGTTTTTGCATCAACAGATCCACAGGTCCTCGGTCATCTTACCCGATTGTAAGATAGCTTCCTCCTTCTCTTGCAGCATTCTCTTCAGACGATCAACGTTGTTAGAAAGGCCACGAGAGCGGGTTCGCTCTACCTCGAGATCATCACGGGCCTTCTTCCCAGCCTCCTCCGCGGCGCCTCGAGCGATTTTGCTCTTCCGATTCTCCTCTTTTATTCTGTGGTAAGCATCCCAGATGGCGATGAGGTCTGACTCGACGAGCCTCATCTCCTTGTCGAGCTCGGCGGCAGCACCTTTATAACATGCGGCCTCTTCTCGTGCCTTGTAGCCACCTCCTTAGCTAGAGTAGCTTGCTCCCTCGACTGCGCGGTTTCCTCTTTTGCCCTCTCCAAGGCCTTTCGAGTGACTTGGGCGTCCTCCTCCGCCCGAGAGACCTTGCTGCCCATAGTGGATAGGGTCTCCTGAGTCTCGGTCAGAGCAGCCTCCTTCTCCTTCTTCTCCTCCAAAGCCACCATAAGATCTTTGTAGGCCTTGAGGAGCTTCTCTTGTCACTCAAGGAGTTGATCCTTAAGAAGAGGGAGCTGCTCCCAACCACCCCTCGTCGCATGAATAAAGCATGATTTTAGGCAGGAGGTCTCTTTCAAATCTAGTAGTAGATCATGAGACAGTAAGAACGCAAGCCTCGAGGTGCTCCCACTTCTCCGCCTCCTTCCGATCATCCATCATGATGTTGGGCTCATCTGAAGAAGTGGAGCCTCGAAGACGGATCCTCCCTAGGCCCCAGTGCTCCATCTCCTCCACCGTGCGCGCCTTAACACCCCAGATGAGTTCTTGCATGGTCTAGAGCGAGCTCCCGTGGTGTAGGAACAGATCAACGAGGGAGGGAAACCGCCCATCGTCATCCACTGACCTCCAAGTCCCGGTCTCGTCAGTTTCACTGCTGCCAGAGGTCCCAACCTCGTCTGCCCCACCGGCATCAAGATGCCACGACCGTCGACCCTCAAGGAACCCCAGGGTGATTCCCTCAATACCATAAATGGTACCTTTGACCTTGGAGCGGAGATCTTCCGGTGTGCGCATGGCACACGCAAGCGCCACAACACCGTCCGCCCGCCCTGGCTCAGCCGGGATGGTGACAGGCCCCCTAGGGCGGAGCCACGCAAAAGTCGGGTGACCATAGAACGGCAGCTGCTCTTCCGTGGCCTTGGGACCTTGCAGCAGCGATGACCGTGGCTTGTGCAGATCTTGTGGTGGCTGCTCGAACAGCCCTTCCAGCTGCTGCTGCCGCTACTGCTGCTGTTGAAGCTCCTGCAGCTCTTGCTGTCAGCATTGCTCCAACTGCTCCTCAAGATGCACTTGCGCCCCCCGCTCTTGCTGAGGATGCTCCGACACCTCCTGCTGTGGCTTCTCCTGCTGCTGCTCCTCTTGCAGCTGTGACTGCTGCTGTGCTACTCCTGCACCTACTGCTGCTGCTGCTGCGCCTATGCCTCTCGCTGAGGCGAAAGCTGCCCCTGCGGATGACGCTGTTCTTATTCTTTCCTCCGCTCCTCCTCGTCATTCCTCTTCTTCTCCTCGACGGAGTGGAGCCCAATGGGCCATGGAATCCGTCCCTCAACCTGAGGGGTCTCAACCCCCTTATCCGTGGCACCAGGCTCATCGCTAATAGTGATGGGGTCGCCCACTCCCCCTTACTGGGGCGGCTCAGGGGCTCCCTCCTGACCATGAGGACGAGGCGTCTCGCCCCGTCCGGGGGACAGCAGGACGGTTCTGGAGCCATCGCCCCCCTCCGACTGTCGATGCGGGGTCTTATCGTCGCCAGTAGGTGGTCGAGGGTCAGAGGAACCTGGACACGCCCCAAAGCGACGCGTCAGTCATAGAGAAACTCAGCGCCAAATCAACCTGACCACAGAACCATGAAAAGAGGAACGAGTCGCTCACTAGGACCTTTGGAGCTTCCCCCGCCTTGAGCCTCTTGGCCATCGAGGGCTGAGCCAGCTCCAATGGCCTCTTCAGCCTGAGAAAGGAAAAGGTAGATTAAGGAGGTGGAAACCGACAGACGAACAAGACATCGAAAACAAAATCACAGCATGTAGACCTTACCCTACGGGAAGGACCAGCCTCCTACCTATCTAGAGCCACCCCACGTTGTGGCACCCGACTTCTCCTAGGCGAGCGCGGGCCTCGGTTCCATGCTTCCCGCCAGACGAACACCGTGACTAGCACTCCTACGGTGCCCTTCCACTGGCTCGAAGCCGCCACGGCGGCGCGGCCGCGAGTCAATGGCCCTGTCACCAAGGTTATGACCCTATGGCCCGTGCTGGACGCCAGTGGAGGTGGCGGCTAAGAAATGACGCGACCTTGTGTGGGTGTAGGGGGTGTTGGCACGCGAACGGCGCGGCGACGCCTCCTTCTGGCGCCCGTCGTGGAGCCCACCTGGTGGCCCTTTGGAAGCCTCCGTGCGTGATGTGTCGATGTCGGTTCACGGTGGGTCTTCTAGGATCCTATCGAGGCAAGCCGCCATCCCCTCGGAGTCACCGCTATCGTCGTCGACATCATTTCCATCGTCCTCATTAGGGGAGTCCTCCTCAGACTCCCCCTCATGCCTCGACTTAGCTCGGCGTTTTTCGAGCGCTTGCCGCTCGAGGATCTTCTTCTTTTCCTTTTTCTTCTCTATGTCCTTTACGGACATTTGCTTCTCTGCAGACACATGCCTTTTTTCATGATCGACGTCATCTTCCTTCACCAGAGACTTCGAGGACCGGGCGTCGATCGTCTCCTGTCAGAGCAGACATAAGTCTCGGAGAAACCGGAAGGATCGAGAAAAAGAGCGACACGACCTACCACAAGAATCGAGTAATGGTATCGAAAAGAGATTACCATATCGAGGCAGCCTTCCTCAGGCCTCATGGGGAGGCTGTTGACATGCTCTGGCTGGAAGCCACCCGCAACAGCCGCACTAACCCTGGCAGCGACCTCCTCGTTCGAGGGCAACATGTTGGACATCCGGCACGCCTTGAGGTCCTGAGATGAAACACCAGAGCCCATCTCGTCCATCCTCAATGGTCGAGACATCAATGGGAGTACCCGTCGATGGTGGACCACCGAGAGGATGAGTGTGGCGGTCAGACCTCCCTCACGCAACGTCTTCAGGGCGTTGAGGAGTGGGTGGAGACGAGACTGAAGGGTCTTGACGACACCATGATTCTAGTGCTCTGGGCGCTCTGAGATCAACCGCCCGGTATAGGTGGGGAAAACATCGTCATCGTTGTGGAGGTAGAACCATTGAGAGTCCCATTGGGCGTGGTTGGACGTCAGCCCGATCGAGATGTATTATCGAGGCTCCTCCGCCTGGCCCATCTTCTGCACCAGGTTAAGGCAGCCAGCCCGCACCGGCTTCCTCACCCCTATGGCCCCACCAAGAGCGTGGAAGAGCTCGCCATGGTAGAGGTGGAGCCATAGCTCCCAGTGCGGCATCACCCCTAGATAGCCCTCACATACTGTGGCAAAGACCGCCGCAGTAGTGATGGTGTTTGGGGAGAAATGCTGAAGCTCCACACCGTAGTGGTGGCAGAGCGCCCTCATGAAACGACTCGGAGGGGATCCGAGGCCATGGTGATGGAACTTGGTGAATGACACGACATACCCCTTTGGGGATTGGGCTCCCGGTGGTCCGCCGGCGGCGCAATCTATTCAGGCCGCAACAAGGAATTATGGGAGCACAGGAGCCCCTCATTCTCCAGATCCCTCAATTCGCGCTCTATCATGGACGACGGGCGCGAGTCATCGAGGGCGACGAGTCTCACAGGCATCCTAGCGGAAGAAGAAAAGGCGGTTCTACGGGTTTTGTTCGCTCGAGGGTGCACTGCGCTTCAAGAAGGCAAGAAAAGACAGCAATGGGGAGCAAAGGAGAGAGCAATGGTGGGATGCGGAAGGGAAGGCAACCGGGCGAACCAGTGATCTTTATAGGCGACCCACCCCAACGGGCAGATCCGACAAATGTGGTAACGTCCCAATTGAATGCGCCGCCTAACGGTCTTTTTTCTCCCCCTGACAGGACGTTACAGATTCCGCAAGTGACACAGTGCCACAACAACTCTCTCGTAAAAAGGCGCGTCCAACGGGCAAGAAAACAAACTGCCACGACTCTTCCTTCCATGGCAAGGTAAGATGGGCGCGCGCTGCCATAAGAATCTCGAGGGAGCGTAGACTGGCCCGCGGGATGGGTTCGACGGTCACCCTCGAGTACCAGAGTCAGGGACACCCAGCGAGGGGTTGAAAACGAGGCCTGCCTCGAGAACTTGCTGGGTGTATCCAAAGTAGGGACGAGAAGGTTGAGAGGAATCCCCACGGAGGGAGGCATCGAGCTGCTGGACTTTATTGAACGAGACCAGTATCCCAGACCACACTTGCCCCGCTTAAATGAGGACGCCTCCAGGCTATAGCCGACCCCCGCGAATGGGGCAAGGGTTCTGGCTTGGATCACCCAATAGGAGCTCACCTTGGGTGGTGACGCTCTCTCCATCGGGAGTGCGTCACGATCCTAGCCTCGAAAAAAGTGAGGACGACCGATAAGGGTTGGAAGCTCCCTTCTAGAACAAAACGCCTTTTTCAAGAAAGGGGAAATCGGGAGCGGTCCCATCAGAAAAAGCAGTATAGCCCTCGAAGGAGTCAAAGACTCCTCCAATGGCTCGGGGGCTACCTCCACGGGGGTCGCTCCCGCGACCCCCACAGAAACTCGACCATTAGAAGAGCCTCTACTCGAGCACAAGCACTCAAGCAAAGGCTCAGGGGCTACTGTCGAGGATACCAATAAGGGGTATCTCAACCAACATCCATAACGGGGGGATTCATAAACAAACCAAGACTCTAACTCGACGCTCTGACTTACATACGTAATCGCCAGGGTTCGATGTCGACCATGGCCTCGAACATGGAAGCAAGGTCCTGCGAATCGACAGGGGCTGGACTAACTGCGATCATCGAATACAGAAGTCGCTCGAGCGAATCGAGGGGCCTCGAGTGCAAAAGCGCCTCCCGCCGCCTGTCGCAGGTACAGAAGCCAGAGCATTTAATGCGTCTGCCATGCTCCCACCTAACCCGACAGTCATGGGAAACATGACAGGTGTTGGGTATTCTTAACATCATTACTAAAAGTAGACTATGTTCTAAATCTAGCAACGGTGCCAAAAATGCCAAACCTATCCCTTATACCACTTAAGCCAAGTTGTCATCCCCAGCATGATATAAGAGACGCGGTATTGAAATATGCAATTGCTCTTCTAAATAAATAATGAATGGGATCTGCAAGCGCACAAATTAATACCGATGTAGCATTTTAACCGGGAAGTATTCCAGGTATCGTTATTTATATTTTTACCACTGGGAAGGGATCAGCAATCATCACTATTGATTACAGAATAGAATATGAGATTGAGCATCTATCATTGCATGTATAATTGAGAACATTATATCTAACTCATCATACAGGGATAAGTGTCACATAAAAGATATATAAAATAATAATAGTGATAAGGATAACTAATCTGATCTAGCCACATAATAAATATGATAAGCACCTCAATTAGATACTCTACAAGAATATTCCCTAAGTTATTCTCAACTATATAGTCTAGCATATCATAGTTAGTGCAAGCATACTTAGCAATCATTGCGAGACAAGACTACGCCCATGCATAGTGATATTAGCAAGGAATATGAGAAACATAGCAATCACTCTCCTGTAATAATGTTGCTCTGCCAGCCCAATACACGAGAGGGGGACTATATAAGAATCAATGAAGCTGTCACTATCACGAACCACCCCACGATGTGGCATATTGGGTACAATCACAGATAAATATGGTATAAGCACCACGCCTACACAATATCTATCATTTACCCATGGATCCGATGGATAAACGCTATACGATCCTAAGCATGTATATAGATCGTATCTAACTAAGCCAAGTACATAACTATGATAAACTAAGAACAATATAATCTTGAATATAAGCAAGTAGAGCAAAGTCATAAGCAATATATTGAAGTAGAACAAAGTCATATTCATAATATTGAAGAACAAAGATAATTAGAAAGCAATTAGAAGCACAATTGGAGAATTACCAAGAATCCTCCTGACAGATCCGGAAACCAATCGAACATTGACTCCTTCTAGTTCTAATCCTATGTAGCTATGCTAATCTAGATATCTAATTGATGTGGTGGCTCTAATCTTGATCAGAGGCTTCTTCTACCTTGATGGAACAATGAATTAGGGTTGAGAGGCTCTCTCCTCCATGGGCCAGGGGGTCTGGTTTTATAGTCCCTCCAAGTGAATATGGGCCCTTGGATCAAGCCGACATAGATTGTATGGTTTAGATTCATCCTTTAGGTCGGTGGAGATCTCGCGCAAAGTAGAGTCCTGATTGGACTCAGGAGGTGGGCGGGCGCCCTGACCAACTGGGCGGCCGCCCAGGGTCTGGCCCCGTTTCGCCTCCGCTTCGGTCTCGTGGCTTCTGGAGTCTTCTAGATGTAAGATAATTGCGCAGCACGTTAATATCTTTACGTAATCCTGACATGTGGGCCTTTCTTCCGTATTTCCTGATAACCCCCTGCAGAAATAGAGAAACACCAAAACTCGTGGAATTCTGTCAGATAAAACCCTAAGTCTAGATCTTTATTTCATTTGGATCCTTTTCTTTATTTATTTGATAATTAAATTTGATACTTAAGGACCGTCAACAAACTCCCCCAAGCTTACCTCTTGCTCGTCCCTGAGCAAGGATAGACTCAGCTATGGATCATAAGTTGTTGCAATATTTTTAAAAATTGACGGTACACATGCTTTTAAATAAGATCTCATCTCTGAGCTAGAGTAAACTGTCAAGACTTAAAACTTACTTACTTTACCTTCACCATGGGACTTGTAACCGTCACTTCTGTCTTGAGTGGTTAAAAGATAGAACAGTCTAGGCAAGTGCCATGTCTCTTATTCTTGATCAGCTATAGCTCTGGGGTTTTTTGCAGATTTTCAAATAAAACTCAGAGATTCCTTGTATGATTCTCTCAGGTCTCTCTTTTGTGGTATTTTTGAATCCTTACCAAGGCAGTGATGGTATATGCCTTCTCTCAAGATATGTAGTATTTGTGGTATAAAGCATAGTAACATTGCCTTCTCTCTCACCCTACTCTAATAAGGCTTTAATATCTGGAGCTCATAGGTGGGAGATAAAGTATACATACTTACAAGACATTTATTGCATAGTCAAACCATGGATCCAAAGTAACAAGTCAATAAGTTTAATCAAGATGTGCATGTGTGGCTAATGAATGGTATATGGTGATGATGGTGATAACAATGGTGAAAATAATGGTGGTGGAAGTCTAATTCTACTTTTGCTCTTTGAGGGGATACATACCTTCCTTGCTTTTGAAACTTTATAAGGAGAATGAGATGCTCTTCTTTTTCTTTTCTCTCAGGTGGGTATCTTGCACCCCTAATTCTATTGTCAGACACTTGTCCATTTTTACCTCTCGTCTCACTCTTTTTCTTTTCTTTCGAGGTTCCGAGCACTTGCTCCTTTTTATTTCCTCGTATTATTTCTCCTCTTTTTTTTTAGAGCATTCATCTCTTGAGATAATATAGCAAGTGGTAGTAACAAGATAACTTGAGCATTTACTTCATAAGGGAAAACAGAAATATTTTTGGTTATTCTCTCCCGGATTAGGAGTAGAATATTTTCAGGTGGTTCTGGAGATGGAATGGGTGGATATATGTGGATGGTACTTCCGGAGTAGAAGTAGCATATATGAGTGAATGTGCAAGTGAAATCTTGATTTAACCACATGACAAGCTCCTAAGGGTCTACACAGCTTGACCACACTCAATGCTCATAAGCAGTAAATAATAAATGTGTGGCTCAAGGTCTAGCAAGCATGTATATATGGCTGTGGTAGGAATTTAAACTCTCATCATACAGGAACTCATCATGCAACATTTTAAAGATTTTCAAAGATAAAATTCTCCAGAATTCTAGCATCTCTAGGAACAGATAAACAGCAGCTCAGCCTTCCCATATCTTATCCGTTAACAACTTAGACTTCAGATCAAGTTTTCATCCCACAAGTTTAGGTCTAGAGCACGCTTTAAATTATAACAGTTATATCTAAACTTGAGAGAGAACTTAAAATGTGCAAATTAGGCAGAGCAACTTTTCATCATATCCATGCTTAAGTTTTATTTAGATACGGATTAGCATAGCCACTTTATTTATTTATTAAACATACTAAGCAAAAGATATATATATGCATAAAATCTTTATTTGGTTTTCCCATAGTTTATGTGTATTAATATTCTAAAATAATATAAGTATAAAGATAGATAGAAATACTTATCGAGATAAATGGGGGTGCTCTCCCCCAAGCTGAATTTTGACGTAATTTCTCTTGATGTAGCTAGCAGGTGGCAGAGGTGTAGTTGAAAGTCAGCAGCATTCTGACAGCGATTAGAATGTCCTCCGTCTGCTAGTCTTCTTGATTCTTAAATTCTGTGGAGCTCAAATAGACAACAAAGCTTGTGGAACTGATTAAGTGTTAGCATAAATATCTAGCCTTTATCATCTTGAGACTCCTTAGTAAATATTACTCCCTGTTTTTATATTTTTATTTTTATAGAGCAGAAAAATAATTATTTTATTTTTATGCCACCACAGTGAATGTACTTATGGGTTTTATGCCACTCGTCTACTCACATGGGGCTTACTGTTTTTCACATTTTTATTTTCTTTTATTTTTAAGATAGTATGAATATGATTAACTAAGTAAACTATTTAAAATAATTGAAAGGGAAAGGATAACTACCAAGTTTACCTCTTGGCAAGGCGTTCGGTGTTTTTAAGTCCTCCGAACGGGACTCTCCATTTTCTCAATCGTCCTGAGGTTCGTTGGGTGGCGTAGTCGGTACTTCCGGCAGCGCCTCCTCTTCTTGTATAGTTATCTTCATTTTCCATACCTGACTCGGTGCTTCAATCTCCTCTGGATAATTCTGTTTAAACTCTACGTCTTCTGACCTTACAACTTCTCCTTCATAGTCTGCCCATCCGTCCTTGATGATCTGCCTTCTCTGGTTGCGGTTGCGTCTTTTTCTGACCTGCTTAGATTCTTCAACGATATAGTTAGGGTCAGTAAAATAACGGCGTACCTTCTCTGAGGGGAAGTGCATATGGACTTCTCCGGTTCCAATGTAGATAATTGCTTTAACGGTACTGAGGAACGGTCTTCCAAGGATGATGGGTGGATCATATTCATCTTCTTCCATGTTAACAACTTGAAAGTCTGTGTAGACAAAGTGATCGTCTATTTTGACTGGGACATCAGATACTATTCCTTTAACTTCTCGAAATGTCTGATCTGCCATCTGGAGCTGAATGTATGTTGGTCTTAGTGGCATGGTCCCGAACAAGAGCCGATAGGTGACTGCGGCCATTATGTTGACGCCTGATCCGGTGTCGCAAATCGTCTTGTAGAAGTTGTATCCATTTATGGAGCAGTAAATGCTTGGCATTCCTGGGTCGTCCTTCTTGGTCAAAAACGGTGACTTAAGTTGGTGATCTTGGCCTCCATGGACTACAGTGACCATCTTCGCTGACTCGGTCCACACTTGCTTGTTCCTGTTTCTCCTGTTGGTCCTCTTCCTTGATTTATGTCTGGATTGATCTGGAATTTGTGTAGTCTTGTTCTTGAAGAAAAATATCTCCTTCTTCCCTTTGACGTAGAAACTGATCTTGGCAGCACTGGCGTAGATGATAGCTCCCGTGGTGTTCAAGAATGGCCTCCCTAAGATGATAGGTGCTCTCTCATCATTTCCGGTCTCTACCACTACGAAGTCTGCTGGGGCATACAAGGTACCAACTCGGACACAAAGGTTCCTCACTATTCCTTTTGGAAAAGTTATCGTCTGATCTGTAAACTGCAAACACATGGTTGTCTCTAATAAAGGATATGTAAAGAATTTCTCATAGAGTACCCTGGGTATAATGTTGACACTGGAGCCAAAGTCACAGAGTGCTTCTGGGACATCCACCATGCCGATGGAGATCGGGATGACGGGGCGTCCTGGATCGCCTCTCTTGACCGGCAGACGGTCAGTAGAAAATTCAGTGACGGGGTTACTCCAATTACCTGCATCAAACACGTCTACAAGATTTGCAGATTCTAATCCTTCCGGTTGTGATGGTATACCAGGGTTAGTAGTAGGAACAGCAGCAGCTATTTGATTTAACTGAGATTCAATCATTTTATTAAAGCTAATTTGATTCTTGATGGCAGTAGAAAAATTATCCATTCTATTGTTTATATTTTCTAGCATTTTATCATTAGATGCCAATTTCTTAGATAGGTTATCCATTAGCTTTCCTTGATTAGACACTAACTCTCTCAAAGGTGGAAAATTATTATTGTTGTTGTAAGAATTGTTACCTTGATAATTACCTGAGTAGTTAGGCCTCTGTTGATTCCAACCTTGATTTTGTTGAGGACGGTTGTAGTTGTTGTTGTTGTTGTTGTTGATGTAGTTCACATCCTCAAGTATCTCAGGGCAGTGGTTGCCTGAGTGTCCAGTGTCTCCACACTCCTCACAAGTCATGTGAGAGTCGTAGATGTGCATAACTTCTTTCTTGTCTCCAGCTCTATCGTCGAGCTTCTTCATGAGCAGGTCTAGCTTTGCAGATAGCATGTCTACCTCCTTCAGCTGATGCATACCTCCACCTCTCTTGCGTGTCTGGGTCCTCTCTTCATTCCAGCTTTGGTTGGATGCCATCTTCTCCACAAGAGCTGTGGCTTGTGATATAGTAAGTGATAAGAATGCTCCTCCAGCTGCAGCATCCATAGTCTCTCGGGCACTGTTGCTGAGGCCATGATAGAATGTCTGCATCAATAGCCAACTTTCCATTCCATGATGGGGACATTCTAGGATGTAGTCTTGAAAGCGCTCCCATGCTTCTGGAACAGATTCATCATTTTGTTGCTGAAAACTTGTAATCTTCCCACGGAGAGCATTGGTCTTGCCCATGGGAAAGAACTTAGCCAGGAAGTTTGTTGAGCAGAGTGCCCACGTAGTATTCTTCTCCTTTGTAGCGTAGAACCACTGCTTCGCTCTTCCTAACAGTGAGAAAGGGAAGAGGCGAAGTAGTATAGCGTCTTTGGAAACTCCTGCTATGGTGAATGTGTTGCAAATCTCCAGGAAGTGTTGTAAATGAGCACTAGCATCTTCGTGTGCCTTCCCACAGAACTGGTTGGATTGCACCATGTTGATAAGTTCAGGCTTGAGCTCAAAGTTGCCATCGATCTCTGCAGCAGGTCCAGTGCGGATGTTGTCCGTAGTGGGAGCTGAGAACTCACGGATCGATTTGTTCGCCATGGCTTCGAACTCTAAAGACAAGTTCCGGTGATCTTCTTGATTGGATGAAGCTTCTTCGTGAAGTGTTGATGATTTCTTTAGCTTGGCTCTCGTCTTCTTGAATAATGCTTCAGGATCGTCAACAAAATTTCCTGGAAGATGTCTTCTATTCATACATTCCCCTGCATAAGATAAAATAGAAAAATATCGGGGTAAAATTGTATGAGAGAATAGATAAGCTCAATCATATTAGTGATGTGAATGATAACTCAAAATCTTTTATTCCATTCCTGATTGGTAATCAACCTTCCCCGGCAACGGCGCCAAAAATGCTTGTTGGGTATTCTTAACATCATTACTAAAAGTAGACTAAGTTCTAAATCTAGCAACGGTGCCAAAAATGCCAAACCTATCCCTTATACCACTTAAGCCAAGTTGTCATCCCCAGCATGATATAAGAGACGCGGTATTGAAATATGCAATTGCTCTTCTAAATAAATAATTAATGGGATCTGCAAGCGCACAGATTAATACCGATGTAGCATTTTAACCGGGAAGTATTCCAGGTATCGTTATTTATATTTTTACCACTGGGAAGGGATTAGCAATCATCACTATTGATTACAGAATAGAATATGAGATTGAGCATCTATCATTGCATGTATAATTGAGAACATTATATCTAACTCATCATACAGGGATAAGTGTCACATAAAAGATATATAAAATAATAATAGTGATAAGGATAACTAATCTGATCTAGCCACATAATAAATATGATAAGCACCTCAATTAGATACTCTAGAAAGTCATTAGCATGGTATTAGAACGAACTACAAGAATATTCCCTAAGTTATTCTCAACTATATAGTCTAGCATATCATAGTTAGTGCAAGCATACTTAGCAATCATTGCGAGACAAGACTATGCCCATGCATAGTGATATTAGCAAGGAATATGAGAAACATAGCAATCACTCCCCTGTAATAATGTTGCTCTGCCAGCCCAATACACGAGAAGGGGACTATATAAGAATCAATGAAGCTGTCACTATCACGAACCACCCCACGATCTAGCATATTGGGTACAATCGCAGATAAATATGGTATAAGCACCACGCCTACACAATATCTATCATTTACCCATGGATCCGATGGATAAACGCTATACGATCCTAAGCATGTATATAGATCGTATCTAACTAAGCCAAGTACATAACTATGATAAACTAAGAACAATATAATCTTGAATATAAGCAAGTAGAGCAAAGTCATAAGCAATATATTGAAGTAGAACAAAGTCATATTCATAATATTGAAGAATAAAGATAATTAGAAAGCAATTAGAAGCACAATTAGAGAATTACCAAGAATCCTCCTGACAGATCCGGAAACCAATCGAAGATTGACTCCTAGTTCTAATCCTATGTAGCTATGCTAATCTAGATATCTAATTGATGTGGTGGCTCTAATCTTGATCAGAGGCTTTTTCTCCCTTGATGGAACAATGAATTAGGGTTGAGAGGCTCTCTCCTCCAGGGGCCAGGGGGTCTGGTTTTATAGTCCCTCCAAGTGAATATGGGCCCTTGGATCAAACCGACATAGATTGTATGGTTTAGATTCATCCTTTAGGTCGGTGGAGATCTCCCGCAAAGCAGAGTCCTGATTGGACTCAGGAGGTGGGCGAGCGCCCTGACCAACTGGGCGGCCGCCCAGGGTCTGGCCCCGTTTCGCCTTCGCTTCGGTCTCGTGGCTTCTAGAGTCTTCTAGATGTAAGATAATTGCGCAGCACGTTAATATCTTTACGTAATCCTGACATGTGGGCCTTTCTTCCGTATTTCCTGATAACCCCCTGCAGAAATAGACAAACACCAAAACTCATGGAATTCTGTCAGATAAAACCCTAAGTCTAGATCTTTATTTCATTTGGATCCTTTTCTTTATTTATTTGATAATTAAATTTGATACTTAAGGACCGTCAACAACAGGGAACAAGCACCCGTCAAATCCCCACTTTTTCTAGCTTTATCCCACAAAATAGACAAGTACAACTCGGCGCTGTATAGCAAACATGATATCCCATCATGGTATCCCTCGAGGCACCTGAAGTCAGCGCTCCCACACAGCGGAGCCGCTCGTGCATCCGACCCTCGAGCAGGCACCCCTTCTCAGGGAAGGATCCAGCGATGAAAGTCAGCGCTTCAACAACCGTCGACGTGACTGCTGCCATGACGTACAAGCATGCTTATACCTGAACCAATCTGAGACAATGCACAGGGGCTGAATCTAGAAGCGCACGCGCCATCATCATCAAAGTACATTGTTACAAGACACTCGAGGCCACGCCAGTACGGAGGCCTCGAGTAGGTCAGCGCGCCGTACCCCTATCGAGGCTTATTCTAAACACCTACTCTCTGTAACGTAGGTCTCCCCTTGGAACTATAAAAGGGGACATTGAGGATGATATACGCATCACACACAAAGCATAACTCGTAGAACACCGTTCACATACCACACCAGCTAGGACTTAGAATTCTTGGTTACATCCGCTTGTATTCTCCCCTGTACAAGCACTTAGGTGCAAGATAATACAAAATCCCCTTCTCTTGCCCGAACAAGGATAAATCTTTGTGTCATTCTTGCATCACCATACGAAAGAGGGAGCACGCACATAAATTCAATCCTTGGTGTTACGCCCTGGGGTCAAAACACCGACATAACGGTACTTAGGTATGACAATCAATAGTTCATGGATATAAAGAATAAAACTAGAAGCAAACAGAACTATCATTGTAGCATTTCAACCCATGAGTATTCAAGGGTTATCGTATTTAATCCCGTAGGAGGGCGTAACAAATGCATCTAGATTGGTTTGTAGCATGATCACTTGTTGAGATGCATAGGTAGACATAGTCTAATCAGGGGTCACGGCATGCTCTTAAAATATGGATAGTGGACACACTCATCGGGGCAACCTCAAGGAATAAAGAGAAAATAAGGAAATAAAAGAAATAAAGAACAACTACTTGAGCTGGCATTGATCTTATATAACTATGCAAAGAATTGTTAGTAGAACATCTAATCAATATAACTAGAGTTAGAACGAAGTCTGAGGATCTAGGGAGATCCCCGCAGCTGGACATCCAGCCGATAGGGACTTTACTGAACTCCTACTGGAATACCTGATCGTGGGGAATACTAGGGATGACAGGGCTGTCACTACCCTACAACCTACCCCTCTACCTGAAAGATACCCGCGCATCCGCTGATCTCCGCATAGCCGAGCACCTCGCCCGTGTAATTGGAAACGCCTCCTAGCCTCCCGGGACCCCAACCTTTCTGATTGATAGGCTTGGCTAAGAGTGGCCATCACAACCCAACGAACCATTACCCCAATCTTAATCCTTTGTCTATTCATACTAATTCGATGAACGATGAAGAACAAGGATGAACACATCAAGAACATAGCAGAAGAACTAAGAACTAGTTCATATACTATGAACAAGATATGAACACAACTATACTCTAATTCAATTGCATAATCATATAAATAAGATAAGAACTTGCTCATGGAGGAGAACTGAATTGTATTTATACCAAGAAGCTCTAAGATCCTCCAAGGAGACAAGCTCTCCTTGCTAGCTTTGCCCTGCTCTACTACTGAATCTAAACTAAAGAACAAGTGTAGAAATGTGAGGTGTATTGCTCCAAATGATGGTGTGTGTTGAATGGTGTGGAGCCATCTATTTATAGCCCAACAAGGACGGTTCACGGCGATCTAAATTTGATAGGAGGTGAAACCATCCTATGCATGCCGCCATGCAACCGCCTGAAAAGGTGGGACCGAGTTGCCACCATGGGGGGATGCGCCTGCACCAGGGTGCGGCCGCACCACTAGTGGGCCCCCCTGGCCACCGCCTTCGCGTGGTCGGTTCGTCTCTGGGCCCTGATCCTTCCCGTGGTTACAGATGGATCCAGTTCGATGTTTTGGTTGGCTTTTCCATTTATCTTTGATTTGCGCCTTTTCTGAATACGCTTTCTTGAAGTGCGCTTTCTCGTGTCTTTTGCGCCTTTCCGCGTGTCATACCTGACAGAACTTGTGGAAAGGTTAGTTCAAAGCCCTACCATCTATTTATTTTATTTATTAAAATGATGTTTATAATTATAAGATAAGGGGTACCAACACTCTTTTCATAATCGACGGTTGCAAGCTGTCGAGCGCCAGGCCGTTCGCTTGACCGTATTCCGTATTCGAGGCTGTGGGTCGAGCAGTGATTGCTAACGATCTTACGCTCGTGCTGGATCGTCGAGCCTGACCCTCGAGTTGTCTTGGGATCTATCCATTATGAATGTTCGCTGGGGCGGTACCCCTTATTGACACCCTCGATAGTAGCCCCCGAGCCCTTGTTTGAGTACTTGTGCTCGAGCAGGGGTTCTACCGGTGGTCGAGTTTCAATGGGGGTCGCACGAGCGACTCCGCAGGGGTAGCCCCTGAGGCCTTGAAGGAGTCATGGACTCCTTTGAGGGCTATATTGCTCTGTCAGATCTGATTGTTCTTTATTTCCCTTTTTGTTTAGGGGCGCTCATTCTGGGAGGGAGCCCCCGAGTCTCGTTTGCCGGTTTTCCCCCTTTGGGGCTAGGAGCGTGATGTACTCCCGATGGAGCGAGCATCATCATCCTGGGTGAGCTTTTATCGGGTAATCCAAGCGAGAACCCATGCCCCATTCGATGGGGCTGGCTGTAGCCTAGAGGCGTTCTCATTAAAGCCAGGCTAGTGTGGTCGAGGATACTGGTCTCGTTTGATAGAGTCCAGCGGCTCGATGCCTCCCTCTATGGGGATTCCTCTCGACCTCCTTGCCTTTGCCTTGGATACTCCTAGCGAGTCCTCGGGGCATGCCTCGTTTTGACCTCTCACTAGATGTCCCTAACTCGACTACTCGAGGGCGACCGTCAACCCTAGTCGGTGGGCCAGTCCACGCTCCCTCAAGGTTCCAGTAGCGGCGCGCACCGAACTTACCTTGCGATGGAAGGAAGGGCCATGGCGGTTTGTTTTCCTGCCAGTTTGGCACGTCTTTTAGGAGGAAGCCATTGCAGCGTTGTTCCGTTGGGTGGAATCCGTAACGTCCTATCATAGAGGGAAATGGGACTGTTTGGCAGTGCATTTACTGCGGGAGTTACCGTGATAACTGGATCTATCCATTGCGACGCGCCTATATATATATTGAGGTCTTTCTTGGCTGTTTCCCCATCTACATTTTGCCATTGCTTTCCTTCCTTCTCTGCCCACATCACCCTGCGTGAAAAGAGCTTCAAAGAGAGAGATCGTTAGGGTTCCGCTGCGCCTTTCTGTGCTCTAGAAGATGCCGGTGAGACTTATCATCGCTGACGAGTGGCGCCCGTCGATCGTGATGGAGCGCCGGTTGCATGACTTGGAGAAGGAGGGGCTCCTACGACCCCTCACTTCCTCGACACGCCCCGAGTGGATCGCGCTGCCGGAAGAGCACCGGGATACAAGCCCGCCAGAGGGATACGTCGTCTCCTTCATCAAGTTCCACTGCCACGAGCTCGGGTTTCCTCCGAGGCGCTTCATGAGGGCGCTCCTTCACCACTACGGCGTCGAGCTCCAGCATTTCTCCCCCCAATGCTATCTCCACCATCGCGGTCTTTGCCGCGGTGTGTGTAGGATACTTCGGGGTGATGCCACACTAGGATTTGTGGCTTCACCTCTTCTGAGGTGAGGTGTTCCACGCTCCTAGTGGGGCTGCTAGGGTGAGGAAGCCAGTGCGGGCCGGCTGCTCAACCTAGTCCGAGAATACATCCTTACTGGGCTGACGTCAAATCACACCTAGTGGGATTCTCAGTGGTTCTACTTGCACAACGACGATGGCCTCTTCCCCAACTACACTGGGCACCTAATCAAGGAGCGCCCCGACAATTGGAACTACTGCGTCATCAAGACGCACCATGCCTGGCTCTACCCACTACTCGAGGCCCTGAGGCGCCTGCACGAGGAAGGCCAGACTGCAGCTCTTGTCCTCTCGGTTGTCCACCATCGACGGGTACTCCCATCAATGTCTCGACCGCAGAGGATGGACGAGATGGGTCCGTGTGTCTTGTCATGGGACCGCGAGGCGTGCCGGATGTCGAACAAGGCACTCCTAGACGAGGAGGTCGCCGCTAGGGTTAGGGTGGCTGTCTCGGGCGACTTCCAGCCGGAGCACGTGAATACCTTCCCCATGAAGCCTAACGAAGGCTACTATGATCTGGTAAGCCTCTCGAGCTATTGACATTTGCCCCTTGTTTTTGGCTCTGTCGTTTCCTTTCTGATTTTCCTGAGGTGTTTGTTTGTTTTGCCAGGGGTGATCGACGCTTGGTCCTCGAAGCCCCCGGTGAAGGAGGATGATGTTGAGCATGAGAAAAGGTGTGCCTCTGCTGAGAAGCACAAATTTGTGCAAGATGTAGTGAGGAAGAAGGAGAAGAGGAAGAACCTTGAGCGACAGGCGCTCGAGGAGCGTTGAGCCAAGGAGAGGTGTGAGGGGAGGCCTGAGGAGGACTCTCCTAATGAAGACGATGATGACGATGACGACGACGATGAGGATTCTATGGGGATGGCGGCCTGTCTCGACCGAGTCCTGCAAGGCCCACCGCAAGCCGACGTTTCCTCATCGTGCGTAGGGGCTTCCAACGGGCCGTAGGGTGGTGACCGCGAGGGCCACCAAAAGGAGATGTCTCCTCACCGCCCGCGTGCTGATACGCCCCCTGCCACCACCTAGGGTCGGGCCGCCCTTCCGCCACGACCTCCCCAAGCGTCTGGCTCGGGCCATCGGGTCAAGACCTCTAGAACAGGGCCGCTAACTCAAGGCCATGTTGCTGTGGTGGCCTCGAGCCAGGGAGGAGGGCATCGGAGAAGCACAAGCCCTAAGGATCGTGAGGTGGGGAGAATGGAGCCGAGGCCTACTCTCGTCTTAGAGCAGCCGGGGGCCTCGACGCGCGGTGGCCCGAGGCCTGCTGGCCGTTGGACTGGTAGGAGGGTCGTCCTCCCTATGGGGTAAGATCTCTAGACTACAATGCTGTCTTTGTTGGTTCATTTGTCTGTTGGCACCCACCATCTTGGATCATTTCTCTCCTGCTTAGGCTGAAGACGCAGCTGGAGCAGGCCCAACCCTCGACGGCCAAGAGACTCAAGGCCTGTGCGAGCCCCAAGGGACCTGGTAAGTGATTGGCTTCCCTTCCGCATTTTTATGTTGGTCTTTGCCCTATCGTAGGGATTCTTTGTAGCTGACGTGTGCTTTTGGGTGTATACAGGCTCTCCCGACTCTCGGCCGCCCGCTGGTGGCGACGAGGCCTCGCCTCGGCCGTCAGAGGAGGGCGATGTCTCAAAGAGTGACCCACCGCCTCTTGGTCAGGGCGTGGAGCCACGCCTCCATGGTCAGGAGGGAGGCCCTGAGTCGCCCAAGTTAGGCGGAGAGGGCGACCCGATCACTATTAGTGATGAGTCTGAGGAAGGCCCACCATCGACTGGCGACCGCGTCTCGGACAAAGAGGCCGAGGTCCCTCAAAACGAGGGGCGGACGCCGTGGCCGATCGGGCTCCATGCCGTCGAGGAGGAAAAGAGGAAAAAGAACGAAGAGGAGCAGAGGAGGAAGGAAGAGGAAGAGAAAAAGAAGAGGGAAGAGGAGAAACAGCATCTGCTGGAGCAGCAGCGACGGCAACAGTAGCTGGAGGAGCTAGAGCAGCAGTGGCAGCAAGAGCTGCAGGAGCTGCAACTATAGCAGCAATAGTGGCAGCAGCAGCTAGAAGCACAGCTAGAGCAGCGGCGGCAGCAAGAGCTGCAGGAGCTGCAACTACAGCAGCAGCTAGAGGAGCAGCTGGAGCAACAGCGGTAGCAGGAGCTACAGGAGCAGCAACTGTAGCAGCAGCAGCAGCTCGGGGAAGGGCAAAGGCTCGAGACGGGGGAGGGAGTTTTGCCAGTCTATGGCCTAGCGACTCCCCGTGGCTTCATTCCTGGGGGATCCTACCATCCCGGCCGAGCCACGCCGGAAGGTTGGCGTCTTGGCGTTGGCGCTTGGCGTGCGCGCACCCGTGGATCCGAGCTTAGAGATCAGGGGGACTATACGACGTCGAGGTGATCGCGCCCAGTTACTTAGAGGGTCAACGACCTTGTGAGGACGTGGTCGGGTCCTCAGGCGCTGGTGAGGGAGATGTGGCCAGGACCTCTGGTGGCAGCGAGGCAGACGAGGCCAGGACCTGGACTACTGTCCACGGGGATGGGCGGTTCCCATCCCTCGCCGACCTGTTCCTACGCCACGGGGATTCTGTAACACCCTAGGTGTTAAGCATGCACTTAGTCTCATAAACCCTTTTCTAAGCATTCTCATTAAGCATAGCATCACATGAGCATGGCATTAATTCAAGTATAATTTTATGTGCTTAATTTATGTGAATTAAATATGATAAAAATAGTATGCTTATTCCAAAAATCCTTGTGATGCCCAAAATAGCTTGAAATATGTTTTAGAAGAATTAAGAGTAATTTTGTGAAATTTTTGGAGCTATAGAAATTGAGAAATGGATTTTATACAAAAATCCCTAAAATGAATTTATTTGAAAACCTAGAACTAGTTTTGATTTTTGATTCAAATTGTGTTTGGAATTTGGATTTGCATCTTAAAGCAAAGTTGTAGAGGATTTTGTGAGGAACAATTCTTCTTTTTACTTCAACCCCTGGAAAAGTTTGCAAAAGCTTCAAAAATCTTATTTAATCTTTTTGGGAAAATAATTTTAAAAAATAGAAAAGGGAAAGGGTGCGCCAGGAGGCCCCGGCCTCACTTCTGGCTTACTGGCCGAAGCCGGCCCAGTCCGCCCGCGCTCGCCCCCTTCCCCACGCCCGCGCCCGCGCCGTGTCCACGCGCGCGGACGGCTGCGCCGTGCCGCCATGGCGAGCCAGCAGAGCTCGGCCGCCGCTTGGCGTGCATGCGGCGGCTTTGACGCGCACTGGTCGGCTACTAGGTGTGCCCGGCCGCGTCCGCCTCCGTCCCCGCTGCCAGACGCGCCCCTCTGCTCGCGCTCTCACCCTCTCTCTCGCTCGCGCGCAGCAGCAGCCGCGCCGCCGCACGCCATTGCCGCCGACGCTCGAAGCTTTTCTCCCTGCCAGCTTCGGCCTCCTCCCTCCCATCCGCAAGCACCGGCGAGTCCGTCATTGCTTGCGTTCGTAGGTGCGTTAGCTTTGCCTTGGCATTGCGCATCTTTCCCCGTCGGTAGCGCACGCTCTACCGCCGCGAAATGGCCGGACCACGGCGAGCAGCGCCGCCGCGTCCACCATTCTCGACGGCGAGGTAGTTCTTGTGCTCGTCAGGCGCCAAAAAGGGCATTGTTGGACTCGTCTTGTGTTCGCTAAGCCGTAGGTGCTGGCGGTGTCGCCGGAAACCTCACCGATGGTGAGATTCCAGCCGGTCTTTGGCCGCGGAAACGCGGAGTGGCTGACAAGTGGTGTAACACTCCTAGTATTAGCTTGCATGTTAACCAAGAGCATTGCATCAACATAAGCATCATCATGCTCATTCATAAGCATACATCATGATCACATGTCATCTTATGTGTCCCATGTATGATTAAATTACTTGTGTGGTTTGATTTGAGTGATTCTAGTAGGTGACCAATGCATACAAGTGTACATTGTCTTCCAAAATACTTTAATCTTGTTTAGAACAATATTTTGAACAAAGTTTATGTTATAGGTTTTGGCCAAAAATGCCCCTAAGTCATGGTTAACCCTAGATTGACCTATTTGACCCCCTAGACCTCTTTTCAAAGATGTTTTATGAAACTGATGTTAGAGACCTTGCATGTAAATGACACCTACAACAAAGTTGTAGTAAATTTCATAAGCTACAAAAGTTATGTTGATGACTTTTAATGAAAAAACATGGAACACATTGAAAAGTTGCTCACAAGGCAAAAATCAGTGCTGATTTTACACTTAGCCAATTTTGCCTAAGTCTGTGACAACGCAGTTTCGAGGTAGGTCACTTGGGAGCTTTGTAGATTGAAATCTAGGCTGAATTAGACTTTGATCCTGTAGACAAACTTGTAGATCTCACGTAGCTCTAACCAAAGAAGCAAACTGGAGCCGAAACCGCCGAGTGGATCAAGAGTAAAACGTTGTTGAACTTTGGGTTTCAGTCACTGCCGCCGGTGACTGAATCATCGATTCAGTTTTGGACAGACGCCGTCCGCCGCCACATGTCCGGCTAGGTGTTGGCTGTACGCCGTCGACGGTCCCGCCTGTCAGCTTGGACGAAGCCCTCAAGCCGCCACGGAGCCACCCCATGCCTCAGACGCGACACCCACTCCACCAGAGCCTCCCATTTCGCTCCGCCATCGCCTCGGCGAGCTCCGCCGCGCTTCGGCGAGCTTTCTCGGCCGCTCCACCGCGTCTCCGGCCAAGCTAGTCCGCCCAGAGCTCCGCCTCGACGTCCTCTACCTCGACGTCTACTCCTTTGCTTTCGCCGAGCACTGGTGAGACCGTATTGCCAACCCCGCCGCGAGCTCCACCTCGCCGGAGTTCGCAGAGATCACAGGCAACGTGGCCAGACCTCTCTGGTTCACCTCTGGCCGTGATTCTTCTTCCAATAGCTTCGCCTCGAGTCACTCTTGCTCGTCCGCAACCTCTACCACGTCGCCGTTGCCTAGGTTCACCGGCGTAACGCCGCGCAGCACCGCCGCTCCGCCATTCACGACGACGAGCACCCTAGAGTCCAGTAGAGCGCGAGTGAAGTAGGTCAATAGAGTCGCCTTGAGAAGAGGAACACGTAGATGCCCTTGGATCCGACCGAGACCTCGCCGTCGTCGAGTTTCGCCGGCGACGAGCGTCTCCCCTGTCTCTGTCTCTCTGTCGTGTGGGTCCCGTGTGTCAGTCTCTCCCTCTCACAACTCTGGTTACTGTGTAGCAGATCCTGTGCTGTTTTTGAAAAATTCATATCTTGAGTTTTACAGATCCAAATGATATGGTTCCAATTTTGCTAGATTTCTGTATAAGTCTAGTTTTTAATAAAAATATGAAACATGCCATGTTTTTGTAGAAATAATTATATATGATTTAATCTTGATTATATAGGAGACAATTATATCTTGAGATCTGTTGATCTGGTGGCCATGCAAATTTAGGGTGTTGTTACTTGTGACATGATTAGGCTCTGATAAATTTAGCATGATTTTTGGAGGTCTGATTGTGAAGTTATAAATATTTCTTGCTTAAATAAGAGTTTTTTGTGGTATTTTTAATAAATAAGTTATAACTCCTTTTGTGGTGAAACTTGCTGAGTGTTGTACTCATGTGTAAACAAAGCTAGAAAAAATCTGAAATATGTTGTTTGACACTGTTGAATAGGGTTTCACATTTATGTCTTGCATGCCTTTGCTAGCTTGTTATTTTTGTATCTCACAATCTATATGTGCAAGTGCCCTGAAAATTTTACAGTAACCTTGTGTTAGCATAAGTAGCTTGCTGTAATTTTCTTAGAATTCTTGGAGCACTTGGGATGCATATTCATTAAATCACCTTAATAATTAAATAAATGAAAAAGGTGATGATAGAAATAAGTTTAGGCCTTGTCATGATGTTTTCTAGTGTGTCTTAGACATGTTCTACCTACTGGTGCATTTGGATTGACCTTTTGATACATTCTTGTTATGTGCAAAATATTATTTTTGCTATTTATGCCTTTCCTAGAGCAATTCTGGGTAGCTGATAGCAATTGCTTAAGAACTATTTGAAGATTATGTTTTCTGGGAAACTTGTCTACAACAAACTTGTAGCTAACTTTCTTATCTACTTCGTGTCCAAGTTTCATGACATTTGGTTGAGTAGTTTTAAAGTTATGAATGTTACAAGTAGCTGCTGCAAAGTGCTTGCTCTCTGGATTTTCTAGGACAGCCAGCCAACTTTGTATGTTTTAGCTTATTTCGGTTGGGAATCATTCTGGGATGTCTACAAGTGAATTGTAGACAATTTGCTAAGCTCTCCAGAAAGTATCTACTTACTTAGTTTGGCCAACTGATGCTTAAGTTATCGCTGAAACTTATGACAAGTTGGTTTGTTTATGAAACCAGTGACGGAGTAGGAGTAGCTAAGGTTGATTAACTTGTCTAGTTAGCCTCTCTACTAGAGAAGAAGTATGCACTTACTTGTTATTCTATAATTCACTTAACTTTAGGAGTTTATGCTCATGTTTATACCTTGTTGTGTGTTCTTTAGCTCTTCATCATGACATCATGTATCATATGTGCATTCTCTATATTTATCTCCTTGACATGCATACATAGGTGTACCCAAGGGCGTGACCATTTTGGAGTTCGAGCTGCCGGAATCGGAAGGTCAACAAGGGGAGCCACCTTAAGGAGCTGAGGAGGAGGACTTGCCGGAGTGTTCCGACCATCGCCCGTCCACCTATGTCGAAGGCAAGCCCCGGAGCATTATAAGCCTCCTACTATTTTTGATATCATATCCAGCTATCAATTGACTATGTTTATGTATTGTTGCACTAAGTGTTAGGCATTGATATGACACCCTTGATGCATAATTACTACCTTGTCCACCTCATACCTCACCTAAGTAGGTCCAGGATCGAAATAATGCTTAGCCGTGCTTAGCTCGGTAGAAGCCGGGTGATTTCCTGTCACCTGCGAGAGTTAGGAGGATGATGATCACGGTTGGCTATATTTGCTATCGTGGAAATAACCAGCTGCTAATAATGAACTTGAGACCGGGCGGGAGGATGATAGTGCAGCAACAAGGCATGGAGGTCTTGGGTGTGAATCTATCCCCGTCTGTGTCGATTAAGGACCGATTCGCTGTAACGTCCTCGTGTCATGTTGAACGCATGCCTAACACTTAGCTGGCCGGATAAGTCGTTCCGACCGCGAAGCCTACGAGTGCATCTCCGGCCGGATACCCCATTCGGTTTAAGTGCGCAACTTAGTTGGTAGTAAGGATGTGCGGAGAGTCAATGGCGTAAGACCGAGGTGTCAGGTTAGAGTCCTGACCCTGGCAGATTGGCGGTCCCTGGAGGTGCAGCGCTGTATGGACCCGCGAATTGGTCCGGATTTGTGCTAAAGGTGATCCGAGCTGCCCTCATGAAGTATGCTTGGGTGAGTGCTAGGAATACCCCTCCAGCTGGATAGGAATCGATTCGAATCGCCGTCTCTCCCGGATAGTGAGAACTTGACTCGGGCAGTCGCACGTAGAACTCACTAAATAAACTTAATGGTTATGATGAGAATGTTGTTAGCTATGTGATAATCCGGATATTGTTATTATTGTGATGCTTAAATACTCAAGTGTATGCTTAGAACAGGTGCTAATTTAGTGGATAGCTGTTAAAATAATGAACTTGCTGCTGAATATTATAAATGGGTTACTTACAACTAAAGCTTTTTATGCAAAAGGGTGAGTTAAACCAGTCCACAAAGATCAGCCTTGCATACTCCTTGGTGTCAATTATTTTTGGTTTATGACGGGTAAGTCTAGCTGAGTACATTCTCGTGCTCAGGGTTTATTTACCCATGTTGCAGATGATGTCGTTTACCACGGCTACTGTGCTAACTGTCATCATCCGGCTGCGGATGATGAATAGATCATGGGCGTGATCACCTTCTTTATCTTCAGTTGTGCTTTTGTTGGGTTTGACCATGGATCTGGCATGTAATTTAAACTGAGTGTGTGATGTTTTAAAACTACTTTGTTTCCGCTACTACTCTGGTTTGTAATAACCTCTTTTAAACTCTGATGTGATGTAAAACTATGTTCTGTGATGAATGAATGTAATCTGTGATGGCGATGCTTGATCATGTACGATCTTGGTTGTATGTCGGTTGAATCGAGGTCTTTTGAGATTTCATCAGACTACTGGGTTTAAATGGGTTCAAGTCCATTGGCTTGACTGCTTTCGTGGTCGCTAATTCACTTAAATTCTTATAAATTGGACGGTTCTGTTACAGCTGGCATCAGAGCAAGATTAAGCATTTAACCATCATAGATGTATTTAAAAACAAATGAATTTAGTTTTCCCAAGCTAATTTGGCAAATTAGACTATACACAGGGCTGTTTTAAAAATATTTTTATAACTTATACCATGCCAGTGGTCATACCCTTTGTGCCCATATAAGGACTTCTAGGTGGCTTAATATTACTAACATGGGGGTTTTTCCTTTCGTCGTCCATATGGCGTGCAATAATATGGATGCCACTTACTTAAGTGGTAATGAATGGATCACATACCTCTACGCCATGGTAAGCATTGTTTGTTTTCTTTCGTCGTCCATACGGCGTGAAATTGTATGGATACCACTTGCTTGGGTGGTAATGTATGGATCTATATGCCTCTACGCTACGGTAAGTGTGAGCTGTGAGAGCATGACCGTCCAACCGTCGGTCTAGGGGAGTGTTAGCTGTGGTTAATGGAATATTTGCATGTTTTACACATGTATATATGAAGGTACTTAATTGTGGGTAGTAGGTGGAGCCATGTATACATATTTGATGTATATGTGGGTGTATCCCAAAAGGGTAGTGTGCTGCGATATATGTTCGGGAATATATATCAAAGTATCTAGCTTGATTGTTGATGAGTGGATTTACATTTCTGCACATATACTATTGTGGGATTGGGCTGAAATGAAAGTTTCTGCAGGTAACAACGAAATGTGTAGACCGTGTAGCTGCGTATAAAGAGTGCACATATGTATGCCACCGACTATACCTTTAGAACTCTCTCCTAGGAATGGAAAGGACGTACGGAACACGCATGCATCATGAATCATTCATATATTTCTTATGCACTACTTAAGTCTTAAATTCTGAAATTATATCTATTATCTTTCCTTGTAATTAATCTTCCTTACTCAATTGTGGTCTTCCTACAGATGGCAGCCCCACACGCAAGTGAGACTTTTCTGGACATGTTTGGCACTCCTACCTTGTTGTGGAGGGTGCTAAGTTCAGTTGGATATGAGGAACCACCTCGGTACACTTGGACAGAGGCCAAGCATACGGGATCTTTACCTTGGGTAGATGTCCAAATTATAGTTTCTCCGTGTCCAAATAACCCACAGTGGCTAGGTTGGATAGTAGAGTCCGATGGTCAAACTCCTTGGGAGGGTGCCCAAGTAGCAGCCTTAGAAGTATTGCTGGAAATATGCCAAGACTATGGGGATGAGCTAATTAATGGCCCAGCTGGATCATTTCCTAGAGTGAGTGTGACTGACACTTTTGTGTCCCAGATAGGAACTGAGCCTCTAGAAATGAGAGAAACCATGCTAGGATATAGCTCTAGCCTTGTCATGAGTGCCATGCTGGCGGTACTTAAGCTGTACTATGTACGCCAGGATACCTACATAGAAGCTATGCTAGCGCTCCAGCAAGCTCAAGTTGGGCAGCGCAAACTGCGCAAGCGTGTGCGTAAGCACCGCAAGGCTTTTAGTGATGCACAAGCTCAAATCCAAAACTATCACACCGCTTTGCAAGCCCGCCGCAACCAAGTTGAAAATGCAGTTAGAGAGCGCAATGAGGCACAAGCCCGCATGATGCAAATGACTAGAGAGCGAGATGAGGCTATGCGCTTGGCTGAAAATAGGGAAGCTGCTAGAGTTAGAGCTTTATTCCATGCTGAAATGAGAGAGGAAGAGCTGATTACTAGGATTGCTGAGTTGCAGTTAGATGTCCATCGCCTAAATAATATCATAAATCCTATTCCACACCCTGTCCCTTTTAATTATGAAGAAGCTCCCAGTGAGGAAGATCAGGATGATGGCATAATTTCTAATGGTGAATCTGAGGAGGATATGTAGCCTAGCAATGATTTTCATGTTCATGTATCAGTTCCCGTCTCTTTATGTAATGGACATGTAATCTGAAATTCAGTTGAGACTCTATGTATTTGGCCGTGGTGCCCCTCCTGTAAGACTTAAGTTGTGGCAGTGACTCTATATAACCCAATGCACTTATTTGTGATGCTCTATGTTTCTGTTGAGCTTAAATAAATTTCTGCAATGTCATTAATCCTTGTGAATTGTGACTGTGAATGATCGCGAGAATAACCAAGTGTCGTGGATGATATTCTCTTGTTGTACATGGATTATTGTGCCTTAAATTATGTGAATTTGCTTCATTAAATTCCGTATGGCAGCAATTGAGGTTCATGGCAATTATATCTGTTGTCTTAAACGGTTACTTGGTATGCCTTGTGCAGATGGCTCGCAACACCCTCTCCGGTCACAATGAGGTGCCGCCGCCACCACCTCCTCCCCCGCCTACGCCTGCGGAGCTCTTAGCAACTCTTGTTGAGGGCCAGCGACTGCTCAATGAAGCCATGCAGACTATGGCGCAGCAGAACCGGGGTGGCCGCCATGTCCGTCAAGGCGGAGAGGCAAATCAGCACAGTAGCTTCAAGGATTTCCATGACACGAAGCCACCGGTTTTCAAGGAGGCTGTTGAACCTCTAAAAGCTGATGAATGGCTCAACACTCTCGAGCAGAAGTTCGGCTTGCTGAGGGTGACTGAAGAGTTAAAGGCGGAATATGCAGCCCACCAGTTGGAGGGCAAAGCAGGTGTCTGGTGGAGTCATTACAGGACCAGCTTGCCTGCCAATGCTGTTGTGACCTAGGATCAGTTCAAAACTGCTTTCCAGAACACCTATATTCCCTAAGGCTTAATGACTATCAAGCACACTGAGTTCATGAACCTGACATAGGGCACTAAAAGCTTGACTAAGTATCTTCATGCTTTTAATAATTTGTCTCGCTATGCTCCTGAAATGGTTGATACTGAAGCCAAGAAGCTTGCAAGTTTCAAGAGGGGACTGGGACCCAAGTTGTCCAAGAACATGGCTGGTAACAAGAGTACCACCTTTAATGAGTTTGTGAGTGATGCATTGACTCAAGAGAACTACAACGCCGTTTATACATCGTCCAAGAACCGCAAGAGGGCCTACGAGGCAGGTGCTTCACAGTCCAAGACTCCAGTGACAAATAAGCCGGCCTATCGCCCACCAAATGCTGCGACAAGGTATAGGCCGCCGCAAAAAAAGTCAAATGTGAAGACGGGAGTTCGCAAGTCCTTCATAGTTGCTCTCCCAAGGGGCGCCACAGGTCAAGGAAGTCCCAAGACTCCCCCTGACAACCGCCCTTGCTTCAATTGCAAACAAGTTGGTGACTGGGCGAGAGATTGCCCTTATCCCAAGAGGAATTCTGCAGCTGGAGGTAATAACAGTACTGGTCGTGTGCACTACACTACTGTTGAAGAAATCCCTAAAGGTGAAGTGGTCACCGTTGGTATGTTTCTTGTCAATCAACATCCTGCAGTTGTCTTGTTTGATTTTGGAGCTTTGCATTCGTTTATGAGTCAAGCATTCGTATCTAAGCATGGACAGCATATAGTTGATCTTGACAGTGGCAAATTCTGCATTAGTGCTGCTGGGAACCAAATTTCCACAAACCAATTAGTGAAGGATGTGAATATTGCTATTGAGGGCCGTTACTTTTCAGCAAACCTTGTAATTTTGCCGGGCTTGGGCATAGATGTTATCTTAGGGATGAATTGGATGAGCAATAATGGGGTGCTAATAGACACCTCCACGAGGGTAGTCATGTTGCGAGAGCCTGATAGCAAAGATGCCTTCTTAGTCTAGCTTCCCAAGAATGATGACATCCATCACGCTGCCAATGCTATTAGACCACTCACTGTGGCAGAGATTCCTGTAGTGTGTGAGTTTCCGGATGTCTTTCCAGAGGATCTGCTCGTTTTGCCACCGGACAGGGACATAGAGTTTAAAATTGATCTAATTCTGGGTACCGCACCTATCTCTAGAAGGCCATACCAAATGCCACCCAACGAGTTGACAGAGTTGAAGAAGCAATTACAAGAACTTCTCGAGAAAGGTCTTATTCGGCCTAGTTCTTCTCCATGGGGTTGTGCGGCTCTCTTTGTTAAGAAGAAGGACAAGTCTCTACGTATGTGCGTAGACTATCGTCCACTCAATGCCGTGACGGTTAAAAACAAGTATCCACTACCTCGCATTGATATCCTGTTTGATCAATTAGCTAAGGCCAAAGTATTCTCCAAGATTGATCTGAGATCTGGGTATCATCAAATCAAGATCCGACCCGAAGACATTCCTAAAACAGCTTTCTCTACCAGGTATGGGTTGTATGAGTATCTAGTCATGTCCTTTGGTCTGACTAATGCCCCTGCTCATTTCATGTACCTGATGAATTCGGTGTTCATGCCTGAACTGGATAAGTTTGTGGTGGTGTTCATCGATGATATATTGGTGTATTATGAAAATGCCCAAGAACATGAGAAGCACCTTCGGATTGTACTCACTAGATTGTGAGAACATCAACTCTATGCCAAGTTCAGCAAGTGTGAGTTTTGGCTGAAGAAAGTGACTTTCCTAGGCCATATTTTATCCGAAGAGGGTATTTCTGTTGACCCGTCAAAAGTACAGGAGGTTCTAAACTGGAAGGCCCCGACTTCAGTGCACGAGGTTCGGAGTTTTCTTGGTCTAGCTGGATATTATCGTCGCTTTATTCCGGATTTCTCCAAAATAGCTAAGCCTATGACTAAGCTAGTGCAAAAAGAGGTGAAGTTTGTGTGGTCCCAGGAGTGTGAAGTCGCTTTCACCACTTTACGCCATTTGCTGACCACCGCTCCTGTTCTGGCACAACCTGACATTGAAAAGCCATTTGACGTCTTTTGTGATGCTTCTGGCACTGGCCTAGGGTGTGTACTTATGCAAGAAGGTCGTGTTATTGCCTACGCATCTCGGTAGCTGAGGAAACATGAAGCTAACTACCTGACTCATGATCTAGAGTTAGCAGCAGTTGTACACGCATTAAAACTCTGGAGGCATTATCTGTTGGGTAATCTATGTCACATCTACACGGACCATAAGAGCCTCAAATATATATTCACTCAGCCCGAGCTAAACATTAGACAAAGGAGATGGTTGGAGTTGATAAAAGACTACAATCTAGAAGTACACTATCATCCGGGCAAGGCCAATGTTGTAGCCGATGCTCTCAGTCGGAAACAACATGTTAGACCTCTCCTAGAGGAAGGCTTCAATTTATTGCATCCTGTGGTCCTGCACAACATCGTAGTCAGCTGCTCGTTAGAAAGTCAAATCATAGAGCTCCAAAAGTCTGATCCTGGTATTTTCCATATCAAAAGAAAAATGCAAGAGCAAGACACCAAGCATTTCAGGGTAGATGAGAAGGGTGTACTGTGGTTTGACGATCGACTAGTTGTACCCAAAGACCGTGACCTATGCAACAAAATTTTAGATGAAGCTCATTCTTCCAAGTTGTCCATTCATCCTGGTAGTAGCAAAATGTACCAAGACTTGAAACCTTGTTTCTGGTGGACCAAGATGAAGAAGGAGATAGCAGCTTATCTTGCTAGGTGTGATACTTGTTGCAGGGTAAAGGCAGTTCACCTTAAACCTACAGGTTTATTGCAACCTTTGTCGGTTCTAGGTTGGAAATGGGAAGAAATCATCATGGATTTCGTTGTTGGCCTTCCCCCTACCCAAAAGGGACACGATTCTATATGGGTGATTGTTGACCGTTTGACCAAGTCGGCCCATTTTATCCCTGTGAAGTCGACATACCGAATATCCGACTACGTGGAGTTATACCTCTCTCAGGTTGTTAAATTGCATGGAATGCCTCGCACCATTATTTCTGATAGGGGACCTCAGTTCACTGCCCGCTTTTTGGAGCATCTGCATTCGCTCCTTGGTACAAAGTTGGTTCGCAGTTCAGCCTACCACCCTCAAACCTCCGGTCAGACTGAGCGTGTGAATCAAATTTTAGAGGATATGTTGAGGGCATGTGTGATATCTTCCAAGGGTGCATGGGAGAAATGGCTACCCTTAGCTGAATTCTCTTACAACAATAGTTATCAAGAAAGCATCCAAATGGCTCCTTTTGAAGCTTTGTATGGCCGCAAATGTAGAACTCCTCTAAACTGGGTCGAACCTGGCGACAGGAGGTACTACGAAATTGACTTTGTCAAAGAAGCCGAAGAGCAAGTTCTCATTATCCAGCAACACATGAAGGCTGCCCAAGCTAGACAGAAAAGCTATGCTGACCGAAGAACAAAACCACTCGAGTTCGAAGTAGGTGACTTTGTGTACCCGAAGGTATCGCCCATGAAGGGAGTCAACCGCTTTGGTGTAAAAAGAAAGCTTACAAGGTACGTGGGTCCCTACCAAATCATTGAGAAGAGCGACAAGGTAGCTTACAAGGTACAACTACCTCCGGAACTAGGAACCGTTTTCCCTGTATTCCATGTGTCTCAACTCAAGAAGTGTCTTCGTGTGCCCGAAGAGCGAGTTGAAACAAGAGGCCTAAAGTTGCAGTCTGACCTATCATATGAAGAAAAGCCTGTACAAGTTCTTGATGTCAAGGAACGAGTTACTCATGGGAGAGTGATCAAACTCTTTAGAATTTTGTGGAACCGTCAAACTGAGAGAGATGCCACATGGGAAAGGGAAGACTATTTACAAGTAACTTATCCCTCTTCTATGAAAAATGGTACGTCTTTCAAATCTCGAGACGAGATTTTTGTAAGGGGGGAGGGCTGTAACACTCCTAGTGTTAGCTTGCATGTTAACCATGAGCATTGCATCAAGATAAGCATCATCATTCTCATTCATAAGCATACATCATGATCACATGTCATCTTATGTGTCCCATGTATGATTAAACTACTTGTGTGGTTTGATTTGAGTGATTCTAGTAGGTGACCAATGCATACAAGTGTACATTGTCTTCCAAAATACTTTAATCATGTTTAGAACAACATTTTGAACAAAGTTTATGTTGGAAGTTTTGGCCAAAAATGCCCCTAAGTCATGGTTAACCCTAGATTGACCTATTTGACCTCCTAGACCTCTTTTCAAAGATGTTTTATGAACCTGATGTTAGAGACCTTGCATGTAAATGACACCTAAAACAAAGTTGTAGTACATTTCATAAGCTACAAAAGTTATGTTGATGACTTTTCATGGAAAAGCATGGAACACATTCAAAAGTTGCTCACAAGGCAAAAATCAGGGCAGATTTTACACTTAGCCAATTTTGCCTAAGTCTGTGACAACGCAGTTTCGAGGTAGGTCACGTGGGAGCTTTGTAGATTGAAATCTAGTCTGAATTAGACTTTGATCCTGTAGACAAACTTGTAGATCTCACGTAGCTCTAACGAAAGAAGCAAAATGGAGCCGAAATCGCCGAATGGATCAAGAGTAAAACGTTGTTGAACTTCGGGTTTCAGTCACTGCCGCCGGTGACTGAATCATCGATTCAGTTTTGGACAGACGCTGTCCGCCGCCGCGTGTCCGGCCAGGTGTCGGCCGTACGCCGTCGACGGTCCCGCCTGTCAGCTTGGACGAAGCCCTCAAGCCTCCACAGAGCCACCCCGTGCCTCAGACGCGACACCCACTCCACCAGAGCCTCCCATTTCGCTCCGCCATCGCCTCGACGAGCTCCGCCGCGCTTCGGCGAGCTTTCCCGGCCGCTCCACCGTGTCTCCGGCCAAGCTAGTCCGCCCGGAGCTCCGCCTCGACGTCCTCTACCTCGACGTCCACTCCTTTCCCTTCGCCTAGCATTGGTGAGACCGCATTGCCAACCCCGCCGTGAGCTCCACCTCGCCGGAGTTCGCAGAGATCACCGGCAACATGGCCAGACCTCTCTGGTTCACCTCTGGCCGTGATTCTTCTTCCTATAGCTTCGCCTCGAGTCACTCTTGCTCGTCCGCAACCTCTACCGCGTCGCCGTTGTTCGCCGGCGTAACGCCGCGCAGCACCGCCGCTCCGCCATTCACGACGGCGAGCACCATAGAGTCCAGTAGAGCGCGAGTGAAGTAGGTCAACAGAGTCGCCTTGAGGAGAGGAACACGTAGATGCCCTTGGATCCGACCGAGACCTCGCCGTCGTCGAGTTTCGCCGGCGACGAGAGTCTCCCCTGTCTCTGTCTCTCTGTCGCGTGGGTCCCGTGTGTCAGTCTCTCCCTCTCACATCTCTGGTTACTGTGTAGCAGATCCTGTGCTGTTTTTGAAAAATTCATATCTTGAGTTTTTCAGATCCAAATGATTTGGTTCCAATTTTGCTAGATTTATATATAAGTCTAGGTTTTAATAAAAATATGAAACATGCCATGTTTTTGTAGAAATAAATATATATGATTTAATCTTGATTATATAGGAGACAATTATATCTTGAGATCGGTTGATCTGGTGACCATGCAAATTTAGGGTGTCGTTACTTGTGATATGATTAGGCTCTGATAAATTTAGCATGCTTTTTGGAGGTCTGATTGTGAAGTTATAAATATTTCTTGCTTAAATAAGAGTTTCTTGTGGTATTTTTAATAAATAAGTTATAACTCCTTTTGTGGTGAAACTTGCTGAGTGTTGTACTCATGTGTAAACAAAGCTAGGAAAAATCTGAAATCTGTTGTTTGACACTGTTGAATAGGGTTTCACATTTATGCCTTGCATGCCTTTGCTAGCTTGTTATTTTCGTATCTCACAATCTATATGTGCAAGTGCCCTGAAAATTTTACAGTAACCTTGTGTTAGCATAAGTAGCTTGCTGTAATTTTCTTAGAACTCTTGGAGCACTTGGGGTGCATATTCATTAAATCACCTTAATAATTAAATAAATGAAAAAGGTGATGATAGAAATAATTTTAGGCCTTGCCATGATGTTTTCTAGTTTGTCTTAGACATGTTCTATCTACTGGTGCATTTGGATTGACCCTTTGATACATTCTTGTTATGTGCAAAATATTATTATTGCTATTTATGCCTTTCCTAGAGCAATTCTGGGTAGCTGATAGCAATTGCTTAAGAACTATTTGAAGATGATGTTTTCTAGGAAACTTATCTGTAACAAACTTGTAGCTAACTTGCTTATCTACTTCGTGTCCAAGTTTCATGACATTTGGTTGAGTAGTTTTAAAGTTATGAATGTTACAAGTAGCTGCTGCAAAGTGCTTGCTCTCTGGATTTTCCAGGACAGCCAGCCAACTTTGTATGTTTTAGCTTATTTTGGTTGGGAATCATTCTGAGATGTCTAAAAGTGAATTGTAGACAATTTGCTAAGCTTTCCAGAAAGTATCTACTTACTTAGTTTGGCCAACTGATGCTTAAGTTATCGCTGAAATTTGTGATAAGTTTGTTTGTCTATGAAACCAGTGACGGAGTAGGAGTAGCTAAGGTTGATTAACTTCTCTAGTTAGCCTCTCTACCAGAGAAGAAGTATGCACTTACTTGTTATTCTATAATTCACTTAACTTTAGGAGTTTATGCTCATGTTTATACCTTGTTGTGTGTTCTTTAGCTCTTCATCATGACATCATGTATCATATGTGCATTCTCTATATTTATCTCCTTGTCATGCATACATAGGTGTACCCAAGGGCGTGACCGTTTTGGAGTTCGAGCTGCCGGAATCGGAAGGTCAACAAGGGGAGCCACCTCAAGGAGCTGAGGAGGACTTGCCGGAGTGTCCCGACCATCGCCTGTCCACCTACGTCGAAGGCAAGCCCCGGAGCATTATAAGCCTCCTACTATTTTTGATATCATATCCAGCTATCAATTGACTATGTTTATGTATTGTTGCACTAAGTGTGAGGCATTGATATGACACCCTTGCTACATAATGACTACCTTGTCCACCTCATACCTCACCTAAGTAGGTCCAGGATCGAAATAATGCTTAGCCATGTTTAGCTCGGTAGAAGCCGGGTGATTTCCTGTCACCTGCGAGAGTTAGGTGGATGATGATCACGGTTGGCTATATTTGCTATCGTGGAAATAACCAGCTGCTAATAATGAACTTGAGACCAGGCGGGAGGATGATAGTGCAGCAACAAGGCATGGACGTCTTGGGTGTGAATCTATCCCCGTCTGTGTCGATTATGGACCGATTCGCTGTAACGTCCTCGTGTCGTGTTGAACGTATGCCTAACACTTACCTGGCCGGATAAGTCATTCCGACCGCGAAGCCTACGAGTGCATCTCCGGCCAGATACCCCGTTCGGTTTAAGTGCGCATCCCGGTTGGTAGTAAGGATGTGCGGGGAGTCAATGGCGTAAGACCGAGGTGTCAGGTTAGAGTCCTGACCCTGGCAGATTGGCGGTCCCTGGGGGTGCGGCGCTGTACGGACCCACGAATTGGTCCGGAGTTGTGCTAAAGGTGATCCGAGCTGCCCTCATGAAGTATGCTTGGGTGAGTGCTAGGAATACCCCTCCAGCTGAATAGGAATCGATTCGAATCGCCGTCTCTCCCGGATAGTGAGAACTTGACTCGGGCAGTCGCACGTAGAACTCACTAAATAAACTTAATGGTTATGATGAGAATATTGTTAGCTATGTGATAATCTGGATATGGTTATTATTGTGATGCTTAAATACTCAAGTGTATGCTTAGAAAGGTGCTAATTTAGTGGATAGCTGTTGTCGACGAAAGCTGGTCGGCAGTCTACCTTGGGGTATACCCACAGTAGTAGTTTATCGGTAGACGGTGCGCAAACTACGAACTCGATGGTGACGCAAGACACGGACAAGCTTTTTATCCAGGTTCGGCCGCCGAGTTGGCGTAATACCTACGTCCTGCGTCTGGTTGTATTGGATTGTGTTGAGAGATAATGATGTGATGTGTCCTCTAGGGGACCCCTGCCCCTCCTTATATATCCTGAAGGGACAGAGTTACAAGCAAAGTATCCTATTTGGTACAAAATCTTGTAGCCTTGCGGTGCACGCCGACCAGTCGTGCGCCGCACGTCTTCATCTTGTGGGCCGAGCCACCTCTGATGGTGCGGCCCATAAAGGCCCATGAGGGTATAGGGGTTTATACCCCCACAGCTAGTCTCCGAGCACCATGTATTATGATGTAACACGCCGTCTTGAGCTTCTTCGATCAGTGAGGCTTGACGTCTTCAATAAGCAGGAAAGTCGCCCAAACAGTTGCAACGGTATTTTGACCAACTCAAAAGACAGTTGATCAACATTGACATCGAAGAAGCAGGTTGTTCGAAGAATGCATGGTGCTCTAAAAAAGATTTTTTCCTGGTGAAGTGTGCCCACTTTACTTTTCTAAAAAGTATAGACCTCAAAAAAGCAAGCATATTCACCGCAAGGTGAAGTGTGCCCACTTAGTCCCCGAGCCTGGTAGTAGGTGACGTAGGCACGTGGTGCCAGGGTCAAAAGAAAAGTCCTCAAAGCAATTCTGAAACTGAGATGCATCGCCAGATGCATCGTACCGATGTAGCCCCCGAGCTTGCTGGAAGGCGAAGTATGAGCCTTGTAGCAAGGTCTAAAAGATTGAATTTACCAGTCCCCGAGCATATCATGCTCGTCTGCAATTGAATAGACTAATCGACCAGTCTCCGAGCATATAACGCTCGGTGGTCGGTACAGTCCCCGAATTCTCAAATTGGTGGGCTGGTCGACCAGTCCCCGAGCGTATAGTGCTCGGTGGTCGGTGCAGTCCCCAAGTTCTTAAATTGGTGAGCTGGTCGACCAGTCCCCGAGCGTATAGTGCTCGGTGGTCGGCGCAGTCCCCGAGCACGGCGTAGGGACCGGTGGACAAGTCCCCGAGCGTGGTTGGGAACGTAAACGTGCTCGGTGGTCGGCACAGTCTTCGAGCACAGCATAGAGAGTAGTCGACAAGTCCCGGAGCGTGGTTGGGAATGTAAACGTGCTCGGTGGTCGGAGCAGTCCCCGGGCACAGCGTAGGGAATAGTCGACGAGTCCCCGAGCGTAGCTTGTCGACTGGGCCAAACCCCTGAAAAATAAATATAAAGAATAGGTAGTACATGATGTATAAATAAACTTTAGATAAAAATCAGTACTGAGATAAGTTTTAGATTTTTTGTTATAAAATTAGCACAAGTAGTTAATTCATCCTAGAGCTTGTACCAGCTCTGGTCTAGCCAACAATCAGCATGAGGTGCGGAACCTAGACACGCGTGGGATTGCCAGCCTCGCCAGAGAGCTACTGCCGACCACCCGGAACGCAGAGGGCGGATCTCGTGCACGTGTAGGGAGGAGTCGGAGACAGTACCGGCTCTGGAAAGCTCGTGTAGGAGAAAAAACTAGTGTGGCAAAACAAAAAGTTGTTTTTGAAGGATAATAAAAAATATTATGCCAAAAATAAATAAGATATTAGAAGTGTACTTATCTTTGGATGAAAGTCTAGTCGGTGACGACAAAATTGTCCGGCCCTCGAGCTTTTCGACTTGTCATGACGGTGGTCGCTGTTGTCGTAGCGTCGTTCTTCGCGGCGATTATTATTGCGACTGGTGGTCAGAGCAAGTAGGCCAAACAATTTGGTCGATGGCCCGAGCAGGTCGGTGTTGTCGATCTGCCTCCCTTTGTAGCAGGGAAACGTGTGACGCGTTGTCGGCGTGGTCGGAAACGTTGCTGGTGTGGTCGAATTCGTAGCCAGCGTGGTTGGAGCTGCAGCCGACGTCGGTGAAGAAGTGATCGGCACAGATTGGATCTACGCCTCCTTCGCGGTCGTGGTGGTGAAGCTGTTGAAGCTGACGGTGAACATGAAGCCGCCCGCCATGACCGCGAAGTCGGGGATGATGGCCATCTTGTTCGTCGGGAGAGCTGTACGCACACCCCCTACCTGGCGCGCCACTGTCGACGAAAGCTGGTCGGCAGTCTACCTTGGGGTATACCCACGGTAGTAGTTTATCGGTAGACGGTGCGCAAACTACGAACTCGATGGTGACACAAGACACGGACAAGCTTTTTATCCAGGTTCGGCCGCCGAGTTGGCGTAATACCTACGTCCTGCGTCTGGTTGTATTGGATTGTGTTGAGAGATAATGATGTGATGTGTCCTCTAGGGGACCCCTGCCCCTCCTTATATATCCTGAAGGGACAGAGTTACAAGCAAAGTATCCTATTTGGTACAAAATCTTGTAGCCTTGCGGTGCACGCCGACCAGTCGTGCGCCGCACGTCTTCATCTTGTGGGCCGAGCCACCTCTGATGGTGCGGCCCATATAGGCCCATGAGGGTATAGGGGTTTATACCCCCACAGCTGTTAAAATAATGAACCTGCTGCTGAATATTATAAATGGGTTACTTACAACTAAAGCTTTTTATGCAAAAGGGTGAGTTAAACCAGTCCACAAAGATCAGTCTTGCATACTCCTTGGTGTCACTTATTTTTGGTTTATGACGGGTAAGTCTAGCTGAGTACATTCTCGTACTCAGGGTTTTATTTACCCATGTTGCAGATGATGTCGTTTACCACGGCTACTGTGCTAACTGTCATCATCCGGCTGCGGACGATGAATAGATCATGGGCGTGATCACCTTCTTTATCTTCAGTTGTGCTTTTGTTGGGTTTGACCATGGATCTGGCATGTAATTTAAACTGAGTGTGTGATGTTTTAAAACTACTTTGTTTCCGCTACTACTCTGGTTTGTAATAACCTCTTTTTAAACTCTGATGTGATGTAAAACTATGTTCTGTGATGAATGAATGTAATCTGTGATGGCGATGCTTGATCATGTACGATCTTGGTTGTTTGTTGGTTGAATCGAGGTCTTTTGAGATTTCGTCGGACTACCGGGTTTATATGGGTTCAAGTCCATTGGCTTGACTGCTTCCGTGGTCGCTAATTCACTTGAATTCTTATAAATTGGACGGTTCTGTTACAAATGGGGTCAGCTGACTCATGGGTCCCGCCTGTCAGCGTCTCTGCAGGTTCAAATCCGAGTGCACTTAGCGTTTTAAGTCGATTTTCGTTTTAAAATATTTTCAAGAAAATGATTTAAATGGTATTAAATCTATATCTTGAGATCCATAGCTCCAAAAATGATGAAATAAAATTTGGTGTGTTCTATAATTCAAGATCTACCATTTGGTGTAATTGCATGTCATGGTTGAACAACTTTTCTGTACAAATGTATTTAATCTATTTTTTGCTGATATTTAGAAAATGCACAATAATTAGAATATGACTCAGAAAAATGTGAAACTTGTTTTGTTAGTTGAGCATGGATGTTTAGCTTCTGGGAAAAATAGGTCACACAATATTTGCTGTATAAGTTAAACTATGATGATTTAATTGCTTGCATGGCAGTGGTTTATGATTTTTGATAAATAATTGGATGATGAAATTAATTTGGAAATTTTTGTGGGTGTTTCTTATGTTAGTAAGTAATTTATAAAAATATGAAATCTGTTGTTTGACACTTGGTCAACAGTAGGGTATTTATACTTAATTATATTGAGTAATCTTGTAATTTTTGTAGGCCAAACTGAGTGTCCAAATATTATGAAAAATTTATGGTAGACTTTAAGCTTGACCAATAATCCACTGTAATTTTTTTGGAATTTATTGATAAGCAGAAGTACATGCTACTGTTGTAGGCCCAATAATAACTAAAATAAAGTATGAATTGTTATGTTATGCATAACTAACATATTATGATGTTGACTACCTTGTCGAAATAATCACCTTTGTCATTTATGCACCATGTCATGACCAACTGGTACCCACTCGCATAAGCATTGCACCTTGGGCATCTCGCACTCCGCTCATGAGCACACATGCATGATACAGGCTCGCAGGAGAATGAGGTGGGACCCGAGGAGCAGGAGGAGATCTAGGAGCAGGAACTTCTGGGGGGACTCGAGCCGGAAGGAGAGCTCCAGGAGTGTTCGGACCACAAGCCTAGCACGTTCAAGAAAGGCAAGCCCTGGAGCATTCTAAGTCTCCCTATTCTCGCTAACTTAATTGAAATACTATGATTGTTCTACTATGTTGAATTTAAGTGATAGGAATTGCTTGATACCATTGATGCATACTTACTCCTTGATATTACCACCTGTTCATCTACCTTGTCGGGTGATTTCCTGTCACCTGCGAAATATAGGTGGACACCTGTTTGATTAGCTGATAATGCTATGAGGAAAAGTAACCAAGTGTGGGAATGAACTTGAGACCGGGCAGGGTCTTATGGTAAAGTTGACCGTAGTGCCCCTACCTGTGTCGATTAAGGACCGATCATTGACGGCCCTCTTGTCATGTTGAACGCATGCCCCACATTTAGCTAGAAGGATAAGTCGTTTCAACCGCGAAGCCTGAACACTATCCGGGCCTGGAGTCGAGCTGCCATGCATTGTATTGGTGATGGTTGAGGAGAACGACGAGGGCGCGTCGCGCAACCTTGGTATACCTTGGATACCTCGGTTGCCGGAACGGTCCTCGGGTACTGGCAGTGCCTGCCGAACCCACGATTTGGTCCTGGATAGTGTAATATGGTGATTTGTAGCTCACTTGATCAGTGAGTGTGTTTTGTGTGGGGAATAACTCGCCAGCTAGTTCGATTCGAATCGCCATCGCTCCTGGATAGTGAGCACTTGACATGAGCTTCGTCCTCATAGTAAGGACTATGAAACACTTGGGTTATGATGAGTAATGATTTATGAATGCTATGATGAGGTACCATCATATCGCAACACTTGGTTGCAGTAGTACATGTGCAAATCTAGATGATAGGTAATAACACCTAACCTGAGCTAATTAAAAGAAGAAGGGGTATTGTTAGGGTGGACATCTAGTGGAGTAGTGCGTTTTTTTGCAAAAGGTCTCAGCTACCCCACTATACAGCCCTCATGATCCTTGAAGAGTCTTTATTTTTGGTTTATGACGGGTAAGCCTAGCTGAGTACATTCTCGTACTCAGGGTTTTATTCCCATGTTGTTTTGCAGATGGGCAGATGTACTATGGTTATTGCATTCACTGCTTGTACCCAGCAATGGGTGATGACTAGACCAAGGGCGATGGTCACTCTACCTCCTCTTTTGATTTTGTGGGAATGATCCAAAATGGCACTGTATCAGACTAAGTGTGTGTTTGTAATAACTACATTTGAACTCTGATGTAATGTGATGAATGCTACGAACTGGATGTAATTGTGAATGGTGACCGCTGAACTTATTACGATCTTGGCTGTATGTATGTGTGTGGTTTGAAATCCTTCGAGATTTCAAGGACTACCGGGATTATATGGGCTTAAGCTCGATGGTTTGACTGTGCAAATGGTCACCATTAAGCTTAATCTCTTATAATTTGGGCGGTTCTATTATAGCTGGCATCAGAGGAAGGTTTAGTGAGTTACTGTTCAAAAGTATGTTCTAAACTAAACTTAAACCGGTTAATAAAAGTTAACTATGCAATTAATGATAATCAAGGTGTTAAAATGAGTTTTTGGAAAACTACACGGTGTACCATGGTCATATCCTTTATGCCCAGTTAAGGACTCTAAGGTGGCTAGTTAAGTACTGACTTGGGGGTTATGCATCATATTTCTATTTTCGTCGCTCATACGGCGTGCAATAGTATGAGTGCCATTCATTTGAGTGGTAATGTATGGATCAATTTTTCCTCTACGCCTCGGTAAGTGGGAGCTGTGAGAGCATGATCGGATACACTGCCGATCTAGGGAAGTGATTTTAGGTGCTGTGTCATGCACACATGTTTGGTGTGCGTGGGAGCAGTACCGCATGTTGGGAGATTCCGTCGTGAGAGGCGATGCCGTCACTAGGGCGATGATGTGGGTAGTAACACACCATATGCACGGATGTGGTGTCTATGTGTGTGGGGTGTATAGCTCTAAATTCTTGCTCTGCATGTTCATACTGTGGTTGGGCAGAAATGAGTTTCTACAGGTACGCTAACCACGTGCTCGCCTAGAACGCTAGTTACGTTATGAGAGAACGTTGTGTGCCATCGCATATACCAATTAGTGTTAACTTTTGTTTCTAAGTTTGTGAGATCGTAAGTCCATGCATGCATCATGTTCACTCCATATCATTGCTTACTTCCTCCCCTTATCCAGATCTATCCCAATTTTAATTAAGATAATAAAAGATAATCCTCAGTCTTACCCAAGGTATTCTATTTTCAGCAGATGGCACGCACTAGGCTCACCGCTCGCAAGTCCACTGGTGGGCGGGCCCCTCGCCATCAGTTGGCATCTAAGAGCTCACATCATAAGAGCAAGTTCCTAGAGGAGTTTGGGATGCCTACCTTGCTTTGGAGAGTGCTCAGTTCGATGGGGTATCCCAAAGGAAGGGAACCTCACTACTATTGGAACAAGGAGCAGCTTGGTGACGGGACCCTGGTGGGGATCGAGGCAGTGGTCCCAACCAGTGAAGGTGACCCCACCTAGGGTGGCTAGGTGTACGAGTCCCGAGGTACCGCGCCTTTCTAGGGTGCCAGCAGGGCTGCTTTTGCGGTTCTGAGGGATATCATGGAGAGGTTTCCGTAGGGGCTGGCCCATGCCTTCGCTGGGGTGTTTCCCCGGGGTGACCCCTACACTTCGGTGTGGGATCAGTCCGAGGTGAATGCTCTAGAGAGGAGTGCAGATGAGGATCAGCACAGTTGTTGACGGTCCTTAAGTACCAAATATAATCATCAAATAAATAAAGAAAAGGATCCAAATGCAACCAACACCTAGACTTAGGGTTGTATTTGACAGAATTCCACGAGTTTTGGTGTTTGTCTATTTCTGCAGGGAGTTATCAGGAAATATGGAGGAAAGGCCCACACGTTGGGTTTACATAGAGATATTAACGTGCCGTGCAATTTTCTATCATCTAGAAGACTCCAGAAGCCACAGGAACAAAGCGGAAGCCGAGAGGGCTCAGGGACAGGGCACCCGCCCAAGTCCTTAGGGCGCCCGCCCACCTATTTCGGCCAATCACGTTCAACTTCACGGATTATACTCCACCGACCTAAAGGATCAAGAATAACTGTTCAATCAATGTCGGTTTCATCCGACGGCCTAGATTCACTTAAGGGGACTATATAACCAGACCCCCTACCCCCTAGAGGAGACACAACCCCTTGATCCCTATTCATTATTCATAGACAGAGCAAAAGCTTGGGTTTGGAGATGAGAGCTCTCCTCTCATCTCTAAACAAGAGTAGATCTAGATAGTAGCGAGATGGAGAGTGAGGGAGGATTGGAGGAGAGGCCAGCCTGTCGGTTCTTCTTCCGGTTGTACTTTGCCATGATCAACTTCTAATCAAGCTTGCTCATGGGATGACTCTGGTAATCTACTTCTAATTCATTATGCAGTTACTAATCATGTATGTTCTGGTTCACAACTCTTTTGAGTACTTTAATCTATAGGACGCTATAGGTGAGAGTTGTAGTATAGGTGTAAGCGTGGTGCTTAGACCTAGATTACTTGTGAATATCCCCTGTCTAGCTGGATCCTGTGGTAGGCCGCGTAGGTGACAGTTACGTTGGTCCCCTGTAGTCCACCTCTTGTTAGTAGGACGGGTAGGGATTATCGGCCTATGGATAAGCATCCTTTGTGGTGTATTCTTATCACGTGGTTCGTCCCAGACATAGACATACCCCTTTGAAGTAGAGAAACCATAGTTATCCTCTCTATTCTGCTACCATCGCCTATATACTAGATTGCTCTATTCTCTATTCCCATATTATCACCCATTGTTATCTTACCTTTAATATTGTTCTTATTCAATTCTACCATCTTTCCTATTTACACTTATCTATCTATCTTGGTTAAGTTAGAGCGTAGTTGGTTCTCCCGTTTCCCTGTGGATACGATAAAACCTTTAACCTGGAAAAAGCTACAGCGGTATCCGTGCGCTTGCGGATTTATCTGTGTGCGTATAAATACCATAGTACACTCTAGTGCCATGCTGGGGATGACAACCTAGTATTCAAGTGGTGTTAGCAAGTGTCAACAAGCA
The DNA here is from genome assembly GCF_000003195.3 of Sorghum bicolor. NCBI lineage: Eukaryota > Viridiplantae > Streptophyta > Magnoliopsida > Poales > Poaceae > Sorghum > Sorghum bicolor. The sequence continues at coordinate 23,934,939 of NC_012877.2, forward strand.
TTTTTGGCGCCGTTGCCGGGGAAACGGTTGCTGAGTTGACTACGAACTAGCTTAATCATTTTCTAAAAAATAATAAAAAAAATATAATATACTTTTCCTTTTATCCTTTGACTCATCTCTGCTATTCTTTCTTCTTATCTAATCCTTGATTTCTGGTCTATCATGAATGCAAACATGTCTATCTATCAGTTTCATAGACCTACGGGCACACATCTCGAACCACCAAAATCTTCAAAGCCTATCATAGCATCTAGTTTTGAGATAGACCCCGAATACATAGAATTTGTTCAAAAACAACCTTTCTCAGGAGAAGGTGAGGAAAACTCATACACACACCTAAGAGAGTTTTATAGAGTCTGTGACCTCCTTCGCATAGAAGGCATGTCCGATGAGACCCTTAAATGGAAGCTCTTTCCGTTCTCTTTAACGGGAAAAGCTAGGCATTGGTACAAACTCAAAGTAGGGAGTGTTCATGGAGATTGGAAGGATTTATATAATAGTTTTCTTTTTAAATATTTTCCAATCTCCAAAGTGGCAAAACTTCGATGTGAAATTATTTCTTTTAGATAACTGGAAGAAGAATCTCTTAGCAAATCATGGGACTGGTTTATTAACCTTACTCTCACTGGTCCAAAGCTTTCTATTCCAGAAGAAGTTCTTCTAATTCACATTTTTGAGGGCCTTAGTAGGGAAAATAAGCAAACCGTGAATACAGCCTCTAGAGGATCCTTCTATCATCTACCTGCTAGTGAAGCTATGGATTTAATTGATTCATTGAGTGGAAAGTTTCCTAGCATTTATATCCCTGAGAAAGAGAAAGAATCAGTTCCTAGACAAGAAGAAGAAGTTTCGATAGCCAGATCACAGCCACTTCAATCCCAACCTTTAGCTATCGATCCTAAACTATCAATACCCCAAAATTCTCCAAGGGAGGAAGGAATTCCAACCTTAAATCTTTCATATACTGATGGTTTAGACTTCTGGTTCCATAAGAGACCTTCAAGCAGGGATAAGTCAAATCCTTGCAATAATGTTTCTCTTAGAGAATGTCCTGGTTGCTATTATGAAGAAGTCGAGGATGACATATCAAGTGAAGGAGAGCTAAGCCATATAGAAAATTCTAACACCTCCCCTTTCCTGATCACAAGTTCTAAATGGCTAGAATGTGTAGAATGGATGGATAAGGAAGAAGCCTTAATGGATTCTGACTTTGGCTCAATTTCAAATGGTGAGTTCTTGACTCCCTTTGAAGATGAGATTCATCCAACTATAGAAGAGGACATAAGTGAGACCAATCTAGGAGAAACTCCGAACCTTCAGATTGGAGACGAAGATAACATTAATGAGCATGGAATTTATTTCATAGCCACTTCATTTACTCCATGCTCATATGCAACATCTTCCCAATCTATTGGTCTCTCCAACATCACCACATTTGAGATCTCCAACCCCCTCTTCCTTTCTATTTACAAAAACTTTAAAAGGGCGGTTGTCGATGCATATGTCTATAATAAATATTGCAGATCTCATTGAGCTAATCTTGATATAGGTCAGCGTTGGAAGTGAAACCAACGCTGATTATTTACAACATTACCTGGTGTATTGAGCATATAAGGATAATTGTAAAAATATTCCTTCGGGTATTCTTGTCACTATCCTTTCTAGGATTGGAGCAAGAAGATCGGATGAATGACAAGCACGAGGTATGTCCAACCAATCATCATACAATATTTAATTAAATTCATCCAAACTTGAATTTTGCAAAATTCAAGCTTGGGGGAGTACTTTACATCCTTTGCCATGTTGCTATGTTGGTTGTCCCTACCTTTGAGACATGCTCAATTTGTTAAATATTAATCACACTACTTCATCTCCACTTGAGTAGATCTCTATAAATGCTATCACACTACCTTTGTTTATCCTAGTAAGTCTTAGTTTGGAAGTACTGCACATACTTCTATTGGCTTTTAAATTAAGCATGGTGCTTAGATTAAACAGCCTTCCTTAATCTGATTAGACATGGAGTCTAGTTTGGTTATTGAACTAAAAACTGCTTGAGTAGATATTGGTATATTTTGTTGAACTAACCCCTGCAGGAAAACTTTCAATATCAACCTGGGAAGTCCTGAGATAAACTCACATTAGAGACAAGGAGAGGGACACATAAATAAAGAAAAGGATCCAAATGCAACCAACACCCAGACTTAGGGTTTTATCTGACAGAATTCCACGAGTTTTGGTGTTTGTCTATTTCTACAGGGGGGTTATCAGGAAATACGGAAGAAAGGCCCACACGTCGGGTTTACATAGAGATATTAACGTGCCGCGCAATTTTCTATCATCTAGAAGACTCCAGAAGCCACGGGAACAAAGCGAAAGCCGAGAGGGCTCAGGAACAGGGCGCCCGCCCACCTATTTCGGCCAATCACGCTCAATCTCGCGGATTATGCTCCACCGACCTAAAGGATCAAGAATAACCGTTCAATCAATGTCGGTTTGATCCGACGGCCCAGATTCACTTGAGGGGACTGTATAACCAGACCCCCTAGCCCCTGGAAGAGGCACCCCTTGATCACTATTCATTATTCATAGATAGAGCAAAAGCTAGGGTTTAGAGATGAGAGCTCTCCTCTCTTCTCTAAACTAGAGTAGATCTAGATAGTAGCGAGATGGAGAGCGAAGGAGGATTAGAGGAGAGGCCGGCCTGTCGGTTCTTCCTCCGGTTGTACTTCGTCATGATCAAGCTCTAATCAAGCTTGCTCATGGGATGACTCTGGTAATCTACTTCTAATTCATTATGCAATTACTAATCATGTATGTTCTGGTTCACAACTCTTTTGTGTAGTTCTAATCTATAGGACCCTATAGGTTAGAGTTACAGTATAGGCGTAAGCATGGTGCTTAGGCCTAGATTACTTGTGGATATCCCCTGTCTAGCCGGATCGTGTGGTAGGCCGCATATGTGACAGTTATGTTGGTCCTCTGTAGTCCACCTCTCGTTAGTAGGACGGGTAGGGTTTATCGGCCTAAGGATAAGCATCCTTTGTGGTGTACTCTTATCACGTGGTTCGCCCCAGACATAGACATACCCCTTTGAAGTAGAGAAATCATAGTTATCCTCTTTATTCTGCTACCATCGCCCATATACTATAATTGCTCTACTCTCTATTCCCATATTATCACGCATTGTTATCTTACCTTTAATATTGTTCTTATTCAATTCTACCATCTTTCCTATTTACACCTATCTATCTATCTTGGATAAGTTAGAGCGTAGTTGGTTCTCCCGTTTCCCTATGGATACGATAAAACCTTTAACCGGGTAAAAGCTATAACGGTATCCGTGTGCTTGCGGATTATCTGTGTGCATATAAATACCATAGTACACTCTAGTACCAAGCTGGGGATGACAACCTAGTATTCAAGTGGTGATAGCAAGTGTCAACAAGCATTTTTTGGCGCCGTTGCCGGGGAAACGGTTGCTGAGTTGACTACGAACTAGCTTAATCATTTTCTAAAAAATAAAAAAAATATTTTCCTTTTATCCTTTGCCTCATCTCTGCTAATCTTTCTTCTTATCTAATCCTTGATCTCTGGTCTATCATGAATTTAAACATGTCTATCTACGAATTTCATAGACCTACGGGCACACATCTCGAACCACCAAAATCTTCAAAGCCTGTCATAGCATCTAGTTTTGAGATAGACCCCGAATACAAAGAATTTGTTCAAAAACAACCTTTCTCAGGAGAAGGTGAGGACAACCCATACACACACCTAAGAGAGTTTTATCGAGTCTGTGACCTCCTTCGCATAGAAGGCATGTCCGATGAGACCCTTAAATGGAAGCTCTTTCCGTTCTCTTTAACGGGAAAAGCTAGACATCGGTACAAACTCAAAGTAGGGAGTGTTCATGGAGATTGGAAGGAGTTATATAATAGTTTTCTTTTTAAATATTTTCCAATCTCCAAAGTGGTAGAACTTCGGCGTGAGATTATTTCTTTTAGACAACTAGAAGAAGAATCTCTTGGCAAATCATGGGGCCGCTTCATTAACCTTACTCTCACTGGCCCAAAGCTTTCTATTCGAGAAGAAGTTCTTCTAATTCATTATTTTGAGGGCCTTAGCAGGGAAGATAAGCAAACCCTTCATGCGGCCTCTGGAGGATCTTTCCACCACCTATCCGCTAGTGAAGCTTGGAATTTGATTGATTTAATGAGCAAAAAGTCTCCTAGATTTATATCCCTGAGAAAGAGAAAGAACCAGTTCCTAGACAAGAAGAAGAAGTTTCGATAGCCAGATCACAACCACTTCAATCCCAAACTTTAGCTATCGATCCTAAACCATCAATATCCCAATATTCTCCAAGGGAGGAAGGAATTCCGACCTTAAATCTTTCAAATGCTGAAGGTTTAGACTTCTGGTTCCATAAGAGACCTTCAAGCAAGGATAATTCAAATCCTTGCAATAATGTTTCTCTTAGAGAATGTCCTGGTTCCTATTATGAAGAAGTGGAGAATGAAATATCAAGTGAAGGAGAGCTAAACCATATAGAAGACTCTATCTGCTCCCCTTCCATGTTCACAAGTTCTAAATCCATCCTTGACCCTAGAGACCCCTCTTATCCCTCTACTTTTAAGTCTCATGATGATCCTAGCAATTCACCAAGACGACCAAACCATAGGAGTCATGAAGACCATAAGGATGGCATGTCAAGTAATGCCATAGAAGGAGAGCTAAGCTATATAGAAGATTCTATCAGCTCCCCTTTCCTGATCACAAGTTCCAAATGGCTAGAATGTGTAGAATGGATGGATAAGGAAGAAGCCTTAATGGATTCCGACTTTGGCTCAATTTCAAATGGTGAGTTCTTGACTCCCTTTGAAAATGGGATTCATCCAACTATAGAAGAGGACATAAATGAGACCAATCCAGGAGAAACTCCGAACATTCAGATTGGAGACAAAGATAACATTAATGAGTATGGAATTTATTTCATAGCCACTTCATTTACTCCATGCTCATATGCAACATCTTCCCAATCTATTGGTCTCTCCAACATCACCGCATTTGAGATCTCCAACCCCCTCTTCCTTTGTATTTATAAAAACTTTAAAAGGGCGGTTGTCGATGCATATGTCTATAATAAATATTGCAGATCTTGTTGAGTTGATCTTGATATAGGTCAGCGTTGGAAGGGAAACCACTTCGCCGACATAAATTGATGGTTTCCCAAGGACAAGCTTAATGTCCTAAAATAAGCACTGATCAGATCATAACTTGAGCTTTTAATTATTTGCAACATTACCTTGTGTATTGAACATATAATTATAATTGTAAAAATATTCCTTCGGGTATTCTTGTCACTAACCTTTCCAGGATTGGAGCAAGAAGATCGGATGAATGACAAGCACAAGGTATGTCCAACCAATCATCATACAACATTGAATTAAATTCATCCAAACTTGAATTTTGCAAAATTCAAGCTTCGGGGAGTACTTAACATCCTTTGCCATGTTGCTATGTTGGTTGTCCCTGTCACAGAACCGACCAAATTATAAGAGTTCAAGTGCAGAAACGATCGCCAAGCAATCAAGTTTCCAAACTTGAGCCCATATAATCCCGGTAGTCAATTGAAATCACGAAGGACTTCAAACCAACTCGCAACAAACCAAGATCGTAATAGTTCAACATAAACACAACGAATGTTACATAGTCATACATTGCCGTTGAAGCAGCACCACATCGGAGTATTAAGTTATTACAACACTTGTTCGAATTAGCGGAAGCAAAATAGTTACACACACTTTCCAAAGTTCAGTTCATAAGTTTGAGTTACTGCCAGAGTCTATGCCATCCATCCAAAAGCAACAGGTACGAAGTTGTTAGAGAACCGTGCCCAACGGTTAGTCCTCATCCCCAGCGGGATGGAGACAGGTCTTGCAGAAGCCGTCATAGAAGATGTCATCTGGAACAGGTGGGAATAAACCCTGAGTACGAGAATGTACTCAGCTAGACTTACCTGTCTAGTAAAACATAAAAGACACCAAGGATCATGCAAGGCTAAATATCAAGTGGAGCTGGTTGACTCACCTTTTGCCAAAAGCTTAACTTACGACTAAGTTATTTTGAGAGCATCATATTTATTTATCATCAGCCTACCACTAGATTAGCACCTGTACTACAACACATCACTTGATTATTACAAACAATAATAACCATATCAAATTCATCATGTGTTCTTCTTGCTATCATCATTATCTTGAACCAAGTTCATTAGTGACGGCTACGTTTGCCGCTGCTCTGTCAAGTTCTCACTAACCGGGAGAGACGGCGATTCGAATCGAATTCCTATCCAGCTGGAGGGTTATTCCTAGCACTCACCCAAGCATCCCCTGCTGGAGAGCCAACGGGTTACCTTTGGTACAACTCAGGAATCGTGGCTCCGATCAGCGCCGCACTCCCAGGGCTACCACTCTGCCAGGGAGGTCAGGAATTTTAACTCACTTGCCTATGGACTTACGCCAATGGTCCCCCACACACCGCACTTCCTCCGGTAGTGCACACTTTATACTTGCCGGTCTTCCGGCCTGAGTCATACTACTCGGCTTCGCGGTCGGAACGAGTTATCCGGCCAACTAAGTGTCAGGCATGCGTTCAACATGACAAGAGGACGTACAACGATCGGTCCTTAGCTGCCACAGACGGAGTTACTACAAACTTGCAAAACTCCGCCCGGCTTAAGTCAATTTAATCAGGTTCCATCCACGATAGCACATATAGACCATCGTGATCCGACATAACCCTATATCGCGCAGGTGACAGGATATCACCCGACTTCTACCGATTAAAGCATGGCTAAGCGGCTACTCGATCCTAACTCTACAACCAGGGTGTGGTGAGTTATCTGGACAAGGATAGAGTAGAATGCAGCAAAAGTTTCATCACAACTCCTATACGTAATGCATCAATAGATATAACATATTAAGTAAACTTTCGAAAATAAAGGGAGACTTATAATGCACCGGGGCTTGCCTTTCACGAACGACGCCGGCTCGTGATTCGGGCACTCAACTTCTTCTTCGGGCTCCTCGAGTCCGGCTTGCTGGACCTCCACCTCTTGGCTGCCCTCCTGACCTTCGGGATTCGCCTGCAGCTCGTAGGAGGCTGTCGCGTCCGATGCACCTATTGCATGCCCGAACAATAAGAAGATGCACATCCTAAAGATGAATGCTTGATAGCACAAGTAGCTCACTGGACACTCAATTACGGAGCAAAAGTTATAACAAGCTCACACAATTAATAAGTTAGCTTAGCCCAAAACCTATCATGATACTAAATCAGCAAGCAACACAAAACAGGAGTGACTTGGTAAATAAATCATAACTAAAGATAGACAGGTCCAACAAACATGAGTGAAGACATTCTGGAAAGCTTATGAAATTGTCTACAAATCATCTTTAAACATCACAGCAAGATTCCTATATTAAACCAGTAATTTAAACAAGGTTCCAGGTTCTGTTCCAGAAAAACAGAGAGCACCTATTGCTGGAACCTAACTTGGAACAGCCATAACTTTTAAATTACTGGACCAATTCATTCCAAATTTAAACCACAGCTAGTTCAATAAGTTTACTACAACTTTGATTTAGACAAGTTGCCCAGAAAACCAAATTATCATCAAGCAAAAGTTAAATTGCTCCCTTGCTGTCCAGAACAGCCTTTAACCCTATAATTAATTATTTAATGACATGACCAAAACACAAACCATGCCAACCACATGGCTTATGAGCACAAGCACATTACAAGGTTGCCAGAACATCAGATGACAACCCTCAACATTTACTTAACAAGGCATTTATTAATTAATTCTAGATAAGAGCATAATTATAAGATACCAGTCAAAGTGCTCAGAAAAATCTACAAAAATTACAAAAGCACAAGTATAGCATCAGGGCATCACCATAAAAATTTCAGAGAAATTGCACATACTAAATTAAAGATATGTATTTAACATGTGCCAAGGCTCTTATTTCATAAATTCAGAAACATGACTTATATGGTACCAAACAACAGATTTCAGATTACTTATATATGAGAAATACCATGAACATATTTACTACCAAAGTAGAGCACCAGCATAAGCACCAATTATTTTATATGATTTAATTAAAGAAACAAGCCACACTTCAATCATAAATTGCATATCAAAGCTGCAGCACACCAAAAATCATGAAATATTTACCATACAGAGACTACCATAAAATTTTCAGAGTAAACTAAGCAGTATCACAAGAGATATGCATTTATCCAAGAATAACAAGATTAAATCCTTAATAAATATTTTCCCAGAAAACATGGTTCATTTTATATTTTTATTAAAAACTAGCCATCTCAAGGAATACCACAAAATTTGTTTCACAATTTTTGGATCTCAGAAACAGGAGATATGATTTTTGCAAGAAAGCCAAAAATCCAGATTTTGAATAAAAGAAAAGGAGGGAAGGAGGTGACACTGACAGTGGACCCCATCTGTCAGGTCCTTCTTCCTCACGGCCGAGGCGACTTTTGCCGGCGATTTCTCCGCGACGGCGAGGTCTCCGGCCAAACCAAGGGCATCAGCGTGATCCCCAAACCCTAACGACTCGATTGACCCCCTTTTCCCCACGGCGGAGCCACCGGAAAGGGCCTGCCGTCGACGATGGCGGCTCGGCGGAGGTGCTCGGCGTTACGCCAGAGCCCTCAGGCCGGTAGAGCGCAACCTAAGGCCTTCTACAGCACCAGCGGACTACGGCGAAGCTTCCTAGGTACACAGCTTGGCCTGGATCCTCGTGGAACACGCTGGCCACGAGAGCACCCATCTCCGGCGGAAACACGGCGGCGCTGCGCACCGTGTTCAGCGACGGAGAGCTTGGTAGAGCGTCCGCCAAGTGGCGCAAAAGCTCGCTACAGACCTAAGCTACCTCTAGGACCTAACCAGAGACGACGAGAGGCTTCACAGGGCTCGGCATTGAGTTCGCCCGAGAAGAAGGTCACGGCGACCCGAGTTGGGGGAAGAAGGAAATGTCGGCTCACCGGTGGATTTCTCGGCGAGTTAGAGGGTGGAGATTGGAGAGCGGTTCACGACGGAGATTTGGGTGAAGTTTGGTGGGCAATGGCGCAGCAGGGAACGCGCGCGAGCTCGCCGGAGTAAGCTCGCGGAGGAGAGCTCTCGGCGGCCGCGTTTCTGGCGAGCAAGGCGAGGGAGAGCGAAGTGGACGCGTCCACTCTGCGCGGGCGACACCGTGGAGGTCATGCACGCGACGGGAGCTGACAGGCGGGGCCAGAAAACGGCGTACGGACGACAAATGTCGCCGTTGTGCTGCCGCCGGTCGGCCACGTCGGCGAGCTTCAAACCGATTCAGACAAAACGATGGCCGACTGATAGAGCTACTTTGGCAATGATTTACTCCCAAACCAGTGCGAATTAGAGGACGGTGCAGTTGACAAAGTTGGAGTTCCAACTGAGTTCTAAAACTTTGTCAATTGGAGCAAAAGCCAATTCGACCTGGATTGAAAGATATAGAGTTTTCAAAATTGATCAAGCAAACTGGTTTCGTTCCAGGACTTAGAAAATTTTCTAAGTGTTGGAAACAGCCCCAAATCTGCCTTGTGGGTCACTTTTGAGCTATTTGTGATCATTTTCATGAGATGGCCATAAAACAACTTTTGTTCCTTATAAAAGTTGCTACAACTTTGCTGCAGAAAGTTTTGACATGCAAACATTTTATGAAACACTTTTTAAAAGCCTAAGCAAAAGAGGTTTCTAGGGCCTATTTTCATAAGTGTGACTTAAAGGCATATTTTGGAGAAGTGACCAACATGAACATTGTTCCCAAAGTCAAGTTAAACATAGATAAACTAATTACCAAGGCATTGAGCACAAACACAAGCATGGTTCACTCAATTATAAGCATAGGAAGCCTATTTAAGCAAGTTAAAACACATTTTTGCATAGAATGACATGGCTCCAGGTATATGATGATCATGATATGCTTTGAGTAGATGATGATGCTTATGCTATGCACATGATCAATGCAACCATAACACTGGGGTGTTACAGCCCTCCCCCCTTACAAAAATCTCGTCCCGAGATTTGAAAGCTTACTGATTTTCGAAGAATGTTTTGTAAACTTCTTTTAAATAATCCTCCGTCTCCCAAGTGGCATCTTCTTCCCCATGGTTGCTCGACAATACCTTGTAGAGCTTAACCACACGATTACGCGTCTCCCGTTCCTTGCGATCAAGAATCGCCATGGGTTTCTCCTCATACACCAAGTCTGACTTCAACTTGATATCTCGAACTTCCACTCGTTCCTCCGGTACACGAAGGCACTTCTTCAATTGTGATACGTGGAAGACAAGGAAAATAGCTCGAAGCGCAACTGGGAGTTGAACTTTGTATGCCACATTCCCTTTCTTTTCGAGAATCCGATAAGGTCCCACATAGCGAGGTGCAAGCTTTCGCTTGACTCCGAACCTTTGTACACCCTTCATCGGAGACACCTTGATGTACACATGGTCACCAACTGAAAACTCAATCGGCTTCCTTCTCTTGTCGGCATAACTTTTCTGACGAGCTTGAGCAGCTTCCAGATGTTGCTGGATAGTACAGACTTTCTGCTCGGCTTCGTTCACGAAATCGATGCCATAATACCTTCGCTCTCCGGCTTCCACCCAGTTCAACGGGGTTCGACACTTTCGACCATACAAGGCTTCAAATGGAGCCATCTTGATACTCTCCTGATAACTATTGTTGTAGGAGAACTCAGCTAATGGCAACCACTTAACCCAAGAACCTTTTGAAGAGAGAGCGCATGCCCTCAACATGTCTTCGAGGATTTGGTTGACCCTTTCAGTTTGACCAGCTGTTTGGGGATGATAAGCAGAGCTGCGGACTAAATGAGTACCAATTTGCTCATGCAGACATTCCCAAAAACGAGCAGTGAACTGTGGTCCGCGATCGGATATGATTGTTCGAGGCACACCATACTGACGAACAATGTGCTCGAAATACAACTCCGCATACTGATGTGGACGATAGTCAGTTCGGACTGGAATAAATCGAGCAACTTTGGTCAAACGATCTACCATCACCCAAATGGAGTCGTACCCCTTAACAGAAGTTGGGAGTCCACTGATGAAATCCATGCTGACTTCTTCCCATTTCCAACCAGGAATTGACAAGGGTTGAAGCAAACCAGCTTTCATGTGAACAGCTTTCACACGACAACAATTGTCACAACGAGCGACAAAAGCAGTTATCTCCTTTTTCATCGTTGTCCACCAAAACAACGGTTTTAAATCCTGATACATCTTGCTACTACCAGGATGAATAGACAATTTGGATGAATGAGCCTCAGATAAGATCCGATTTCACAGCTCACGGTCTTTTGGGACCACAAGTCGATCCTTGAACCAAAGGAATCTGTTCTCTCGACCCGGAAATGCTTGGTTTCTTCTTCCATCATTTTCCTCTTTATATGGTGGATGCCTACATCTGTCTGCTGCAATTCGATGACTCGATTGCGAATGGTACTTTCCAGAGAAATCTGGTTGAGCACAAGTGGATGCATAAGATGTGATAACAACGGATCTTCCACTTGGATTGAGTGACAGTGCGCTTTCCGACTCAAGGCATCCGCCACCACGTTTGCCTTGCCCGGATGATAGTGCACTTGGAGATTATAATCTTTAATCAACTCAAGCCACCTTCGCTGTCGCATGTTCAGTTCAGGTTGAGTGAAGATATACTTGAGGCTCTTGTGATCGGTATAGATATTACACAGATTACCCAGCAAATAATGCCTCCAGATTTTTAAAGCATGAACAACTGCTGCCAATTCTAAGTCATGAGTAGGGTAATCGACCTCATGCTTTCGAAGTTGGCGTGAGGCATACGCAATTACGCGACCTTCCTGCATCAACACACAGCCTAAACCAATGCCCGACGCGTCACAAAAGACATCAAAGGGCCTTTCGATATCAGGTTGAGCTAGGACAGGAGCTGATGTCAGCAATGTCCTCAACTTGTGGAATGCCTCTTCACACTCAGGTGTCCACACAAACTTCTCATCCTTCTGAAGTAGATGAGTCATAGGCTTGGATATTTTGGAGAATTCCAGAATGAATCGACGGTAATATCCTGCCAGACCAAGAAAACTCCGAACCTCGTGTACCGAAGTTGGAACTTTCCAATCCAGCACTTCTTGCACCTTAGTCGGATCCACCGATATGCCTTCTTCAGATAAGATATGGCCCAAGAAAGGTACTTTGTTTAGCCAAAACTCGCATTTGCTAAACTTGGCATAAAGCTGATGTTCGCGCAAACACGACAACACTACACGCAGATGCTCTGCATGCTCCTCTTCATTGCGAGAATATACCAAGATATCATCAATGAAGACCACCACAAACTTGTCCAATTCGGGCATGAACACCGAATTCATGAGATACATGAAATGAGCAGGTGCATTCGTAAGGCCGAAAGACATGACAAGGTACTCATACAGCCCATACCTCGTCGAGAAAGCTGTCTTAGGTACATCTTCAGGACGGATCCTGACCTGATGGTACCCAAATCGCAAATCAATCTTGGAGAATACCTTAGCTTTAGACAACTGATCAAACAAAATATCAATGCGAGGAAGAGGGTATTTGTTCTTGATAGTCACCGCATTTAGGGGACGATAGTCCACACACATGCGCAACGATTGATCCTTCTTCTTCACAAAGATAGCCGGACAACCCTAAGGAGAAGAACTAGGACGAATAAGACCCTTCTTCAACAACTCATTTAGTTGGGTCTTAAGCTCAGCTAATTCATTGGGTGGCATTCTATAAGGTCTTCTAGAGATAGGAGCGGTACCTGGAATCAATTCAATTTTGAACTCCACATCCCGATCCGGAGGAAGCCCGGGCAAATCATCAGGAAATACATCCAGAAACTCACACACTACCAGAATATCCTGAATAGCCTTAGATGTAACTGCATTCACAGTGCTACGGATATGAATATCACGGGGAAGCTGCACTAGAAATGCCTCCTTGGAATTTGGGTCTTTCAACATCACTACACGAGTGGTGGTGTCGATAAGAACTCCATTGCCACTCATCCACTTCATCCCCAGAATTACATCTATGCCCACACCGGATAGAACAACCAAATTAGCAAGAAACTGACGGCCCCCTATATCCAGAGTTGCCCCCAAAACCATTTGATTTGTGGAAATATCATTCCCCGCAGCACTAATACAATAACTGCCCTTATCAAGTGTAATGGCCTTGATGCTATGCTTAGACACAAATTCAGAACTCACAAAGGAATGCGATGCTCCAGAATCAAAAAGCACGAGTGCATCATGTTGATTAACTAGAAACTTACCAGCCGTGACTACCTCACCAGCAGGGATTGCTTCCACAGTTGTGTAGTGAACACGCCCCTGACGGACGTTCCCTTGGTTGCCCTTCTTTGGCGAGTAAGGACAGTTGCTCTGCCAATGCCCGGTCTGATTGCAGTTCCAGCATGGACGATTGGCAGGTGGAGTCTTGGCATAGTTGGGACCCGTGTTGCACCTAGGAAGAGCAATAGAGTACCCCATGTGAAAACCCGTCTTGGCCTGATTCTTCTTCGTCGGAGGGCGGTACCGCTGGTTAGACGTTGGGGCACGGAACGGTGGCTTAGCTGCCACTGGAGCCTTGGACTGAGATGACCCGACCCCGGCCTCAAAGGCCCTCTTACGAGTCTTGGTCGCAGTGTACACAGTGTTATAGTTCTCTTGAGTGAGAGCATCACTGACAAACTCATTGAAAGTTGCACACTTACTACGGCCCATAGTCTTCAGCAATTTGGGGCCCAAACCCCACTTGGAGCTAGCAATCTTTTTCGTCTCCGTGTTCACGAACTCAGGAGCATACCTAGACAAATGATTGAAAGCATGCAAATACTCCTTCAGAGTCTTGTTGCCCTGAGTCAACTGCATAAACTCAGTATGCTTCATCTCCATGACACCAGGAGGAATGAAATGCCCCTTGAAAGCTTCACGGAAAAGATTCCAGTCAAGCACTGTGTTGGCTGGAAGAGCTTCCCGATACTGATTAAACCAGATGCCTGCCGGTCCTTGCAGTTGGTGAACTGCATATTCTGCCTTCAAACCTTCAGTCAAACGAAGCAAGCGGAACTTTTGTTCCACCGTGTTCAGCCATTCTTCAGCTTGAAGGGGTTCTTCAGCTTCTCTGAAAGGTGGGGGCTTGGTATCCATGAAGTCCTTGAAGCTACTGTACTGGTTAGGAGCTGGCCCTTCCTGTGCATTACGACCACCCTAATTTGCGATCCGATTGATGGTCTCAGTGAGCATCCTCTGATTTTCCACCATCATTTGCATCAGCTCAGCTGGATTTGGTGGTGGGGGAGGAGGAGGTGGATTCATGTTTGCACGCTGTTCCGCACCTCGGGTGCCACAAGACATCTGTAAAGACACAATCAGTGAGCATTGATGATGACAAGATTTGCCGCAGAAGAACTTATATTCATGCCTGAAAGTATTCGAGAGAATAGCTTTACAAAAAGGCACAACAATTCAATTCCACAAAACAACATCACCAATCCAACACATGACATAGATATCCGCAATACGCACCATAACGGAAAACATCGGCATAACATAACGATCATATTAAGACTGCACATCGGGTCCATAAAGTTATTACACCAACACAGTAGTACATGCCATGAGTCAAGGTCGAAGTTCCGGATTACAACATGGGTACAAAAGCATCACCACTAGCTGCCAACTACAAAAGATCCTCACAAGACACTACCCACTACTCCCTACACTCCAGGCTCATCGTCCGAGTCAGCGTCGAAGATCGCCTCTCCATCCTCATCGCTAACCGGCTCAAGCTCCTCGTCCTCCACGTCCTCGTGCAAAGGTGGTGCAGCCACTGCTGGTCCATCGACCTCCATACCATCATCATCGGCCACAATCACCTGAGGTCCCACCTCTGGATACACGGGTATAGGGCGAGGAATAGGGTGTAGCAAGTTGTTGAGACAGTGAATCTCCACAAGACCAGCCTCAATCTGATCCTGCAGATAGTTCTCCCGCTCAAGCGACTGAACTCGGTGCATCTCCCATGCTTGGCGCCTGTTCTCCGACACGCGGAGTGCAGTATCCCTTTCACGGGTGAGCTGCACCAAGCGCTCCTGTAAGGTCTCCCTCTCTCTAGCTAACTGGCTCATCTGATCCTGTTTATGATCTCTCTCCCTAATGGCCTTCACCCACTGCTGCCTACGATACTCCGCAATGTCTTCCCAGTCATTGCGGTCCTTCTGAGCTTGCTCCAGGAGTCTAGCTTGCTTGCGAAACTTGCGAGCACGCTTTTCAGCCTTCCGCTGCATCTCCTGAGCCCTGCGAACAGCCACCATCACCTATGCATAGGTGTTCTCTCGCTGACTGATCAGCTTGAGCACAGCCATCATAGCGCTCATAGCAGGACTAGAACTCTCAGCTCTCTCTCCCCTGCCTCGAACCAAAGCATAACCATCAGCCTGTTTCCACTCCGCTGCTGCTGGGTCAGCACGGGGAATGGAGGCCGCTGGTCCTCCCGTCAGCTCGTCTCCACTCCTCTGACAAATATCGAGCAGGATAGTCTGGGCTGCAACCTGAGCTGCCTCCCAAGGAGTCTGCCCATCTGAGCTACAAGTCCAGCCTGTCCATGCAGGCTTGTCCCCATGTGGAGGGACAACTCCCTGCACAGCAAACCACTGTATCCCTCCAGTGCTCTCCAACACCCACCAGAAATACTGAGGTGGCTCAGTATACCCGACAGACTGAAGCACTCTCCAGAGCAAGGTAGGAGTGCCAAACTCGCTCAAGAAAGTGTCACTGGGACGGGGTGAAGCGGGTGCGTCCATCTGTGGAAAGGAATAGGAATACCATGGGTAAAAGAGGATTAGTTTAAGCAATATTTATTTATTTAAAAGGGACGAAATTGTAAGGGAAGGAGTAGACAGAATGTATGCATGAATGCGACATGATGCATGCACGAACCGTACGTCCTCACAAACTTAGAAAATTAATATTCTAACGGATATACGGTGGCATACATTCGTCTCTCGATACGATAACTATCGGTTTACACGTGCGCTGTTAGAGTACCTGCAGAAAACTTCATTTCAGCCCAACAGTTCCCAATATATCACTCAAGAAAGCAGTAAACTAAGTGCACATTGCTTGGACAGGCCCAAACATGCACAAACAATGACACCACAACTACCCGAGAAATTAAATACTCCCCAATTAAGTTTCCTTCGTGGTTCCATGGTTTCGACATGTATCCACTCCAGAAAACCACCGCGAACACTCCCCTAGACCGCCGTTTGGACGATCATGCTCTCACAGCTCACACTTACCTGAGCGTAGGTGCGACGTTGCATAATTTAAATCTAGCGACATATGTGGCTACTTCACATATGAAGGCTACCTCCACCATTAGACCATAGGGTAGCATAGTGCGGTCATCACACATCCATACCTGAGTACTGCCGGAGATGCATAAATAAAGCCCCCAAGTCAGTACTTAAATAGCCACCTATAGTCCTTATGTGGGCAAGGAGGATTCGACCACTGGCATAACTTAATTAGTTGTTTTACACTATTTTATTTAAAAATCTTTTGTTTTAAATACACAAACGCTGGATTTATAATGCTGAACTTGCTCCGATACCAGCTGTCACAGAACCGACCAAATTATAAGAGTTCAAGTGCAGAAACGATCGCCAAGCAATCAAGTTTCCAAACTTGAGCCCATATAATCCCGGTAGTCAATTGAAATCACGAAGGACTTCAAACCAACTCGCAACAAACCAAGATCGTAATAGTTCAACAGAAACACAACGAATGTTACATAGTCATACATTGCCATCGAAGCGGCACCACATCGGAGTATTAAGTTATTACAACACTTGTTCGAATTAGCGGAAGCAAAATAGTTACACACACTTTCCAAAGTTCAGTTCATAAGTTTGAGTTACTGCCAGAGTCTATGCCATCCTTCCAAAAGCAACAGGTACGAACTTGTTAGAGAACCGTGCCCAACGGTTAGCCCTCATCCCCAGCGGGATGGAGACAGGTCTTGCAGAAGCCGTCATAGAAGATGTCATCTGCAACAGGTGGGAATAAACCCTGAGTACGAGAATGTACTCAGCTAGACTTACCCGTCTAGTAAAATATAAAAGACACCAAGGATCATGCAAGGCTAAATATCAAGTGGAGCTGGTTGACTCACCTTTTGCCAAAAGCTTAACTTACGACTAAGTTATTTTGAGAGCATCATATTTATGTATCATCAGCCTACCACTAGATTAGCACCTGTACTACAACACATCACTTGATTATTACAAACAATAATAACCATATCAAATTCATCATGTGTTCTTCTTGCTATCATCATTATCATGAACCAAGTTCATTAGTGACGGCTACGTTTGCCGCTGCTCTGTCAAGTTCTCACTAACCGGGAGAGACGGCGATTCGAATCAAATTCCTATCCAGCTGGAGGGTTATTCCTAGCACTCACCCAAGCATCCCCTGCTGGAGAGCCAACGGGTTACCTTTGGTACAACTCAGGAATCGCGGCTCCGATCAGGGCCGCACTCCCAGGGCTACCACTCTGCCAGGGAGGTCAGGAATTTTAACTCACCTGCCTATGGACTTACGCCAATGGTCCCCCGCACACCGCACTTCCTCTGGTAGTGCGCACTTTATACTTGCCGGTCTTCCGGCCTGAGTCATACTACTCGGCTTCGCGGTCGGAACGAGTTATCTGGCCAACTAAGTGTCAGGCATGCGTTCAACATGACAAGAGGACGTACAACGATCGGTCCTTAGCTGCCACAGACGGAGTTACTACAAACTTCCAAAACTCCGTCCGGCTTAAGTCAATTTAATCAGGTTCCATCCACGATAGCACATATAGACCATCGTGATCCGACATAACCCTATATCGCGCAGGTGGCAGGATATCACCCGACTTCTACCGATTAAAGCATGCCTAAGCGGCTACTCGATCCTAACTCTACAACCAGGGTGTGGTGAGTTATCTGGACAAGGATAGAGTAGAATGCAACAAAAGTTTCATCACAACTCCTATACGTAATGCATCAATAGATATAACATATTAAGTAAACTTTCGAAAATAAAGGGAGACTTATAATGCTCTGGGGCTTGCCTTTCACGCCGGCTCGTGATTCGGGCACTCAACTTCTTCTTCGGGCTCCTCGAGTCCGGCTTGCTGGACCTCCACCTCTTGGCTGCCCTCCTGACCTTCGGGATTCGCCTGCAGCTCGTAGGAGGCTGTCGCGTCCGATGCACCTATTGCATGCCCGAACAATAAGAAGATGCACATGCTAAAGATGAATGCTTGATAGCACAAGTAGCTCACTAGACACTCAATTACGGAGCAAAAGTTATAACAAGCTCACACAAGTTAATAAGTTAGCTTAGCCCAAAACCTATCATGATACTAAATCAGCAAGCAACACAAAACAGGAGTGACTTGGTAAATAAATCATAACTAAAGATAGACAGATCCAACAAACATGAGTGAAGACATTATGGAAATATTATGAAATTGTCTACAAATCATCTTTAAACATCACAGCAAGATTCCTACATTAAACCAGTCATTTAAATAAGGTTCCAGGTTCTGTTCCAGAAAAACAGAGAGCACCTATTTCTTGAACCTAACTTGGAACAGCCATAACTTTTAAATTACTGGACCAATTCATTCCGAATTTAAACCACAGATAGTTTAATAAGTCTACTACAACTTTGATTTAGACAAGTTGCCCAGAAAACCAAATTATCATCAAGCAAAAGTTAAATTGCTCCCTTGCTGTCCAGAACAGCCTTTAACCCTATAATTAATTATTTAATGACATGACCAAAACACAAACCATGCCAACCACATGGCTTATGAGCACAAGCACATTACAAGGTTGCCAGAACATCAGATGACAACCCTCAACATTTACTTAACAAGGCATTTATTAATTAATTCTAGATAAGAGCTTAATTATAAGATACCAGTCAAAGTGCTCAGAAAAATCTATAAAAATTACAGAAGCACAAATATAGCATCAGGGCATCACCATAAAAATTTCAGAGCAATTGCACATACTAAATTAAAGATATGTATTTAACATGTGCCAAGGCTCTTATTTCATAAATTCAGAAACATGACTTATATGGTACCAAACAACAGATTTCAGATTACTTATATATGAGAAATACCATGAACATGTTTACTACCAAAGTAGAGCACCAGCATAAGCACCAATTATTTTATATGATTTAATTAAACAAACAAGCCACACTTCAATCATAAATTGCATATCAAAGCTGCAGCACACCAAAAATCATGAAATATTTACCAAAGCACTCTAATACCATACAGAGACTACCATAAAATTTTCAGAGTAAACTAAGCAGTATCACAAGAGATATGCATTTATCCAAGAATAACAAGATTAAATCCTTAATAAATATTTTCACAGAAAACATGGTTCATTTTATATTTTATTAAAAACTAGCCATCTCAAGGAATACCACAAAATTTGTTTCACAATTTTTGGATCTCAGAAACAGGAGATATGATTTTTGCAAGAAAGCCAAAAATCTAGATTTTGAATAAAAGAAAAGGAGGGAAGGAGGTGACACTGACAGTGGACCCCATCTGTCAGGTCCTTCTTCCTCACGGCCGAGGCGACTTTTGCCGGCGATTTCTCCGCGACGGCGAGGTCTCCGGCCAAACCAAGGGCATCAGCGTGATCCCCAAACCCTAACGACTCGATTGACCCCCTTTTCCCCACGGCGGAGCCACCGGAAAGGGCCTGCCGTCGACGATGTCGGCTCGGCGGAGGTGCTCGGCGTTACTCCGGAGCCCTCAGGCCGGTAGAGCGCAACCTAAGGCCTTCTACAGCACCAGCGGACTACGGCGAAGCTTCCTAGGTACACAGCTTGGCCTGGATCCTCGTGGAACACGCTGGCCACGAGAGCACCCATCTCCGGCGGAAACACGGCGGCGCTGCGCACCGTGTCCGGCGACGGAGAGCTTGGTAGAGCGTCCGCCAAGTGGCGCAAAAGCTCGCTACGGACCTAAGCTACCTCTAGGACCTAACCAGAGATGACGAGAGGCTTCACAGGGCTCGGCATTGAGTTCGCCGGAGAAGAAGGTCACGGCGACCCGAGTTGGGGGAAGAAGGAAATGTCGGCTCACCGGTGGATTTCTCGGCAAGTTAGAGGGTGGAGATTGGAGAGCGGTTCACGGCAGAGCTTTGGGTGAAGTTTGGTGGGCAATGGCACAGCAGGGAACGCGCGCGAGCTCGCCGGAGTAAGCTCGCGGAGAAGAGCTCCCGGCGGCCGCGTTTCTGGCGAGCAAGGCGAGGGAGAGCGAAGTGGACGCGTCCACTCTGCGCGGGCGACACCGTGGAGGTCATGCACGCGACGGGAGCTGACAGGTGGGGCCAGAAACGGCGTACGGACGACAAATGTCGCCGTTGTGCTGCCGCCGGTCGGCCACGTCGGCGAGCTTCAAACCGATTCAGACAAAACGATGGCCGACTGACAGAGCTACTTTGGCAATGATTTACTCCCAAACCATTGTGAATTAGAAGACGGTGCAGTTGACAAAGTTGGAGTTCCAACTGAGTTCTAAAACTTTGTCAATTGGAGCAAAAGCCAATTCGACCTGGATTGAAAGATATAGAGTTTTCAAAATTGATCAAGCAAACTGGTTTCGTTCCAGGACTTAGAAAATTTTCTAAGTGTTGGAAACAGCCCCAAATCTGCCTTGTGGGTCACTTTTGAGCTATTTGTGTTCATTTTCATGAGATGGCCATAAAACAACTTTTGTTCCTTATAAAATTGGCTACAACTTTTCTGTAGAAAGTTTTGACATGCAAACATTTTATGAAACACTTTTTAAAAGCCTAAGAAAAAGAGGTTTCTAGGGCCTATTTTCATAAGTGTGACTTAAAGGCATATTTTGGAGAAGTGACCAACATGAACATTGTTCCCAAAGTCAAGTATAAACTAATTACCAAGGCATTGAGCACAAACACAAGCATGGTTCACTCAATTATAAGCATAGGAAGCCTATTTAAGCAAGTTAAAACACATTTTTGCATAGAATGACATGGCTCCAGGTATATGATGATCATGATATGCTTTGAGTAGATGATGATGCTTATGCTATGCACATGATCAATGCAACCATAACACTGGGGTGTTACAGTCCCTACCTTTGAGACATGCTCAATTTGTTAAATACTAAACACACTACTCTATCTCCACTTGAGTAGATCTCTATAAATGTTGTCATGCTACCTTTGTCTATTTTCTAGCAAGTGTTGGTTTGGAAGTACTCGACATACTTCCATTGGCATTTAAATTGAGCATCGTTCTTAGGTTAAATAGCCTTCCTTAATCTGATTAGACATGGAGTCTAGTTTGGTTACTGAACTAAAAACTGGTTGAGTAGATATTGGTATATTTTGTCGGACTAACCCCTATAGGAAAACTTTCACTATCAACCTGGGAAGTCGTGAGATAAACTCACATTGGAGACAAAGTGAGAGACACATCAAGTTTAACAATTTACACAAGGAAGACGTAGCTCATAATAGATGATCCATGGAGGGTGCTACAAACACAATGCACAACCGCTAAGAAAGGAAAGCTTCCACAAGGTGATACTACACCATCACTCTTCAAGTAAGGTTACATCTTAAGATATCTGATTATCACTTTTATAAGCTTCTCCTTGGTTCTGGCGTTCACATAAATAAAGAGACAAACATGTATGATTTACAACTCTAGATTAACCAACCCAATCGATTCAACATGTTTAGTACTTCCACCTTTGTGATCCCAAACTCCTAATCATATGAGCTAAAATATTACACATTCAATCTTTGAGAGATATAAAGAAAAAGACATATACATAGATAGATTATCTTTCCATAAGGTTGAGCGATCTGATCTGACAAATATTATAAGTACTACACTCATGAGCTTATCATCCACCAACTTTGTCTTGCTCACTATGCTTGAGGTTAGAGAAGAACAAATACACTTTTGGTTCTGTTGGTGTTTTCCACCAATAGGGCCCATGCACTTGATCTCTGCCTTGTCTCTATGAGCAGGTACACTACGAGCAAAAACACACTGAGCAAGATACTGCCAACACCGCACTTGAACTACTGGGCCAACGAAGAACATGGGTGACACTGTATTAAGAGGTGCGGACGTCAAGGTCCACACCTGAATCAAATGACGCACCTGAAGAATGAACACGGTGAGAAGTCTTGTTCAGAAGACTTGAAACATTGAATCCTCGCCGAAAGGTAAAATCGGTAGTTATCCATATTTATCCTTTCTGCATTCCATTTTCCCTTTAATTATTTACTACCCTTAAATAGATTATTAGTTAATCATGCTATCTTGAAAAGAAAATAAAAATGTTAAAAAAATACTAAGCCCCATGTGAGTATGCTCGTGGCATAAAACCCATAAGTACATTCACTGTGGTGGCATAAAAATAAACTAAATATATTCCTATTCTATAGAAATGAAAATATAAAAATAAATTTATGATCCTACCAAAGAGAGTAATATTTATTAGAGGAAGCTCAACATGATAAAGGGAATGAGATTTTATGCTAACACTTAACCAGTTCCACAAAGCTTTATTGTCTATTTGAGCTCCACAGAATTCAAGGATCACAAAAGACAAGCAGACGGAGGACATTCTAATCGCTGTCAGGGTGCTGCCGACATGTAAATACACCTCCGCCACCTGCTAGCTACATCAAAAGAAATTACGTCAAAATTCAGCTTGGGGGAGAGCACACCCATTTATCCAGCTAAGTGTTTCTACTCGCATTTATACTCAAATAATAAAAAGATGCATAATCATAAAAACCTAAATAAAGATTTTGTGCTTATATAAATATCTTTGCTTAGTTTGCTAAATTAATAAATAAATAAAGTTTGCTATGAACCCTCATGATAAGCTCTCACATAGGAATGATAAATAGTTGCTCTGCCATGACTAGTTCTCAAAATTGAAATCTCTCTCAAGTTTAGGCATGACTGTTATGAATTAAGTTTTGCTCTAAACCTAAACTTGTGGGAAGAGTACTTGATCTAAAGTCTAAGTCGTTAACAGATATGATATGGGAAGGTTGAGCTGCTGTTTATCTGTTCCTAGAGATGCTAGAATTCTGAAGAATTTTATCTTTGAAAATCTTTAAAATGTTGCATGATGAATTCCTGTATGATGAGAGTTTAAAATCCTACCACAGCCACATATACATGCTTATGAGACTATGAACCATACATTTACTTTTTACTGTTTATGAGCATTGAGTGTGGTCAAGCTATGTAGACCCTTAGGAGCTTGTCATGCGGTTATAATCAAGATTCACTTGCACGTCCACTCATACATGCTGCTTCTACTCCGGAAGTATGCATCCACATACATCCACTCATTTCCATCTCTAGATTCACACAAAATTATTCTACCCCTATCCGGGAGAGAATAGCCAAAAACATTATCCCATTCCTATTTTCTCCTGTGAAATAAATGCTCGAGATATTTTGGTTACTACCACTTGCTACATTATTCTAGGAGGGTGAGTGCTCTAAAAAAAGAGAGAAGAAAAAAGAAAAAAAATACGAGGAAATAAAAAGGGGCAAGTGCCCGGAACCTCAAAAAAAAAGAGAAAAAGTGAGACGAGAGGTAAAAATGGACAAGTGTCCGACAGTAGAATTAGGAGTACAAGATACCCACCTGAGAGAAAAGAAAAAGAAAATATAGAGCATCTCATTCTTCTCAAAAACCTTCAAAGTACAAGAAAGGTATGTATCCCATCAGAAGAGCAAAAGTAGAATTAGACTTTCACCAATGTTTTCACCATCATCACCATACACCATTCATTCGCCACACATGCACATCTTGATTTGACTTATTGACTCGTTTCTCTGGATCCATGGTTTGACTATGCAATAAATGTCTTGTAAGTATGTATTAGCTCACCTATGAGCTCCAGATATCAAACCTTATTAGAGTAGGGTGAGAGAGAAGGCAATATCACTATGCCTCATACCACAAATACTACATACTTTGAGAGAAGGCGTATATTATCACAGCCTTGGTAAGGATCCAGAAATACCACAAAAGAGAGACTAGAGAGAGTCATACAAGGAATCTCTGAGTTTTATTTGAAAATCTGCAAAAACACCAGAGCTATAGTTGATCAAAGAACAAGAGACATGGTGCTTGACTTGACCGTTCTATCTTTTAACTGCTCAAGACACAAGTGACTGTTGCAAGCCCCATGGTGGAAGGTAATATGAGTAAGTTTAAATCTTAACAGTTTACCTTAATCTAGAGATGAGATCTTGTTTGAACGCATGAGTACCTTTAAGGCATAAAATAACTGCAAAAACTCTTGAGTCCATCCTTGCTCAGGGACGAGCAAGAGGTAAGCTTGGGAGAGTTGTTGACGGTCCGTAAGTACTAAATATAATCATCAAATAAATAAAGAAAAGGATCCAAATGCAACCAACACCCAGACTTAGGGTTTTATCTGACAGAAATCCATGAGTTTTGGTGTTTGTCTATTTCTGCAGGGGGTTATCAGGAAATACGGAAGAAAGGCCCACACGTCGGGTTTACATAGAGATATTAACGTGCCGCGCAATTTTCTATCATCTAGAAGACTCTAGAAGCCACAGGAACAAAGCGAAAGCCGAGAGGGCTTAGGGACAGGACGCCCGCCCAAGTCCTTAGGGCGCCCGCCCACCTATTTTGGCCAATCACGCTCAATCTCACGGATTATGCTCCACCGACCTAAAGGATCAAGAATAATCGTTCAATCAATGTCAGTTTGATCCCACGGCCCAGATTCACTTGAGGGGACTATATAACCAGACCCCCTGGCCCAGGGAAGAGGCACCCCTTGATCATTATTCACTATTCAAAGACAGAGCAAAGGCTAGGCTTTAGAGATGAGAGCTCTCCTCTCTTCTCTTAACTAGAGTAGATCGTAGCGAGATGGAGAGCGAAGGAGGATTAGAGGAGAGGCCGGCCTATCGGTTCTTCCTCCGGTTGTACTTCGTCATGATCAAGCTCTAATCAAGCTTGCTCATGGGATGACTCTAGTAATCTACTTCTAATTCATTATGCAATTACTAATCATATATGTTCTGGTTCACAACTCTTTTGAGTACTTCTAATCTATAGGACCCTATAGGTTAGAGTTGTAGTATAGGTGTAAGCGTGGTGCTTAGACCTAGATTACTTGTGGATATCCCCTGTCTAGCCAGATCGTGTGGTAGGCCGCATATGTGACAGTTATGTTGGTCCTCTGTAGTCCACCTCTCGTTAGCAGGACGGGTAGGGTTTATCGGCCTAAGGATAAGCATCCTTTGTGGTGTACTCTTATCACGTGGTTCGTCCCAGACATAGACATACCCCTTTGAAGTAGAGAAATCATAGTTATCCTCTCTATTCTGCTACCATCGCCCATATACTAGAATTGCTCTACTCTCTATTCCCATATTATCACCCATTGTTATCTTACCTTTAATATTGTTCTTATTCAATTCTACCATCTTTCCTATTTACACCTATCTATCTATCCTGGTTAAGTTAGAGCGTAGTTGGTTCTCCCGTTTCCCTGTGGATACGATAAAACCTTTAACCTCGTAAAAGCTATAATGGTATCTGTGCGCTTGCGGATTATCTATGTGCGTATAAATACCATAGTACACTCTAGTACCATGCTGGGGATGACAACCTAGTATTCAAGTGGTGTTAGCAACTGTCAACAACATGAAGTTTAACAATTTACACAAGGAAGACGTAGCTCATAAGAGATGATCCATGGAGGCTGCCACAAACACGATACACAACCACTACGAATGGGAAGCTTCCACAAGGTGAGATGGTACCATCACTCTTCAATTAAGGTAACATCTTAAGGTATCTGACTATCACTTTTATAAGCTTCTCCTTGGTTCTGGCATTCGCATAAATAAAGAGACAAACTTGTATGATTTACAACTCTAGGTTAACCAACCCAATCGATTCAACATGTTTAGTCCTTTATGATCCCACACTCCTAGTCATATGAGCTAAAATGTTGCACATTTAATCTTTGGGAAGATATAAAGAAAAAGACATATATAGATAGATTATCTTTCCATTAGGTTGAGCGATCTGATCTGGCAAATGTTTTAAATGCTACACTCATGAACTTATCACCCATCAACTTTGTCTTGCTCCCTATGCTTAAGGTTAGAGAAGAACAAATACACTTTTGGTTCTATTGGTGTTTTCCACCAACAGGGCCCATACACTTGATCTCTGCCTTGTCTCTATGAGCAGGTATACTTGGAGCAAAACATGGAGGATTTTTCAACTCCCAGACTCCACCAAGTGAAGGACGTGGATCTATGAGCACAAACACGCTGAGCAAGATACTACCAACGCCGCACTTCGAACTGCTGGACAAACGAAGAACATGGGTGACACCGTATCAAGAGGAGCAGACGTCAAGGTCTACACCTGAATCAAATGACGCACCTAAAGAATGAACACGGTGAGAAGTCTTGTTCAGAAGACTTAAAACATTGAACCCTCGCCGAAAGGTAAAATCAGTAGTTATCCATATTTATCCTTTCTGCATTCCCTTTTCCCTTTAAATTATTTACTTTCCTTAAATGGCTTGTTAGTTAATCATGCTATCTTGAAAAGAAAATAAAAATGTTAGTAAGCCCCATATGAGTATGCTCGTGGCATAAAACCCATAAGTACATTCACTGTGGTGGCGTAAAAATAAATATATTCCTGTCCTATAAAAATGAAAATATAAATAAATTTATGATCCTACCAAAGAGAGTAATATTTTTTAGAGGTAGCTCAACATGATAAAGGCTAGATATTTATGCTAACACTTAACTAGTTCCACAAAGCTTTGTTGTCTATTTGAGCTCTGCAGAATTTAAGGATCAAAGAAGACTAGCAGACGGAGGACATCCTAATCGTTGTCAGGGTACTGCCGACATTCAAATACACCCCCGCCACCTGCTAGCTACATCAGAAGAAATTACGTCAAAATCCAGCTTGGGGGAGAGCACCCCCATTTATCCAGCTAAGTGTTTCTACGCATGTTTATACTTTACTCAAATAATAAAAAGATGCATAATCATAAAAACCAAAATAAAGATTTTGTGCTTATATATATCTATGCTTAGTTTGCTAAATAAATAAATAAAGTTTGCTATGAACCCTCATGATAAGCTCTCACATGGAAATGATGAATAGTTGCTTTGCCATGACTAGTCCTCAAAATTAAATTCTCTCTCAAGTTTAGGCATGACTGTTATGAATTAAGACTTGCTCTAAACCTGAACTTGTGGGAAGAGTACTTGATCTAAAGTCTAAGTTGTTAATAGATATGATATGGCAAGGTTGAGCTGCTATTTATCTGTTCCTAGAGATGCTAAAATTCTGGAGAATTTTATCTTTGAAAATATTTAAAATGTTGCATGATGAGTTCCTGTATGATGAGAGTTTAAAATCCTACCACAGCCATATATACATACTTGTTAGACTATGAACCATACATTTACTTTTTACTACTTATGAGCATCGAGTGTGGTCAAGCTGTGTAGACCCTTAGGAGCTTGTCTTGCGGTTAAAATCAAGATTCACTTGCACGTTCACTCATACATGTTGCTTCTACTCTGGAAGTACGCATCTACATACATCCATTCATTTCCATCTCCAGATTTATCCAAAATTATTCTACTCCTATCCAGGAGAGAATAGCCAAAAACATTATCCTATCCCTGTTATTCCCCGTGACATAAATGCTCGAGATATTTTGGTTACTACCACTTGCTACATTATTCCAAGAGGGTGAGTGCTCTAAAAAAGAGAGTGAATACGAGGAAATAAAAAGGGGCAAGTGCCCGAAATCTTGAAGAAAAGAAAAAGTGAGACGAAAGGTAAAAATGGACAAGTGTCCGACGGTAGAATTAGGGGTACAAGATACCCACCTGAGAGAAATGAAAAAAAAAGAAAATAAAATATAGAGCATCTCATTCCCCTCAAAAAGCTTCAAAGTGCAAGAAAGTTATGTATTCCCTCAAAAGAGCAAAAGTAGAATTAGACTTTGACCATTATTTTCACCATTATCACCATCATCACCAACACCATTCATCTGCCACACATGCACATCTTGATTTGACTTATTGACTTGTTTCTCTGGATCCATGGTTTGACTATGCAATAAATGTCTTGTAAGTATGTATTAGCTGTCTCCCACCTATGAGCTCCAAATATCAAAGCCTTATTAGAGTAGGATGGGAGAGAAGGCAGTGTCACTATGCCTCATACCACAAATACCACATACATTGAGAGAAGGCATATACCATTACTTCCTTGGTAAGGATCCAGAAATACCACAAAAGAGAGACTAGAGAGAGTCATACAAGGAATCTCTGAGTTTTATTTGAAAATCTACAAAAACTCTAGAGCTATAGTTGATCAAAGAACAAGAGACATGGTGCTTAACTTGACCGTTCTATCTTTTAACTGCTCAAGACACAAGTGACGGTTGCAAGCCCCATGGTGGAAGGTAATATGAGTAAGTTTAAACGCATGTGTACCCTTAAGGCATGAAACCACTGCAGAAATTCTTGAGTCCATCCTTGCACAGGGACGAGAAAGAGGTAAGCTTGGGGGAGTTATTGACGGTCCTTAAGTAGCAAATATAATCATCAAATAAATAAAGAAAAGGATCCAAATGCAACCAACACCTAGACTTAGGGTTTTATCTGACAGAATTCCATGAGTTTTGGTGTTTGTCTATTTCTGTAGGGAGTTATCAGGAAATATGGAGGAAAGGCCCACACGTCGGGTTTACATAGAGATATTAACGTGCCGCACAATTTTCTATCATCTAGAAGACTCCAGAAGCCATGGGAACAAAGCGGAAGCCGAGAGGGCTCAGGGACAGGGCGCCCGCCCACCTATTTCGGCCAATCACGTTCAACTTCGCGGATTATGCTCCACCGACCTAAAGGATCAAGAATAACCATTCAATCAATGTCGGTTTGATCCGACTGCCCAGATTCACTTGAGGGGACTATATAACCAGACCTCCTAGCCCCAGGAGGAGACACAACCCCTTGATCCCTATTCATTATTCATAGACAGAGCAAAAGCTAGGGTTTGGAGATGAGAGCTCTCCTCTCATCTCTAAACTAGAATAGATCTAGATAGTAGCGAGATGGAGAGCGAGGGAGGATTGGAGGAGAGGCCGGCCTGTCAGTTCTTCCTCCGGTTGTACTTCGCCATGATCAAGTTCTAATCAAGCTTGCTCATGGGATGACTTTGGTAATCTACTTCTAATTCATTACGCAGTTACTAATCATGTATGTTCTAGTTCACAAATCTTTTGAGTACTTTAATCTATAGCACGCTATAGGTG
This sequence comes from Sorghum bicolor, assembly GCF_000003195.3. Classification (NCBI taxonomy): domain Eukaryota; kingdom Viridiplantae; phylum Streptophyta; class Magnoliopsida; order Poales; family Poaceae; genus Sorghum; species Sorghum bicolor. The sequence continues at coordinate 23,964,547 of NC_012877.2, forward strand.
AGCGTTGTAGTATAGGTGTAAGTGTGATGCTTAGACCTAGATTACTTGTGAATATCCCCTGTCTAGCTGGATCGTGTGGTAGGCCGCGTAGGTGACAGTTACGTTGGTCCCCTGTAGTCCACCTCTTGTTAGCAGGACGGGTAGGGTTTATCGGCCTATGGATAAGCATCCTTTGTGGTGTATTCTTATCACGTGGTTCGTCCCAGACATAGACATACCACTTTGAAGGAGAGAAACCATAGTTATCCTCTCTATTCTGCTACCATCGCCTATATGCTAGATTGCTCTACTCTCTATTCCCATATTATCACCCATTGTTATCTTACCTTTAATATTGTTCTTATTCAATTCTACCATCTTTCCTATTTACACTTATCTATCTATCTTGGTTAAGTTAGAGCATAGTTGGTTCTCCCATTTCCCCGTGGATACGATAAAACCTTTAACCGGGAAAAGCTACAACGATATCCGTGCACTTGCGGATTATCTGTGTGCGTATAAATACCATAGTACACTCTAGTGCCATGGTGGGGATGACAACCTAGTATTCAAGTGGTGTTAGCAAGTGTCAACAACAGTGACAGTGCAGCTATGAGTGCTATGTTTGCCTTGATGAAGACCTATGGGGGTCTAGAGCGTTGTTTGGGACGCTTGTCTGGGTCTCTTCTCACAGTTCAGGATGAGAAGCGCCAGCTACGGTGTGAGTTTGACAGTGAGGTTGAGAGGCTACAGGCAGAGTTGGCCCGTGTGACTCTGGAGAGGGACCAGGCAGTCCAGAAGAACAACGAGCTGAGTCAGGATCTGCTCGCAGTGAGGGAGCAGAGGGACAGGGTGACCACCGCTAACAGGAACTGCGAGTGCATGATAGTTCATGTGCTTGGTCAGAGGAATGAAGCCTGGCACGAGGAGGACACCTTGAGGGTCCGACAGCTAGAACTTGAGCAGCAGCTAGCTAATGTTGAGGAGTACAATGAGAACCTGCATGAGGAGATCCACCAGCTGCATAACCAGCTCCACACTCACCACCTGCCTGGAGCAGCTGAGTTGGATTCTGAGGATGAGATGGATGAGGATCTAGAGATGGAGGCAGCCGCTAGTGGAGATGAGGACGAGGAAGGCTCCAGCATGGACAATGACCATAGCGAGTAGATGCTAGGTCTCTAGAGCTAGTCCTCCTTCTTTTGTTGCTATTGTTGCATGGCATGTCTTGTAATCTGCTGGATCGTTGTTGTGTAAGACTCTATGTGTTGAGTTGTGTTAACGCTGAAAGTCCAGTGTATGTATGCTGGCAATTTTGGATGTATGCGAACCTTGTTGCCCAAATGTTAAGTAATCTGTTAGTGATGTTGTGTGTGGATGATGAATTGTTGTGCCTCTGTTTATTGTGCGAATTTATTCTCCTTAGTAAATTCAGTACGGCATGATTCTACATATGTCTACCTGTTGCTAGCAACTCCTAACAAGTGCCTACCATTGACGCATGAAGATGGTACAAACACATGGCGGGGGTAACAGCAACCCCGGTCTTGGAGTAGGTTCCTCCAGAGGTGGGGCTCACAGGAATGAGGAAAGATCACCATCACCGCCACCATCACCACCTCCTCCATACACTGTGGACGTGTTTTTAACGCAGTTTCTGGGGAGCCAACACAACATGGAGCAGATGCAGCGCAACATGGAAGCAGTCTTGCGCAATATCGCTGACAATACCCACTGTGGAGATAACCAGGGCGGCCGTGAAGTAAATCAGTACAGCTCTTTCAAGGACTTCATGGATACCAAACCACCGTTCTTTAAGGAGGCCTTGTGACCGCTCGAGGCAGATGAGTGGATGAACACCATGGAGCAGAAGTTCTGTCTCCTTCGAATGACCGAAGAGCTCAAGGCTGAGTATGCACCGCATCAGTTGCACGGGGCTGCTGGGATATGGTGCTCCCATCATCGCACCACCTACCCAGAGGGGACCCTGATCACCTGGAACCGCTTCACCACCACTTTTCGGGGGAATTATATTCCTCCGGGTGTGGTGGAAATGAAGGTTGGAGAGTTCATGAAGCTATCTCAGGGGACTAAGTCTGTGAAGGAGTATCTGCACGCTTTTAATAATCTCGCTCGTTACGCTCAGGAGTTTGTGAACACATAGGCCAAGAAGATCGCTAGTTTCTAGAGAGGCTTGAACCCAAAGATGCTGAAAACCATGGGTACAGGGACCCGGGCTACGTTCAATGCCTACATCAGTGACTGTCTGACCTAGGAGAACAATAACAACAACTATAGTTCATCCAAGTCGTGCAAAAGGGCTTTTGAAGCCGGATCGTCTCAATCCAGGGCACCAGTGGCAGGACGTCTGCAGTATCGTCCTCCTGCCCTAGGTGCTAGGTTCCAACCGCCGCAGAGAAGGAGCACAGGGCACCCAACGCAGCAGAAGCTGTACAAGGTAGCAGTGGCTCCCGCCAAGCCAAAGTCAATTCAAGCTGCAGCACCTGCTGCCAACAACATGACCAAGGGGCCGTGCTACAACTGCCACAAGATGGGACACTTTGCTAAAGAATGTCCCTACCCCAAGAAGCAGAAGACAACCTACCCAGCCCGTGTACACCATACCTCGGTAGAGGAGATCCCGGAAGGATAACCGGTAATAGCTGGTATGTTTCCTGTCAACCAACATCTTGCAGTTGTTTTGTTTGATTCCGGATCATCGCATTCATTCATGAGTTAAGCATTTGCACAAAAGCATGACCAAGCAGCTATAGATCTGGGTTATGGCTATTGCATCAGCTCAGCAGGGGCAGATGTGTTGATGAATAGAGCGGTCCTAGGGGCAACCCTGGATATAAGTAACCATGTGTTTCGAGTAAATCTAGTAGTCATGCCTGGGTTAGTCTTGGATGTTATCATGGGCATGAACTGGATGAATGAGTGGGGTGCTGTCATAGATGCTGGAAAAAGGGTGTTATCTCTCAGAGAACCCCAAGGTAGTGGTTCCTTTCAAGTACCTCTACCTCGTCGGTTTGACTTCGCAAGCATCTCTTGTGCTACTCAAGTAGTTCCTTTGTCACAAATCCCAGTGGTCTGTGAGTTCCTTGATGTTTTTCTGGAGGCGTTACCATGACTTCCCCCGCATAGGGAAGTAGAGTTTGCAATAGAGTTGATACCAGGTACAGCACCGATCTCTAGAAGGCCATACCGGATGCCGCCTAATGAGCTCGCTGAATTGAAGACTCAACTGAAGGAGTGTTGACGGTCCTTAATGCTCACATTTAACCATCAACTAATCATGGAAAAGGATCTAAATGCAACTAACATCCAGACTTAGGGTTTTATCTGACATAATTCCACGGGTTTCGGTGTTTGTCTTTTTCTGTAGGGGGTTATCAGGAAATACAGAAGAAAGGCCCACACGTTGGGTTTACATAGAGATATTAACGTGCCGCGTAATTTTCTATCATCTAGAAAACTCCAGAAGCCACGGGAACGAAGCGGAGGCCGAACGGGGCCTGGCCCAGGGCGCCCACTCTCCTATAGTGTCCAATTCGGACCCGTTTTGTGGATCATGCTCCACCGACCTAAAGGATCAAGGATAACCGTTCAATCATTGTCGGTTTGATCCGACGGCCCAGATTCATTTGAAAAAGACTATATAAGCAAGGCCCCCTGGCCCCTGGAGAACATACCTCTTCTACTGAATCAAAGCTAGGGTTTCAATTCTTCATCCAAGTAGAGAGGATCCCTCTAGTTCATCTAGTTTTAGTTCTAGTTCATCTAGTTCTAGTTCCTCTAGTTCTAGTTCTAGTTAGTTCTAGTTGTAATCTAGAAAATAGGGAGAGAGAAGAGGAGAGCGGAGGAGCCGGATCTGTCGGATCTTCCTCAACATTATACTTTTGCTGCAACTGGTTCGTTCTTCATCATTCTCCAAGTTCTTTAATTCACAATTCCTAAGTTCTTTAATTACTTTTATTTACATTCAAGTTATTTATTGGATTCCCGCTTGCATCAAGTGCTCTAGTCTTTATAACGCTATAGTAATAATTAATAGATTAGACATGGTGTTTAGTTTTGCAATTACATGGAATTGCACCCAATCCTACGGATTGTTGTGGTAGCCCTAGGGTAGTGACAACCCTAACGGTCGACGTATTCCACCTCGTTCGGATCGGTGTTTGTAGGACCGTAGTCAGAGCTTCCTAGCCCCCTTCTCATCTCTTTCTGTGGTTAGTGTTCTGATGTCCCGAAATAGATAATATTGAAGTAATTATTGATTCTTAGATCAACTAGATAACTCTCAGGAAACTTCCTCTCTTCCCACCAAAAAATAAGTATATAGTTATCCTTGAGCGATCTTGAATCTTAATTAGTACACTCACGTTCCCTGTGGAAAATCGATACTCTGGAATACTCCCGGGTGAAAGCTACATTGGTATCCGTGCGCTTGCGGATTTTTCTGTTTGTGTTTAAAATACCCGACAAGCTTTCTGGCGCCGTTGCCGGGGAACGGTAGCTGTGCAAGTTTCGAACCAAGTCGTCCGTGTATCCTTTTTCTTTTCCTTTTTTTACCACACTCACCTTACCATTTTCACCACACCACATGGATTTCACTCTAAGAATTAATGAGCATGGAATTAATTTCATAGCCACTTCATTTGCTCCATGCTCATATGCAACATCTTTCCAATCTATTGGTCTCTCCAACATCACCACGTTCGAGATCTCCAACCCCCTATTCCTTTCTATCTATAAAAACTTTAAAAGGGCGGTTGTCGATGCATATGTCTATATTAAATATTGCAGATCTCGTTGAGTTGATCTTGATATAGGTCAGCGTTGGAGGGGAAACCACTTCGCCGACATAAATTGATGGTTTCCCAGGGACAAGCTAGTGTCTTAAAATAAGCACTGATCAGATCGTAACATGAGCTTTTAATTATTTACAAGATTACCTTATGTATTGAGCATATAAGGATAATTGTAAAAAATTCCTTCGGGTATTCTTGTCACTAACCTTTCCAGGATTGGAGCAAGAAGATCGGATGAATGAGAAGCACAAGGTATGTCCAACCAATCATCATACAACATTGAATTAAATTCATTTAAACTTGAATTTTGCAAAATTCAAGCTTGGGGGAGTACTTTACATAAAAACATCCTTTGCCATGTTGCTATATTGGTTGTCCCTACCTTTGAGACATGCTCAATTTGTTAAATACTAATCACACTACTTCATCTCCACTTGAGTAGATCTCTATAAATGCTCTCATGCTATCTTTATTTTCTTTAGTATATGTCTAGGTTTGGAGTAGTTTCATTTAACTCTTAATTAAGCATGGTGCTTAGTTTAGGAGTGATGATCTAACTTCCAAAGGATTTTAAATTAAGCATGATGCTTAGGTTAAAATGCCCTCCTAAATCAAATTAGACATGGTGTCTAGGTTGATTTTTGAGCCAATAGTATGATATAGTAGATATTGGATATTTTGTTGGACTAACCCCTGCAGGAAAACTTTCAATATCAACCTGGGTGGTCCTGAGATAAACTCACATTGGAGACAAAGAGAGAGACACATGAAGTTTAACAATTTACACAAGGAAGGCATAGCTCACAAGAGGTGATCCATGGAGGGTGCTACAAACACGATGCACAACCGCTAAGAAAGGAAAGCTTCCACTAGGTGATACTGTACCATCACTCTTCAATTAAGGTAACATCTTAAGGTACTTGACTATCAATCTGGCGTTCGCATGAATAAAAGAGACAAACATGTATGATTTACAACTCTAGATTAACCAACCCAGTTTAGTCCTTCCACCTTTGTGATTCCATACTCCTAATATGAGCAAAAATATTGCACACGCAATCTTTGGAAGATATATAAAAAAAGATAAGTATAGATAGATTATCTTTCCATTAGGTTGAACAATCTGATCTGACAAATGTTTTAAATGCTACACTCATGATCTTATTATCCATCAACTTTGTCTTGCTCACTATGCTTAAGGTTAGAGATGAACAAATACACTTTAGGTTCTGTCGGTGTTTTCCACCAACAGGGCCCATGCGCTTGATCTCTGCCTTGTCTCTATGAGGAGGTATACTTCGAGAAAAATATGGAGGAGTATTACAACTCCCATACTCCACTAAGTGAAGAACCTAGATCTATGAGCACAAACACACTGGAGATACTGGACACTCAGGCAATCACTGCCATGAGATGCTTGAGGAAGTAATTACTGACCTTCTGCCGGTCAAGAGAGACGATCTAGGACGCCCCATCATCCCGATCTCCATCAGCATGGTGGACTTCTTAGAAGCACTCTGTGACTTTGGCTCCAGCGTCAACATTATGCTCAGGGTACTCTATGAAAAAATCTTTACACATCCTTTACTAGAAACAACCATGTGTTTGCAGCTTGCAGGTTGGACACTAAGTTTCCCAAAGAGAATATTGAAGAACCTCTGCGTCCGAGTTGGTACCTTGTACGCCCCAGCAGACTTCGTTGTGATAGAGACCAGCTCTGACGAGAGGGCACCCATCATCTTAGGGAGGCCATTCCTGAACACCTCGGGAGCTGTCATCTACGCTAGTGCTGCCAAGATCCATTTCTACATCAAGGCGAGGAAGGAGACGTTTCTTTCAAGAAAAAGACTACACAAACTTAGAGCAATCCCGACATAAACCAATAAAGAGGACCAACAGGAGGAACAGGAACAAGCAAATGTGGACCAAGTCAGCTAAGATGGTCACTGTAGTTCAAGGAGGTCAAGATCGTCGATTTAAGTCACAAATCCTGACCAAAAAGGATGACCCAGCACCAGATGGCAGATCAGGCATTCCGAAAGATTGAAGGTTATTGACATGGGAGAAGATGAGTACGATCTACCCATCATCCTTGGGAGACCGTTTCTCAGCACCGTTAAAGCAATCATCTATATTGGAACTGGAGAAGTCCACATGCACTTCCCCTCTGAGAAGGTACGCCGCTATTTTACTGATCCAAGCAGGTCAGGACAAGAAGGAGACGACGCAACCGGAACCAGAGGAGGCAAATAATCAAGAACGGATGGGTAGACTATAAAGGAGAAGTTGTAAGGTCTGAAGACATACAACTTGAATAGAACTGTCCTAAGGAGACTGTAGCACCGAGTCAGGTGTGGAGAGAGAAGATAGTTATACATGAAGAGGAGGCGCCACCGGAACCACCGACTACGCCATCCAGCTAATCCCAGGACGACTGAGGAAACGGAGAGTCCCGTTCGGAGGGCTTAAAAACACCGAACGCCTTGCCAAGAGGTAAACTTGGTAGTTATCCTTTTCCTTTCAATTATTTTAAAATAGTTTTCTTAGTTAATCAGGTTCATATCTTCTTGAAAAGAAAATAAAAATGTTAAAAATAGTAAGCCCCATGTGAGTATGCTCATGGCATAAAACCCATAAGTACATTCACTGTGGTGGCATAAAAATAAAATAAATATATTTCTGTCCTATAAAAATGAAAATATAAAAATAAATTTATGATCCTACCAAAGAGTGTAACATTTATTGAGGAGGCTCAACATGATAAAGGCTAGATATTTATGCTAACACTTAACTAGTTCCACAAAGCTTTGTTGTTTATTCGAGCTCCACAGAATTCAAGGATCAAAGAAGAGTAGCAGACGGAGGACATCCTAATCACTGTTAGGGTGCTGCCGACATTCAAATACACATCTGCCACCTGCTAGCTACAACAGAAGAAATTACGTCAAAATTTAGCTTGGGGAGAGCACCCCCATTTATCCCGCTAAGTATTTCTATCTATCTATATACTTATACTATATTAAAATATAAATATATATAACCATGAAAAACCAAATAAAGATTTTTGTGCTTATATATATCTTTTGCTTAGTATGCTTAATAAATAAATAAAGTGGTTATGCTAAACTGAATCTTAATAATAAAACTCTAGCATGGATATGATGCACAGTTGCTCTGCCTAATTTTCAAATTTGAGTTCTTTCTCTAGTTTAGATATAACTGTTATAATTTAAAGCTTGCCCTAAACCTGCACTTGTGGGAAGAGAACTTGATCTAAAGTTTAAGTTGTTAACGGATATGATATGGGAAGGTTGAACTGCTGTTTATCTGTTCCTAGAGATGCTAGAAAACTGGAGAATTTTATCTTTGAAAATCTTTAAAATAACACATGATGAGTTCCTCTATGATGAGAGTTTAAATTCCTACCACAGCCATATATACATGCTTGCTAGACTTTGAGCCACATATTTACTTTTTACTGCTTATGAGCATTGAGTGTGGTCAAGCTGTGTAGACCGTTAGGAGTTTGTCATGTGGTTAAATCAAGATTCACTTGCACGTTCACTAACACATGCTGCTTCTACTCCGGAAGTACACATCCACATATATCCACCCATTTCCATCTCCAGAACCACCCAAAAATATTCTACTCCTAATCCGGGAGAGAATAGCCAAAAACATTCTCCTATTTCTGTTTTCCCCTGTGAAATAAATGCTCAAGTTATCTTGGTTACTACCACTTGCTATATTATTTCAAGAGATGAGTGCTCATAAAAAAAAGAGATACGAGGAAATAAAAAGGGGTAAGTGCCCGGAACCTCGAAAGAAAGAAAAAGTGAGACGAGAGGTAAAAATGGACAAGTGTCTGACAGTAGAATTAGGGGTACAAGATACCCACCTGAGAGAAAAGAAAAAAGAAAATATAGAGCATCTCATTCTCCTCGAAAGGTTTCAAAAGAGCAAGAAAGGTATGTATCCCCTCAAAAGAGCACAAGTAGAATTAGACTTTCACCATTGTCATCACCATACACCATTCATTCGCCACACATGCACATCTTGATTTGACTTATTGACTTGTTTTTCTGGATCCATGGTTTGACTATGCAATAAGTGTCTTGTAAGTATGTATTAGCTGTCTTCCACCTATGAGCTCCAGATATCAAAACCTTATTAGAGTAGGGTGAGAGAGAAGGCAATGCCACTATGCCTCATACCAAAAATACCACATACTTTGAGAGAAGGCATACACAATTATTGCCTTCATAAGGATCCAGAAATACCACCAAAGAGAGACTAGAGAGAGTCATACAAGGAATCTCTGAGTTTTATTTGAAAATCTGCAAAAACTACAGAGCTGTAGTTAATCGAAGAACAAGAGACATGGCGCTTGACTAGACCGTTCTATCTTTTAACTGCTCAAGACACAAGTGACGGTTGCAAGCCCCATGGTGGAAGGTAAAATGAGTAAGTTTAAATCTTAACAGTTTACCCTAAACCAGAGATAAGATCTTGTTTGAACGCATGTGTACCTTTAAGGCATGAAACCACTGCAGAAACTCTTGAGTCCATCTTTGCTCAGGGACGAGCAAAGGTTAAGCTTGGGGGAGCTTGTTGACGGTCCTTAATGCTCACATTTAACCATCAACTAATCATGGAAAAGGATCTAAATGCAACTAACACCCAGACTTAGGGTTTTATCTGACAGAATTCAACGAGTTTTGGTGTTTGTCTATTTCTACAGGGGGTTATCAGGAAATACGGAAGAAAGGCCCACACGTCGGGTTTACATAGAGACATTAATGTGCCGCGCAATTTTCTATCATCTAGAATACTCCAAAAGCCACGGCAATGAAGCGGAGGCCGAATGGGGCCTTGCCCAGGGCGCCCGCCCTCCTATAGTGTCCAATTCGGACCCATTTCGCGGATCATGCTCCAGTGATCTAAAAGATCAAGGATAACCATTCAATCAATGTCGGTTTGATCCGATGGCCCAGATTCATCTGAAAAGACTAGATATAGTCAGAGCTTCCTAGCCCCCTTCTCATCTCTTTCTGTGGTTAGTGTTCTGATGTCCCGAAATAGATAATCTTGAACTAATTCTTGATTCTTAGATCAACAAGAGAACTCTTAGGAAACTTCCTCTCTTCCCACCAAAAAATAATTATATAGTTATCCTTGGGCGATCTTGAATCTTAATTAGTACACACACGTTCCCTGTAGAAAATCGATACTCTAGAATACTCCTAGGTGAAAGCTACATCGGTATCCGTGCGCTTGCGGATTTTTCTGTTTGCGTTTAAAATACCCAATAAGGAGTTGCTGGATAAAGGTTTCATCCGGCCAAGTTCGTCGGAATGGGGTTGTCCGACGTTGTTTGTAAAAAAGAAGGATCAATCGCTGCGCATGTGCGTGGACTATCGTCCACTCAATGCAGTGACAATTAAGAATAAGTATCCCTTGCCACGGATTGATATCTTGTTTGACCAGTTGTCCAAGGCGAAAGTGTTCTCTAAGATAGATCTGAGGTCTGGATATCACCAAATCAAGATCCGTCCGCAAGATATACCGAAGACTGCTTTTTCCACCAGATATGGGTTGTATGAGTATCTTGTCATGTCCTTTTGATTGACGAATGCTCCTGCATACTTTATGTATCTGATGAACTCAGTCTTTATGCCAGAGTTAGACAAGTTTGTTGTGGTGTTCATCGATGACATTTTGGTCTATTCAGAGAATGAGTAAGATCACGCCGAGCATCTGAGAGTCGTGCTAACATGACTACGAGAACATCAGTTGTATGCAAAGTTTCAGCAAGTGCAAGTTCTGGCTACAGAAAGTTCCTTTCCTCAGGCACATCCTGTCAGAAGAAGGGATTGCTGTGGATCCGTCAAAGGTACAGGAAGTCATGGACTGGAAGGCACCAACTACTATCTCGGAAGTTCGAAGCTTTTTGGGTCTAGCCGGGTATTACCATCGTTTCCTACCCGACTTCTCCAAGATTGCCAAGCCAATGACCAGTTTGCTACAAAAAGATCATAATTTTGTTTGGACGGAAGGGTGTGAAGTAGCCTTCCGCACCTTGCGAAAGTTGCTGACCACCGCCCCTGTTCTGGCACAACCAAATATCGAAAAAAGCCTTTTGATGTGTTTTGTGATGCATTGAAAAGTGGTTTAGGATGTGTGCTGATGCAAGAGGGCCGAGTTATAGCTTATGCTTCACGACAGTTAAAAAAGCATGAAGTCAACTATCCGACTCACGACCTCGAGCTAGCAGCGGTAGTACACGCTCTGAAGATCTGGAGGCATTATCTACTAGGGAATAAATGTCACGTCTACACGGATCATAAGAGCTTGAAGTACATTTTCACTCAGTCTGAGCTGATATATTATGATTGTTCTACTATGTTGCATTTAAGTGATAGGAATTGCTTGATACCGTTGATGCATACTTACTCCTTGATATTACCACCTGTTCATCTACCTTGTCCTATGTAGATAGGCTCGGAGTCTCTGCTTAGCTTGATTAGCACGGTAGAAGTCGGGTGATTTCCTGTCACCTGCGAGATATAGGTGGACACCTGTTTGATTAGCTGATAATGCTATGAGGAAAAGAAACCAAGTGTGGGAATGAACTTGAGACCGGGCAGGGTCTTATGGTGGAGTTGACCGTAGTGCCCCTGCCTGTGTCGATTAAGGACCGATCGTTGACGGCCCTCTTGTCATGTTGAACGCATGCCCCACATTTAGTTGCAAGGATAAGTCGTTCTGACCGCGAAGCCTGAACACTATTCGGGCCAGGAGTCGAGCCGCCATGCGCTGTATTGGTGATGGTTGAGGAGAACGACGAGGGCGCGACGCGCAACCTTATTATACCTTGGATACCTCGGTCGCCAGAACGGTCCTCGGGTACTGGCGGTGCCTGCCGAACCCGCGATTTGGTCCTGGATAGTGTAATATGGTGATCTGTAGCTCACTTGATCAGTGAGTGTGGTTTGTGTGGGAATAACTCGCCAGCTGGTTAGAAATCGATTCGAATCGCCATTGCTCCTGGATAGTGAGCACTTGACATGAGTTTCGTCCTTGTAGTAAGGACTATGAAACACTTGGGTTATGATGAGTAATGATTTATGAATGCTATGATGAGGTACCATCATATCGCAACACTTGTTTGCAATAGTACATGTGCAAATCTAGATGATAGGTAATAACACCTAACCTGAGCTAATTAAAAGAAGAAGGGGTTTTGTTAAGGTGTACTTCTAGTGGAGTAGTGCGTTTTTTGCAAAAGGTCTCAGCTACCCCACTATACAGCCCTCATGATCCTTGAAGAGTCTTTATTTTTGGTTTATGACGGGTAATTCTGGCTGAGTACATTCTATTCCCATGTTGTTTTGTAGATGGGCAGATGTACTATGGTTATTGCATTCACTGCTTGTACCCAGCAATGGGTGATGACTAGACCAAGGGCGATGGTCACTGTACCTCCTCTTTTGCTTTTGTGTGAATGATCCAAAATGGCATTGTATCAGACTAAGTGTGTGTGTTATTTCAAAACTATGAGCTTCCGCTACTTGAGAACTTGGTTTGTAATAACTACATTTGAACTCCAATGTAATGTGATGACTGCTATGAACTGGATGTAATTGTGAATGGTGACCGCTGAACTTATTACAATCTTGGTTGTATGTATGTGTGTGGTTTGAAATCCTTCAAGATTTCATAGACTACCGGGATTATATGGGCTTAACCTCGATGGTTCGACTTTGCAAATGGTCACCATTAGGCTTAATCTCTTATAGTTTGGGCGGTTCTGTTACAGGTTTGCTCGAGGTGGTGGAAGAGCTCATACGGGGGATAAAGGAGCGCACCAAGGAAGAGCTCGAGAACTGGGGCCCTAAGAAGGTCCGCCTTATGTGCTCCACGTCCCTAGATGAGCCGAACATCATGATGGACGATAGCAAGGAGGCGGAAAAGTGGGAGCACCTCGACGAGCTTCGTCTTTGGATGAAGCACGTCCTGGGCCTCATGTCCGACATCGTCAACAACGGCCTAGGCCAAGCTTTTTTTGTAAGTACGTCTCACCTTTCATTATTTTGAATTTTTTGTCTTGCTGGTGTGCTCACGGCCTCGTGTCCTTTTGCAGGATCTGAAAGAAACCTCCCAGCTAAAGTCGAGCTTTATTCATGCGACAAAGGGCGGTTGGGAGCAGATACCCGTTCTCAAAGACCAGCTCCTCGAGTCGCAGTGGAAGCTTCTTAAAGTACTTAAGGAGCTTACCGTGGCTGAGGAGGAGAAGCAGAAGAAGGAAGCTCCTTTGACTGAAGCTTGGAAGACCCTATCTGGTATGAATGAAAAGGTCTACCAGGTGGTGGAGGACGCCCGCTTTGCCAAGGAGGCCACAGAGAAGGCCCAAGGGGAGGCCACTCAGTCAAGGGAGCAAGCTGCCTCGTCCGAGGAAGCGGCCATTAAAGCTCAAGAAGAAGCAGCACGGTATAAGGGTGAGGCCATCAAGCTAGACAAAGGGAAGAGGCTCATAGAGTCGGACCTTGCCGCTGCCCGACACAATTATGCCGGGCTGAAGGAGGAGCTTCTGAAGAGCGAGATCGCTTAGCGCACCACAGAGGATGCTGAGAAGAAGACCCATGAGGACCTCGAGGCAAAATGAGCCTGCTCTTGTAGCCTTTCTGACAACATCGATCATTTGAAGAAAGCGCTACGAGAGAAAGAGGACACCATCCTACAGTCGGGTAAGCTGATCGAGGACTTACGGGTCGAGAAAATAGAGCTAGCCCGCTCCTATAAGAAAATCGAGAGAGCTAACACTGATTTGGTCGGGGTGAACATGACTCTCGAGGAGAAGATCCAGGGTGAGTTTCCTATGCCCTTATGTTTACTTTGTTCTTGCGGTGCTCGTTTTCGGTCGTCTTATTCTTATTTTGATCTCTGTAGGGCTTAAGGATGATTTGCTAACGGCCCAGGTCGACTCCTAGTCTCTTAAGGCGTAGCTCGAGGGGGAGGTTGCATTGACTGGTCGACTGAGAACAGCAATCAACGATCTCTCGACCTCTTGGGAGCTTGAGCCTACAAACGAGGCGGGGGAAGCGGCTCGTGGCGACGCTCTAGTCGACCAGCTGTGCTACTTAGGCGCAGCTGTGAGGGACCGAGTGCGGGACACACTCCATACTGGGGTGAAGCGAGCTATGGTTGTCGTCTGCTCGGGCTTCTCCTATGATATGGAGGTCATGTCCCACGGCTTCATCACCGATATCTCCAAGACTGACGTAGAGAACGAGGAGAGGCTCTAGTCCTTGATCGATGAAGCGGAGGGACCTGGTGAGAGGCTGGTGAAGCTGTTCGAGCCAGAGGTGCTTGCTCCTGAGGCCGGCGTGGACGTAGAAGACGAGGGAAAAGATGGTGGGAATGATTGTGGACACTTGCTAACACCACTTGAATACTAGGTTGTCATCCCCAGCATGGCACTAGAGTGTACTATGGTATTTATACGCACACAGATAATCCGCAAGCGCACGGATACCGTTGAAGCTTTTACCCGGTTAAAGGTTTTATCGTATCCACAGGGAAACGGGAGAACTGATCTACGCTCTAACTTAACCAAGATAAGTAAATAGGTGTAAATAGGAAAGATGGTAGAATTGAATAAGAACAATATTAAAGGTAAGATAACAGTGAGTGATAATATGGGAATAGAGAATAGAGCAATTCTAGTATCCGGGCGATGGTAGCAGAATAGAGAGGATAACTATGGTTTCTCTACTTCAAAGGGGTATGTCTATGTCTGGGACGAACCACGTGATAAGATTACACCACAAAGGATGCTTATCCATAGGCCGATAAACCCTACCCGTCCTGCTAACGAGAGGTGGACTACAGAGGACCAACGTAACTGTTACCTACGCGGCCTACCACACGATCCAGCTAGACAGGGGATATCCACAAGTAATCTAGGTCTAAGCACCATGCTTACACCTATACTACAACTCTAACCTATAGCGTCCTATATATTAAAGTACTCAAAAGAGTTGTGAACCAGAACATACATAATTAGTAATTGCATAATGAATTAGAAGTAGATTGCTAGAGTCATCCCATGAGAAAGCTTGATTAGAGCTTGATCATGACGAAGTACAACCGGAGGAAGAACCAACAGGCCGGCCTCTCCTCTAATCCTCCTTCGCTCTCCATCTTGCTACTATCTAGATCTACTCTAGTTTAGAGAAGAGAGGAGAGCTCTCATCTCTAAACCCTAGCTTTTGCTCTATCTTTGAATAATGAATAATGATCAAGGAGTGCCTCCTCTAGGGGCCAGGGGGTCTGGTTATATAGTCCCCTCAACTGAACCTGGGCCGTCGGATCAAACCGACATTGATTGAACGGTTATTCTTGATCCTTTAGGTCGGTGGAAATCTCCCGATAAACAGAGTCCTGATTGGACTCCAGAGGTGGGCGGGCGCCCAGGGGAATAGGGCGGGCGCCTTGCCTCTGGCCCCGTTTCGCCTCCGCTTCGGTCCCGTGGCTTCTGGAGTCTTCTAGATGTAAGATAATTGCGCGGCACGTTAATATCTCTATGTAATCCCGACGTGTGGGCCTTCCTTTCGTATTTCCTGATAACCCCCTGCAGAAATAGACAAACACCAAAACTCGTGGAATTCTGCCAGATAAAACCCTAAGTCTAGATGTTGATTTCATTTGGATCCTTTTCTTTGTTTATTTGATAATTAAATTTGATACTTAAGGACCGTCAACAAACTCCCCCAAGCTTACCTCTTGCTCGTCCCTGAGCAAGGATAGACTCAGCAATGGATCAGAAGTTGTTGCAATATCTTAAAAATTTGACGGTACACATGCTTTTAAATAAGATCTCATCTCTGAGTTAGAGTAAACTGTCAAGAACTAAAACTTACTTACTTTACCTTTCACCATGGGACTTGTAACCGTCACTTCTGTCTTGAGTAGTTAAAAGATAGAACAGTCTAGCCAAGTGCCATGTCTCTTATTCTTGATCAGCTATAGCTCTAGAGTTTTTGCAGATTTTCAAATAAAACTCAGAGATTCCTTGTATGACTCTCTAAATCTCTCTTTTGTGGTATTTCTGGATCCTTACCAAGGCAGTGATGGTATATGCCTTCTCTCAAGATATATGGTATTTGTGGCATAAGGCATAGTGACATTGTCTTCTCTCTCACCCTACTCTAATAAGGCTTTAATATCTGGAGCTCATAGGTGGGAGATAAAGTATACATACTTACAAGACATTTATTGTATAGTCAAACCATGGATCCATAGAAACAAGTCAATAAGTCAAATCAAGATGTGCATGTGTGGCGAATGAATGGTGTATGGTGATGACGGTGATAACAATGGTGGAAGTCTAATTCTACTTTTGCTCTTTTGAGGGGATACATACCTTCCTTGCTTTTTGAAACTTTATGAGGAGAATGAGATGCTCTTCTTTTTCTTTCCTCTCAGGTGGGTATCTTGTACCCCTAATTCTACTGTCGAACACTTGTCCATTTTTACCTCTCGTCTCACTTTTTCTTTCTTTCGAGGTTCCGGGCACTTGCCCCTTTTTATTTCCTCGTTTAATTTTTTCTTCTCTTTTCTTTTTTTTCAGAGCACTCATCTCTTGAGATAATATAGCAAGTGGTAGTAGCAAGATAACTTGAGCATTTATTTCACAAGGGAAAATAGAAATATTTTTGGATATTCTCTCCCGGATTAGGAGTAGAATATTTTTGGGTGGTTCTAGAGATGGACATGGATGTATATATGTGGATGGTACTTCCGGAGTAGAAGTAGCATATATGAGTGAACGTGCAAGTGAATCTTGATTTAACCACATGACAAGCTCCTAAGGGTCTACACAGCTTGACCACACTCAATGCTCATAAGCAGTAAATAGTAAATGTGTGGCTCAAAGTCTAATAAGCATGTATATATGGCTGTGGTAGGATTTTAAACTCTCATCATACAGGAACTCATCATGCAACATTTTAAAGATTTTCAAAGATAAAATTCTCTAGTATTCTAGCATCTCTAGGAACAGATAAACAACAGCTCAACCTTCCCATATCATATCCGTTAGCAACTTAGATTTCTGATCAAGGTTTCAGCCCACAAGTTTAGATCTAAAGCAAGCTTTAAATTATAACAGTTATGTCTAAACTTGAGAGAGAACTTCAAATTTGCAAATTAGGTAGAGCAACTATTCATCATATCCATGCTAGAGTTTTATTATTAAGATTCAGATTAGCATAGCCACTTTATTTATTTAATAAACACACTAAGCAAAAGATATATATATATAAGCACAAAATCTTTATTTGGTTTTTTATAGTTTATGTATTTTAATATTCTAATATAATATAAGTATAAAGATAGGTAGAAATACTTAGCGAGATAAATGGGGGTGCTCTCCTCCAAGCTGAATTTTGACGTAATTTCTCTTGATGTAGCTAGCAGGTGGCAGAGGTGTATTTGAAAGTCAGCAGCATTCCCACAGCGATTAGAATGTCCTCCGTCTGCTAGTCTTCTTGATTCTTAAATTCCGTGGAGCTCAAATAGACAACAAAGCTTGTGGAACTAATTAAGTGTTAGCATAAACATCTAGCCTTCATCATGTTGAGCTTCCTCAATAAATATTACTCCCTATTTTTATATTTTTATTTTATAAAGCAGAAAAGAAATATTTATTTTATTTTTATGCCACCACAGTGAAGGTACTTATGGGTTTTATGCCACTCGTATACTCACATGGGGCTTAGTATTTTTTTAACATTTTTATTTTCTTTTCAAGATAGCATGATTAACTAATAATCTATTTAAGGAAAGTAAATAATTAAAGGGAAAAGGGAATGCAGAAAGGATAAATATGGATAACTACTGATCTTACCTTTTGGCGATGGTTCAATGTTTTAAGTCTTCATAACAAGACTTCTCACCGTGTTCATTCTTCAGGTGCGTCATTTGGTTCAGGTGCGGACCTTGACGTCTGCACCTCTTCGTTTGCCCAGCAGTTCGAAGTGCGGCGTTGGCAATATCCTGCTCAGTGTGTTTGCACTCGTAGATCCAGGTCCTTCACTTGGTAGAGTCTGAGAGTTATAAAAATCCTCCGTGTTTTGCTCGAAGTGTACCTGCTCATAGAGACAAGGCAGAGATCAAGTGCATGGGTCCTGTTGGTGGAAAACACCAATAGAACCAAAAGTGTATTTGTTCTTCTCTAACCTTAAGCATGGTGAGCAAGACAAAGTTGATGGATGATAAGTTTATGAGTGTAGCACTTATAACATTTGTCAGATCAGATCGCTTAACCTTATGGAAAGATAATCTATCTATGTATATGTCTTTTTCTTTATATCTCTCAATGATTGAATGCGTAACATTTTAGCTCATATGATTAGGAGTGTGGGATCATGGAGGTAGTATTAAGAACAAGGGTTAAAGGACTAAACATGTTGAATCAGCTGGGTTGGTTAATCTAGAGTTGTAAATCATACATGTTTGTCTCTTTTATTTATATGAACGCTAGAACCAAGGAGAAGCTTATAAAAGTGATAGTCAAGTACCTTAATATGTTACTTTAATTGAAGAGTGATGGTATAGTATCACCTTGTGGAAGCTTTCCTTTCTTAGCGGTTGTGCATCGTGTTTGTGGCACCCTCCATGGATCATATCTCTATGATGAATGAGCTATGTCCTTCTTGTGCAAATTGTTAAACTTCATGTGTCACTCTCTTCGTCTCTGATGTGAGTTTATCTCAGGACTTCCCAAATCGATATTGAAAGTTTTTCTTTTCTCTGCAGGGGTTAGTCCGACAAAAATATACCAATGTCTACACAAGCAGTTTTTAGTTCAATAACCGAACTAGACTCCATGTCTAATCAGATTAAGGAAGGCTGTTTAACCTAAGCACCATGCTTAATTTAAAAGCCAATAGAAGTATGTGTAGTACTTCCAAACTAACACTTACTAGTAAATAGACAAAGGTAGCATGACAGCATTTATAGAGATCTACTCAAGTGGAGATGAAGTAGTGTGATTAGTATTTAACAAATTGAGCATGTCTTAAAGGTAGGGACAACCAACATAGCAACATGGCAAAGGATGTTTTTATGTAAAGTACTCCCCCAAGCTTGAATTTTGCAGAATTCAAGTTTGGATGAATTTAATTCAATGTTGTATGATGATTGGTTGGACATACCTTATGCTTGTCATTCATCCGATCTTCTTGCTCCAATCCTAGAAAGCTTAGTGACAAGAATACCCGAAGGAATATTTTTACAATTATCCCTATATGCTCAATACACAAGGTAATGTTGCAAATAATTAAAAGCTCATGTTACGATCTGAGCAGTGCTTATTTTAGGACACTAATTTAAGCTTGTCTTTGGGAAACCATCAATTTATGTCGGCGAAGTGGTTTCCCTTCCAACGCTAACCTAAATCAAGATCAACTCAACGAGATCTGCAATATTTATTATAGACATATGCATCGACAACCGCCCTTTTCAAGTTTTTATAAATAGAATGGAAGAGGGGGTTGGAGATCTCAAATGTGGTGATGTTGGAGAGACCAATAGATTGGGAAGATGTTGCATATGAGCATGGAGTAAACAAAGTGGCTATGAAATAAATTCCATGCTCATTAATGTTATCTTCGTCTCCAATCTGAATGTTCAGAGTTCCTCTTGGATTGGTCTCACTTATGTCCTCTTCTATAGTTGGATGAATCTCATCTTCAAAGGGAGTCAAGAACTCACCATTTGAAATTGAGCCAAAGTCAGAATCCATTAAGGCTTCTTCCTTATCCATCCATTCTACACATTCTAGCCATTTGGAACTTGTGATCAGGAAAGGGGAGGTGTTAGAATTTTCTATATGGCTTAGCTCTCCTTCACTTGATATGTCATCGTCGACTTCTTCATAACAGGAACCAGGACATTCTCTAAGAGAACCATTATTGCGAGGATTTGAATTATCCTTGCTTGAAGGTCTCTTATGGAACAAGAAGTCTAAACCATCAGCATCTGAAAGATTTAAGGTCGGAATTCCTTCCTCCCTTGGAGAATTTCGGGGTATTGATGGTTTAGGATCGATAGCTAAAGTTTGGAATTGAAGTGGTTGTGATCTGGCTATCGAAACTTCTTCTTCTTGTCTAGGAACTGGTTCTGTCTCTTTCTCATGGATATAAAAGCTAGGAGACTTTCCACTTAATAAATCAATCAAATTCCAAGCTTCACTAGCAGGTAGGTGATAGAAGGATCCTCTAGAGGCTGTATTCAAGGTTTGCTTATTTTCCCCACTAAGGCCCTCAAAAAAGTGAATTAGAAGAACTTCTTCTAGAATAGAAAGCTTTTGGCCAGTGAGAGTAAGGTTAATAAAGCGGTCCCATGATTTCCTAAGAGATTCTTCTTCCAGTTGTCTAAAAGAAATAATCTCACGCCGAAGTTCCGCCACTTTGGAGATTGGAAAATATTTAGAAAGAAAACTACTATATAACTCCTTCCAATCTCCATGAACACTCCCTACTTTGAGTTTGTACCAATGTCTAGCTTTTCCCGTTAAAGAGAACGGAAAGAGCTTCCATTTGAGGGTCTCATCGGACATTCCTTCTATGCGAAGGAGGTCACAGACTTGATAAAACTCTCTTAGGTGTGTGTATGGGTTTTCCTCACCTTCTCCTGAGAAAGGTTGTTTTTGAACAAATTCTACGTATTCGGGGTCTATCTCAAAACTAGATGCTATGATAGGCTTTGAAGATTTTGGTGGTTCGAGATGTGTGCCCGTAGGTCTATGAAATTCATAGATAGACATGTTTGAATTCATGATAGACCAGAGATCAAGGATTAGATAAGAAGAAAGATTAGCAGAGATGAGGCAAAGGATAAAAGGAAAATATTTTTTTTTATTTTTTAGAAAATGCTTAAGCTAGTTCGTAGTCAACTCGGCAACCGTTTCCCCGGCAACGGCGCCAAAAATGCTTGTTGACACTTGCTAACACCACTTGAATACTAGGTTGTCATCCCCAGCATGGCCCTAGAGTGTACTATAGTATTTATGCGCACACAGATAATCCGCAAGCGCACGGATACCGTTGAAGCTTTTACCCGGTTAAAGGTTTTATCGTATCCACAGGGAAACGGGAGAACTGATCTACGCTCTAACTTAACCAAGATAAGTAAATAGGTGTAAATAGGAAAGATGGTAGAATTGAATAAGAACAATATTAAAGGTAAGATAACAGTGAGTGATAATATGGGAATAGAGAATAGAGCAATTCTAGTATCTGGGCGATGGTAGCAGAATAGAGAGGATAACTATGGTTTCTCTACTTCAAAGGGGTATGTCTATGTCTGGGACGAACCACGTGATAAGATTACACCACAAAGGATGCTTATCCATAGGCCGATAAACCCTACCCGTCCTGCTAACGAGAGGTGGACTACAGAGGACCAACGTAACTGTCACCTACGCGGCCTACCACACGATCCAGCTAGACAGGGGATATCCACAAGTAATCTAGGTCTAAGCACCACGCTTACACCTATACTACAACTCTAACCTATAGCGTCCTATATATTAAAGTACTCAAAAGAGTTGTGAACCAGAACATACATAATTAGTAATTGCATAATGAATTAGAAGTAGATTACCAGAGTCATCCCATGAGCAAGCTTGATTAGAGCTTGATCATGACGAAGTACAACTGGAGGAAGAACCGACAGGCCGACCTCTCCTCTAATCCTCCTTCGCTCTCCATCTTGCTACTATCTAGATCTACTCTAGTTTAGAGAAGAGAGGAGAGCTCTCATCTCTAAACCCTAGCTTTTGCTCTGTCTATGAATAATGAATAATGATCAAGGAGTGCCTCCTCTAGGGGCCAGGGGGTCTGGTTATATAGTCCCCTCAAGTGAACCTGGGCCGTCGGATCAAACCGACATTGATTGAACGGTTATTCTTGATCCTTTAGGTCGGTGGAAATCTCTCGAGAAACAGAGTCCTGATTGGACTCCAGAGGTGGGCGGGCGCCCAGGGGAATAGGGCGGGCGCCCTGCCTCTGGCCCCGTTTCGCCTTCGCTTCGGTCCCGTGGCTTCTGGAGTCTTCTAGATGGAAGATAATTGCGCGGCACGTTAATATCTCTATGTAATCCCGACGTGTCGGTCTTTCTTTCGTATTTCCTGATAACCCCCTGCAGAAATAGACAAACACCAAAACTCGTGGAATTCTGTCAGATAAAACCCTAAGTCTAGATGTTGATTTCATTTGGATCCTTTTCTTTGTTTATTCGATAATTAAATTTGATACTTAAGAACTGTCAACAATGATGACCAAGGCCTGTGAGCCTGACTTGGGTACCTAAACCCAATGTAATATAGTCAGTAGCTATCTTTTGAACAGTATTGTGGCCTAAGCGGCCTTAATATTCGTATTTTTCTGTGGATGTTTGTTTATTTTTATGCTCGAGTTTTCCTTTATTGCTTTGCTAACTAAGTTCGTGTGCCTCGATCGGTCTTTAAAAATGCCCTCGATTGCCTCAAGAGTGAGGGAGTGAGTAGAGTTACCATAGCCTAGAGGCGTAGGGATTCTCAGGCTCGACGTCCCTCGACCCTTAAGGGGGTCGAGGTGTCTTTACTACTCGATCGTGCGGGACTTCCTTAGGGTTTTTAAGAAGGAAAAGACAGTGCCGAGCTTTTTGAAAGAACGTTCGAGTTTCTGGGAGCCTGTGGGAGTTTTTTGGGAGCCTGTGGGGTGTTGACGGTCCTTAAATACTAAAATTAACCATCAACTAAACATAGGAAATGATCAATATGCACCAAACATCTAGAATTAGGGTTTTATCTAACAGAATTCTGTGAGCTTTGGTGTTTATCTATTTCTGTAGGGGGTTATCAGAAAATATGGAGAGAAGGCCCACATGTCATGTTTACAACGAGATAATTACGTGTCGTGCAATTTTCCTTAATCTAGAAGGGTCCAGAAGCCACAGGAACGAACGGGAGACCGAACGGGCTCGGGGGCAGGGCGCCCGCCCTCCCCCCTTGGGCGCCCACCCAGGCCTCGGGGCCAATGAGAACCAAACTCTTGGATCGTGCTCCACCGACCTAAAGGATCAAGGAAAATCGTGCGATCAATGTCGGTTTGATCCGACGGCCCAAATTCACTTGAAAGGACTATATAACCAAGGCCTCTCCACCCCTGGGGGGAGAAGAGAAGAGGAGAAATCATTATCAGAGGTAGCCATCGAAGTTAGGGTTTAGAACTTCTCTCCCATAGAGAATTAGAATTAGCTACTCCCTAATCCTTCAAGTTTAGAGGATTGATTAGATAGGAATTAGAGAAGTAGAGCACTACGCTCTGTATTCGGATCTTCGGTAATAAAGATTGGTATTATTTCATATCTTTCTCTAATACTTTTTTCTAATTGCATTATGTCTCTATTTATTATGCTCTTAGTTTGCTCTAGTTCTATATTTGATATAGTTATGATTGATAATGAGTTTATGTATAAGTTTGCAAAGCGCTTATCTCTTGAGACGTGGGAGTTAAGCGGTAGATCATATGTAGGCGTGGTGCTTAGATATTATTTACCTGCAAATGTATCGTATTGGCCGGGTTGTGTGGTAGTTCGCGATAGTGACAGCTTCGTTGATTCTTATATAGTCCACTCTCCGTTGATAGGACAGGCAGAATTTGTATTGCGGAGTAAGTCTTGCGATGCTCTGATTTACTTTAGCAATGTTCCTTATACATGAATGAAGAGTCCTTTATGCTATATATGATCTTGTAGATAACTAGAGTAGATTATGACTTAGTAGATACTTAATCCATTCCAAATTGTAAGTCGTTTGAATTTTTAAATATCAAGTTTGACCACTCGTCTTATTCAAAGTTTTGTACAAAATATCACTTTCTTTTGTTGTGTATTGGTTTATTAATAAAATTTCTTCAAGAATGACTTAAATTTGACTATATTTGCACAAATTTTTTGAATAAGACGAGTGGTCAAACTTGAGGTAAAAAAAGTCAAACGACTTACAATTTGGGATGGAGGGAGTAGTAGATAACTTAGAATCCATTCTCTAGCTAATCTGACGTCACCTTACATATATGAGGAGTAGTCTATTTTCTAATCGCTGTGTTATTTACCCATGAACTTATAACTCATTATCATTATCTTTATGGTTTACTCCCTGCCAAAGTAAGTGACTGTGGGCCGAGTTCCTCATTAGTAATCATGTTCTTGCAAGTTTATCTCTAGTTTATTCCTTGATAGATTTATCCTTATCTTCATTTCATTTAATCCTTTTTCTCCTGAGCAAAATTATAAATAACGATACCTGAAATACTTACCTGGTGAAATGCTACAATGAGGTGTTTTATCTGTGCGCTTGCAGATAGAATAGATTATTTTCTAGAGAGCCTTTACATTTATAAATACCTTTGTATACTCTGGCACCATGTTGGGGATGACAACCTAGTATCTAAGTGGTGTTAGCTAGTGTCAACATGGGGTTCCCCCTTGCTAGCCCCCAAGGGAGTTTTGCCTATGATGGGTCATAGCCAAGAATTCCTCTTATTATCGATATTTAGCGCAGACATCGTGCGATACCTAGAAAATACTTTCATCCATTTATTCATTCATAGAGCCTCAATGGTACAAGATGTGTATGAAATATAAAGCCTTGAAACTCTAGGGGTAGAAGCGACGTAGATGTTTGATGTTCCATGCGTTGGTGAAGACCACCCCCTTTTTCATCCACGAGCTTGTACGTCCTTGGCTTCAAGACCTCGGCCACCACGTACAGACCCTCCCAAGGTGGGGTCAGCTTGTGGCGTCCTTGATTGTTTTGCTGTCGTCGTATGACGAGGTCACCCACGTTCAGGTCCCTTTTGTGTACGTGCTTGTCGTGGTAGCGTCGAAGCTTCTGCTGGTACCTTGCTGAGTTGAGGAGGGCCATGTCTCGAGCTTCCTTGAGTTAGTCAACTGCGTTCTCTCGAGTGTCTTTGATTGTTTGCTCATTGTATGCTTTGAGTCGAGGTGACCCATACTCGAGGTCTGTTGGAAGCACGGCCTCAGAGCCATAGACCATGAAGAACCTTCGAGAGTTGAGTGTTGACGATGATAGGGTCAACGACAAGCGGGTAGACACCAGGGGCGACGACCCGGTTGGGGTGGTCATCGCGATCAAAGGTGATGGGGGTGCTCGACCAGTTGATGTATTGCGACACTGTCATCCTTGCCGCAAAAACCTCCCGGCGCTCCCTCTTGCGCTGTCGTGTGCTCAGCTGCGTTGAGGGTCCGCTGTAGATCATATAGCAATCGTGGACGATGAGGAACCCCTCATCGTCTTTGCTTCCGCCTTTGTCATCACCTTTATCCTTCCTCTGGTCATCCTTCTTTAGCCCTAGGCGGTCGAAGTACTTTTTCAGCATGCGGCAGTCCACGAGCTTGTGGTTGGCCCCTGCCTTGTGGTAAGGACATGGCTCCTTGAACATCTTGTCAAAGACGGCCCCCTCTGGGGGCCTCGAAGCTTCTTACATTCGACAGCAGCGATGAAATCATCATCAAGGACCTCACGTTTGTTCTGTTGCGCTTTCTTCTTCTTGTTGTTCTTTTTGGGCCCCCTACTGGAGCCTTCGTCGTCGGCTGGCGCCTTCCCCTTGTCGTTCTCGTGGCTAAAGAAGGCACCGACCGCCTCCTCGCCGGTAGTGTAGTTCGCCACTATGTCCATCAGCTCGTTGACGGTTTGCTGATGATTTCGCCCTAATTCCCACACCAAATCCTTACAAGTGGTGCCTGAGACGAACGCTAGAATGACATTATGGTCGGGGATGTGAGGGAGCTCTATGCGCTGCTTGGAGAAGCGTCGAGCGTACTCGCAAAGAGATTCTCCAGATTTCTCCTTGCACTTGCTGAGGTCCCACGAATTGCCAGGGCGGATGTAAGTCCCCTTGAAGTTTCCTTCGAACACCCGGACCAGGTCAGTCCAGTCATGGATTTGGTTGGCAGGGAGTTCCTCGAGCCACCTGCGAGCAGTGTCAGAGAGGAACAGTGGAAGCTACCGGATGATGGCTTGATTGTCCCCTCGAGCGCCTCCCAGCTGGCATGCCAGCCGGAAATCCGCCAGCCATAGCTCTGGCTTCGTTTTGCCATTGTATTTGGCGATGCTGGTCGGGGCTTGGAACGGGCTAGGCAGTGGTGTGCTACGAATTGCTCTACCAAAGACTCGGGGGCTCGGCGGCTCTGGTGCCATCCTGTCCTCTTCGCTGTCATAGCGTCCACCACGGTGGGCGCTGTAGCCCCACTCCTCAACATCCCCATGCTTGCGGTGTTGATGCTCGTTGGTGTCATTGCGAGCATCATGAGGCTCTCGATTGTTGACAAGACGCTCTTGAATTGGCACAGTTCTCTTGCCTCGAGGGGGTAGCTCTTGATGGACTGACACCTCTCTCTTGTTTCGAGCTGGCTCGGGGCATTTTTCATTGGCTGCCCCTCGTCATCGAGAGGCTGAGCTCTTAGCTTGCTGAGCTACTGACACGTGGAGTAAACCTTGCACCTCGTCCCGAATGCATCGCACCTAGGAGTCTGAGGGTTCAGGCATGTTGCATGGTTGCCGCCTTGATGTTCTGACTAGCACGAGGGAAACGGCTGATGAGTTGTTCAGGCTCTTCATCCCCAACGATTTGTCGGTACACGTCTCGAGCGCGTCCGCACGCGCCCCCGCTATGTGGGTGTTACTGGTCTTGCTCGAGGGCCCGCTATAGTTGGTTGAGGCGTTCTCGGTCTTCATCGAGCTTGGCCTTAAGCTCACGCAATTGCGCAAGCTATGCGGCTTTGTCATGTTGATGGGGCGGGTACACCTGTCCGTCGTTCCCAGGTGTCCTATGATTTTCTCCTATCGCTGGAGCCTGAGCAGCGGCAGCAGGGTCCTCTGTGTCGTCAGTGGTGGCCACAGCTCCGTTGATGTTGAAGCACTCACTTGTGGGGTCGTAGCTGTTGGACTCGGAGTCAGGGTCTGGCTTGATGGCACAGAAGCATCCGCACCCCTCCTCTGCGAACTGCTGCCTGAGTGTGGTGAGGGTGTGGCGCCCAGGTCCCAGACGCCAAGGCCTATGTATCTAGGGAAAGCCTAGACATTCTGCCGCCTGCTGAGCTTCCTGCCGCGTCTCTGTGTTACGTGGGAGGGCCAGTGGCCGCTCCACGCACGTGCCAGCGCCTGGACATATCGCCCTGGTGAGCGATGTTGCGGCGTTGTCCAAGACGAATGGGAGCATTCGCCTTGTGGCGAACAGGCCATGCGGCAACAGGGAAAATGGTGGCAATGGTGCATGGGGTAAGCTGTCCCTTGGCACCACCACGTGGCCACTCTGCTGACTGGCTGTTGTGTCTGCTATCTTGGTGTGCGGAGCTGTCAGCCCCTCCACCGTTGCATGTCCTGTACGGTGTGACGAACGTGCAACAGCGGTGGGGCGGTGGCGATGCTGATCATGCCTCCTCTTGGGCAGGGAAGTGTGGTGATGAGGCCACCGTGGGGCCTTTGATCGCGTGGGCATGATGCGAGCCCCTCTTGGTACTCTGACTGAGAGCAGGATCATGTCGTAACCAAAACCAGTGGACATGAACTCGAGGCTCCCAAACCAGATCACCGTGGAGCGCGGGATCGGTGAGACGTGAGTGGCCATGTGAAAAAGATGGGAAAACGATAGTAACACGTAGGGCCCCTATCTGGCGCGCCAACTATCGGTGTTTTGACACCGGAGGGTAACACCAACGAGTAAATTTCTATGTGTGCTCCCTTTTCTGGATGGTTATGCAAGAATGACACAAGTGTTTATCCTAGTTCAGGCAAAGGAAGGCCCTACGTCCAGCGGGGGGAGTGTGTATTATCTTGCACCTAAGTGCTTGTACAGGGGCAAATACAAGTGAATGTAGCTGAGGATTCTAAGTCGTTGCTGGTTGCAGTGGTATGTGAACCGTGTTCTACATATCTCCTTTGCATTGCCCCCAGCGTCCCCTTTTATAGTTCCAAGGGGAGGCCTAGGTTACTGTAACACTCCTAGTGTTAGCTTGCATGTTAACCATGAGCATTGCATTAACATAAGCATCATCATGCTCATTCATAAGCATCTATCATGATCACATGTCATCTTATGTGTACCATGTATGATTGAATTGCTTGTGTGACTTGAATTGAGTGACTATAAGGGGTAACCAATGCAAACAAGTGTACATTGTATTCCAAAATACTTCAATCATGTTTAGAATATCATTTGGAGCAAAGTCCATGTTGAAGGTTTTGTCCAAAAACACCCCTAAGTCATGGTTAACCCTAGAATGACCTTTTTGACCCCCTAGACCTCTTTTCAAAGATGTTTAATGAAACTGGTGTTAGAGACATTGCATGTCTTTGACACCTGAAACAAAGTTGTAGAGAATTTCATAAGCTACAAAAGTTATGTTGATGACTTTTTACGAAAAAGCTTAGAACACATCCAAAAATTGCTCACAATCCAAAAATCAGGGCTGATTCCATACTTAGCCGAATTTGGCTAAGTGCTGGATCACGCAGTTTCGACCAAGGGATGTTTGGAGCCTTGTAGTTTGAAATCCAGACCGAGTTAGGCTTTGATCTTGTAATCAAAGTTGTAGAACTCGTGTAGCTCTGTCCAAAGGAACAAGTTTGAGCCAAAACCATCGAGTGAGCTTAGGGTAAAACATCGGTGAACTTTCGGTTTCAGACACGGTCGACGACGACTGAATCGTGCGATTCAGTTTCGTCAGTCGCCGGCCGGCCGACGCGTGGATGACCCGTGGCGGCCGTACGTCGACGGCGAGCCCGCCTGTCAGCCCCGGCGCCTTCACTTGGACACCACGATGCCACCCCGAGCCCCGGCCGTCCTCATTTCGCCTCTCCAGCGCCCTTTCCCTTCTCCATTTCGCCTCGGCGAGCTCCGCCGTGGAACGGCCGCGTCGCCCGAGCTCTTCTCGCCGTCTCCGGCCAAGCCAGTCCGCCCAGAGCTCCGCCTCGACGTCCTCTACCTCGGCGTCACCTCCTTGGCCACGGTCGAGCACGGGTAAGGCGGCATTGCCGAGCTCCGAGCAGTTCTCCCTCGCCGGAGTTCCGCTCGAGCTCACCGGCAACGTGGCTAGGCCTCTCTGCTCCACCATTTTCCTCCATTCTTGTTCCTATCGCTTCCCCTTGGTTCACTGATGCTCGGCGTGAACCTCTACTGCGTCGCCATTGCCTGGATCCGCCGGCGCATCGCCGCGCAGCGCCGCCGCTCCGCCATTTCTGACGGCGAGCACCCTAGAGTCCAGTAGAGCGCGCGTAAAGTAGGTCAACAGAGTCGCCTTGATGAGAGGAACACGTAGATGCCCTTAGATCTGGCCGAGACCTCATCGTCGTCGAGCTTCGCCGGCGACGAGCATCTCCCCTGTCCCCGTCTCACTGACGCGTGGGTCCCGGATGTCAGTCTCTCGGGTTCACCCCCTTGGGTCACTGTTGTTACAGATCCTGTGCTGTTTTTGTAAAATTCATATCTGGAGTTTTAGAGATCCAAATGTGGTGATTCCAATTTTTCTAGGTCCCAGCAGAAGTCTAGTTTTTAATAAAAATATGAAACATGCCATGTTTTTGCAGAAATAAATAGATATAAATTAATCTTGGATTTTCAGTGGGTAATTATATCTTGAGATCTGTTGATCTGCTGGCCATGCAAATTTAGGGCGTTGTTACTTATGTTATGAATAAGCTCTGATAAAATTTTCATGATTTTTGGAAGCCTGGTTAAGAAGTTAAAAATAATTCTTACTTGAATAGGAGTTTTTGATGATATTTTTAATAATTAAGTTATAGCACCTTTTGAGATGAAACTTGCTGAGTGTTGTACTTATGAGTAGACAAAGCAAGGAAAAATCTGAAATCTGTTGTTTGACACTTTTTGATAGAGTTTCACATTTATGCCTTGCATGCCTATAATAACTTGTTATTTTTATACCTCACAATGTGTACATGAAAATGTTGTGAAAATTTTACAGTGACCTTATGCTAGCATAAGTAGCTTGCTGTAATTTTCTTAGGATTTTTGGAACACTTGGAGTATATGTTCATTAAATCACCTTAATAATTAAATAAATGAAAAAGGTGATGATAGAAATAGTTTTAGACCTTGCTATGATGTTTTCTGGTGTTTCTTAGATATGTTCTATCTACTGGTGCAATTGGATTGTTCCTTTGATACATTCTCAATATGTGCAAAATATTATTTTTGCTATTTTTGCCTTTCCTAGAGCATTTCTGTACAGCTGATAGCAAATGATTAAGAACTATTTGAAGATTATGTTTTCTGAGAAACTTGTCTACAACAAACTTGTAGGTAACTTACTGATCTAGTTCGTGTCCAAATTTCATGACATTTGGTTGAGTAGTTTGAAAGTTATGCATGTTGCAAGTAGCTGCTGCAAAGTGCTTGCTCTCTGGAATTCCCAGAGCAGCCAGCCAACTTTATAGGTTTTGGCATATTTAAGTTGGCAATCAGTCTGGGATGTCTAAAAGTGAACTGTAGATAATTTGCTAAGCTTTCGAGAAAGTGCTTACTTGCTTAATTTGGTTAAGTGATACTTGAGTTATAGCTGAAACTTGTGACAGGTTGGTTTGTCTACTAAACCAGTGACTGGGTAAGAGTAGCTAGGACTTGTTTAACTTGCCTATTTAGTCTCTCTACTAGAAAAGAAGTATGCATTCACTTATTATACCTTGTTGTGTGTCCCTCTGGCTCTTCATCATGACATCATGCATCATATGTGCATTCCCTATATTCATCTCCTTGTCATGCATCCATAGGTGTACCCAAGGGCGTGACGGTACTGGAGTTCGAGTTGCCGGAGCCGGAAGGACAGAAAGGGGAGCTACCTCAAGGAGCTGAGGAGGAGGAGGAGGACTTGCCGGAGTGCCCTGACCATCGTCCCTCTACTTACGTTGAAGGCAAGCCCCGGAGCATAATAAGCCTCCTACTATTTTATTATCATGTTCAGCTATCAAATGACTATGGTTATATATTGTTGCATTAAGTGGTAGGCATTGATATGACACCCTTGCTGTACAATGACTACCTTGTCCACCTTAAACAATACCAAAGTAGGTCCAGGATCGAAGTATTGCTTAGCCATGTTTAGCTCGGTAGAAGCCGGGTGATTTCCTATCACCTGCGAGAGATAGGTGGATGATGATCACGGTTGGCTATATTTGCTATCGTGGAAATAACCATGTGTTAATAATGAATTTGAGACCGGGCGGGATGACGATAGTGCAGCAACAAGGCAAGGAGGTCTTGGGTGTGAATCTATCCCCGTCTGTGTCGTTTAAGGACCGAATCGCTGTACGTCCCCGTGTCATGTTGAACGCATGCCTGTCACTTAGTTGGCCGGATAAATCGTTCCGACCGCGAAGCCTACGAGTGCAACTCAGGCCGGATACCCTGTTCTGTATGAGTGCGCACCCCGGTTGGTAGTAAGGATGTGCGGGGAGTCAATGGCATAAGCCCAGGTGTCAGGTTAGAGTCCTGCCCTGGCAGATTGGCAGTCCCGGGGGTGCGGCGCTGGACGGACCCGCGACTTGGTCCGGAGTTGTGCTAAAGGTGATCCGAGCTGCCGTCATGAAGTATGCTTGGGTGAGTGTTAGGAATAACCCTCCAGCTGGATAGGAATCGATTCGAATCGCCGTCTCTCCCGGATAGTGAGAACTTGACTTGGGCAGCGGCAACGTAGAACTCACTAAATAAACTTAATGGTTATGATGAGAATGTTGATGGCTATGTGATAATCCGGATATGGTTATTATTGTAATGCTTAAAGACTCAAGTGTATGCTTAGAGCAGGTGCTAATCTAGTGGATAGTTGCTAAGTAATGAACTTGCTGCTGAAATCTGATAAATGAATTACTTATAACAAAGGCTTTTATGCAAAAGGTGAGTCAAACCAGTCCACAAAGATCAGCCTTGCATACTCCTTGGTGTCACTTTATTTCTGGTTTATGACGGGTAAGTCTAGCTGAGTACATTCTCGTACTCAGGGTTTTATTTAC
Organism: Sorghum bicolor; assembly: GCF_000003195.3. Classification (NCBI taxonomy): domain Eukaryota; kingdom Viridiplantae; phylum Streptophyta; class Magnoliopsida; order Poales; family Poaceae; genus Sorghum; species Sorghum bicolor. The sequence goes on from NC_012877.2 coordinate 23,996,443, forward strand.
CCCTGTTGTAGATGATGTCGTTTACCACGGCTACTGTGCTAAGTGTCATCACTCGGCTGCGGATGATGAGTAGATCATGGGCATGATCACCTCCTTTAACTTCAGTTGTGCTTTTGTTGGGACTTGACCATGGAACTGGCATGTATTATAAACTTAGTTGGTGTTGCTTCAAAACTACTTTGTTTCCGCTACCGCTACGGTTTGTAATAACCACTTTAAACTCTGATGTGATGTAAAACTATGTTCTATGATGGATGTTGTAATCTGTGATGGTGATGCTTGATCATGTACGATCTTGGTTGTATGTTGGTTGAATCGAGGTCTTTTGAGATTTCGTCGGACTACCGGGTTTATATGGGTTCAAGTCCATTGGCTTGACTGCCTCCGTGGTCGCTAATTCACTTGAATTCTTATAAATTGGACGGTTCTGTTACAGCTGGCATCAGAGCAAGATTAAGCATTTAACCATCATAGCTGTATTTAAAAACAAATGAATTTGGTTTTCTCAAGCTAATTTGGCAAAATTAGGCTATATGTAGGGCTGTTTCAAAAATGTTTTGATAACTTATACCATGCCAGTGGTCATACCCTTATGCTCATATAAGGACTTCTAGGTGGCTTAATATTACTAACATGGGTTTCCTTTCGTCGTCCATACGGCGTGTAATTATATGGATACCTCTTACTTAAGTGATAATGAATGGATCACATACCTCTACGCCATGGTAAGCTTGTTTGTTTTCTTTCGTCGTCCATACGGCGTGAAATTGTATGGATGCCACTTGCTTGAGTGGTAATGTATGGATCTATATGCCTCTACGCTACGGTAAGTGTGAGATGTGAGAGCATGACCATCCAACCGTCGGTCTAGGGGAGTGTTAGCTGTGGTTACTGGAATATTTACATGTTTCACACATGTATATATGAAGGTACTTAATTGTGGGTAGTAGGTGCAGCCATGTATACATATTTGATGTATATGTGGGTGTATCCCAAATGGGTAGTGTGCTGCGATATATGTTTGGGAATATATATCGGAGTACCTAGCTTGATTGTTGAAGATTGGATTTACATTTCTGCACTTATACTATTGTGGGGCTGGGCTGAAATGAAATCTTCTACAGGTACACTAACAACGAAACGTGTAGAACGGGTAGTTGCGTATAAAGAGTGCCCGTATGTATGCCACCGACTATACCGTTAGAACTTTCTTCTAGGTTTGGAAAGGACGTATGGAACGTGCATGCATCATGAATCATTCATACATTCTTTATGCAATACTTGGGTATTAAAATTCTGAAAATATGGTTCTTTATCTCTCCTTGTAATTAATCTCCCTTACTCAAATGTGGTCTTTCTACAGATAGCAGCCCCGCACGCGAGTGAGACTTTTCTGGACATGTTTGGCACCCCTACTTTGTTGTGGATGGTGCTAAGTTCAGTTGGATATGAGGAACCACCTAAGTACACTTGGACCGAGGCTGAGCATGCAGGAGCCTTACCTTGGGTAGATGTCCAAATTACAGTTCCCCCTTGTCCAAATAACCCACAGTGGCTAGGTTGGTTAGTTGACTGTGATGGCCAAACTCCTTGGGAGGGTGCCCAAGTAGCAGCCCTAGAGGTTTTGCTAGAGATTTGCCAAGAGCATGGTGATGAGCTAGTGAATGGCCCAGCGGGATCCGTTCCCAGAGTGAGTGTGACTGACACATTCGTGTCCCAGGTTGGGAATGAGTCTTTAGAGATGAGAGAAACCTTGCTAGGATATAGTTCTAGCCCTGCCATGAGTGCCATGCTAGCGGTACTTAAGCTGTACTATGTACGCCAGGACACCTATATAGATGCTATGCTAGCGCTCCAACAAGCACAAGTTGGGCAGCGCAAACTGCGCAAGCAAGTGCGCAAGCATCGCAAGGCTTTTATGGATGCCCAAGCTGAAATCCAAAACTATCATACTGCTTTGCAAGCTCGCCGCAACCAAGTTGAGAATGCAGTTAGAGAGCGCAATGAGGCACAAGCCCGCATGATGCAAATGACCAGAGAGAGAGATGAAGCTATGCGCTTGGCTGAAAATAGAGAAGCTGCTAGAGTTAGAGCCTTGTTCCATGCTGAAATGAGAGAGGAAGAGCTGATTACAAGGATTGCTGAGCTGCAGTTAGATATCCATCGCTTAAATAATATCATAAATCCTATCCCACAACCAGCCCCTTTTAATCATGAAGAAGCTCCTAGTGAGGAAGATCAGGATGATGGCATCATTTCTAATGGAGAATCCGAGGAAGATATGTAGCCTAGCAATGATTTTATGATCATGTATCAGTTTCCATCTCTTTGTGTAATGGACATGTAATCTGAATTTTAGTTGAGACTCTATGTATTTGGCCATGGTGCCCCTCCTGTAAAACTTAAGTTGTGGCAATGACTCTATGTAACCCTATGCACTCAACTGTGATGCTCCATGTTTATGTTGAGCTTAAATAATTTCTGCAGTGACTTTAATTTTGTGGAGTGTGGCTGTGAATGATCGCGAGAATAACCAAGTGTTGTAGATGATACTCTCTTGTTGTACATGGATTATTGCGCCTTAATTTATGTGAATTTACTTCATTAAATTCCGTATGGCAGCAATTGAAGTTCATGGCAATTATATCTGTTGTCCTAAACGGTCACTTGGTATGCCTTATGCAGATGGCTCGCAATACTCGCTCCGGTCACAACGAGGTGCCACCGCCACCACCTCCTCCCCCGCCTACGCCTACTGAGCTATTGGCAGCTCTTATTGAGGGCCAGCGTATGCTCAATGAGGCTATGCAAACTATGGCGCAGCAGAACCGGGGTGGTCGCCATGCCCGCCAAGGCGGAGAGGCAAATCAGTACAGCAGTTTCAAGGATTTCCAGGACACCAAGCCGCCGCTGTTCAAGGAGGCTGTTGAACTTCTAGAAGCTGATGAGTGGCTTAACACTCTTGAACAGAAATTCCGTTTGCTAAGGTTAACCGAAGAGCTAAAGGCGGAATATGCAGCCCACCAGTTGGAGGGCAAAGCAGGTGTCTGGTGGAGTCATTACAGGACTAGCTTGCCTGCCAATGCTGTTGTAACCTGGGACCAGTTCCAAACTGCTTTCAGGAACACTTATATTCCACAAGGCTTAATGACTATCAAGCACACTGAGTTCATGAACCTGACGCAAGGCACTAAAAGCTTGACTGAGTATCTTCATGCTTTTAACAATTTGTCTCGCTATGCTCCTGAGATGGTTGACACTGAAGCCAAGAAGCTCGCTAGTTTCAAGAGAGGGTTGGGACCCAAGTTGTCCAAGAACATGGCTGGTAACAAGAGTACCACCTTCAATGAGTTTGTGAGTGATGCATTGACTCAGGAAAATTCTAATGCTGTGTATGCCGCATCCAAGAACCTCAAGAGGGCCTATGAGGCAGGTGCTTTGCAGTCCAAGGCTCCAGTGGCAAGCAAGCCGGCCTATCGCCCACCCAATGCTGTGACGAGGTACAGGCCGCCGCAGAAAAAGTCTAATGTGAAGACGGGAGTGCGCAAGTCCTTCACAGTTGCTCTCCCAAGAGGTGCCACAGGTCAAGGAAATCCCAAGACTCCCCCGGATAACCGCCCTTGTTTCAATTGTAAACAAGTTGGTCACTGGGCGAGAGATTGCCCTTACCCTAGGAGGACTTCTGCAGCTGGGGTTACTACTCGTCCCGGCCGAGTGCACTATACCACCATTGAAGAAATTCCTGAAGGTGAAGTGGTCACGGCAGGTATGTTCCTTGTAAATCAACACCCTGCAGTTGTCTTATTTGATTCGGGAGCTTCACATTCATTTATGAGTCAAGCATTCGCATCTAAGCATGGGCAACATGTCATTGACCTTGATAGTGGAAAATTTTGCATTAGTGCTGCTGGTAATCAAATTGCTACCAATCAAGTAGTGAGGGATGTACATATTACCATAGAAGGGCGTAATTATTCAGCAAATCTCGTGATTCTACCGGGCTTGGGGATAGATGTTATACTAGGAATGAAATGGATGAGTGATCATGGAGTGCTAATAGACACTTCAACTAGGGTCATCATGTTGAGGGAGCCTGATAGTAAAGAAGCTCTCTTAGTTCAACTCCCTAGAAGCAACGACATCCGTCACGCAGCCAATGCTATTCGACCACTCACTTTGGCAGAGATTCCGGTAGTGTGTGAGTTTCCGGATGTCTTTCCAGAGGATCTGCCCCGGGTTGCCGCCGGACAGGAACATCGAGTTTAAAATTGATCTAATTCCGGGTACCGCACCTATCTCTAGAAAGGCCATACCGAATGCCACCCAATGAATTGGCAGAGTTGAAAAAGCAGTTGCAAGAACTCCTAGAGAAAGGTCTTATTCGGCCTAGTTCTTCTCCATGGGGTTGTCCGGCTCTCTTTGTCAAGAAGAAGGACAAGTCTCTACGTATGTGTGTAGACTATCGTCCGCTGAATGCCGTAACCATTAAAAACAAGTATCCATTGCCTCGCATTGATATCCTGTTTGATCAATTAGCCAAGGCCAAAGTATTCTCCAAAATTGATCTGAGATCTGGGTATCATCAAATCAAGATCCGACCTGAAGACATTCCTAAAACGGCTTTCTCTACCAGGTATGGGTTGTATGAGTATTTAGTCATGTCCTTTGGTCTGACTAATGCCCCTGCTCATTTCATGTACCTGATGAATTCGGTGTTCATGCCTGAACTGGAAAAGTTTGTGGTGGTGTTCATCGATGATATATTGGTGTATTCTGAAAATGCACAAGAACATGAGAAGCACCTTCGGATTGTACTCACTAGATTGCGAGAACATCAGCTCTATGCCAAGTTCAGCAAGTGTGAGTTTTGGCTGAAGAAAGTGCCTTTCTTAGGCCATATTTTATCCGAAGAGGGTATTTCTGTTGACCCGTCAAAGGTGCAAGAGGTTCTAGACTGGAAGGCCCCGACTTCAGTGCACGAAGTTCGGAGTTTTCTCGGTCTAGCTGGATATTATCGGCGTTTTATTCCAGACTTCTCCAAAATAGCTAAGCCTATGACCAAGCTACTGCAAAAAGATGTGAAGTTTGTGTGGTCTGAGGAGTGTGAAGTTGCTTTCACCACTTTATGCCATTTGCTGACCACCGCTCCTGTTCTGGCATAGCCTGACATTGAAAAGCCATTTGATGTCTTTTGTGATGCATCTGGCACTGGCCTAGGTTGTGTACTTATGCAAGAAGGCCGAGTTATTGCCTATGCTTCTCGGCAGCTGAGGAAACATGAAGCCAACTACCCTACTCATGATCTAGAGTTAGCAGCGGTTGTACATGCATTGAAGCTCTGGAGGCATTATCTGTTGGGTAATCTTTGTCACATTTACACTGACCATAAGAGCCTCAAATATATATTCACTCAGCCCGAGTTGAATATAAGACAAAGAAGATGGCTGGAATTGATAAAAGACTATAATTTAGAAGTGCACTATCATCCAGGCAAAGCCAATGTTGTAGCTGATGCTCTCAGTCGGAAACAACATGTTCGACCTCTCCTAGAGGAAGGCTTCAATTTATTGCATCCTATGGTCCTACACAACATTATAGTCAGCTGCTCATTAGAAAGTCAAATCATAGAGCTCCAAAACTCTGATCCTGGTATTTTTCATATCAAGAGAAAAATGCAAGAGCAAGACACCAAGCATTTCCGAGTAGATGAGAAAGGTGTACTGTATTTTGACGATCGACTAGTTGTACCCAAAGACCGTGACCTACGCAACAAAATTTTAGAAGAAGCTCATTCTTCCAAGTTGTCCATTCATCCGGGTAGTAGCAAAATGTACCAAGACTTGAGACCTCATTTCTGGTGGACCAAAATGAAGAAAGAGATAGCCGCTTATGTTGCTAGGTGTGATACTTGCTGCAGGGTAAAGGCAGTTCACCTCAAACCTGCGGGTTTATTACAACCGTTGTCAATTCCAGGTTGGAAGTGGGAAGAAATCAGCATGGATTTCATTGTTGGACTTCCCCTTATGCAAAAAGGACACAATTCCATATGGGTGATTGTTGACCGTTTGACCAAGTCAGCTCATTTTATTCACGTACACTCTACATACCGACCATCCGACTATGCTGAGTTGTACTTCTCTCAGATAGTTAAATTGCACGGAGTGCCTCGCACTATTATTTCTGATAGAGGTCCTCAGTTCACTGCTCGTTTTTGGGAGCATCTGCATTCACTCCTTGGTACAAAATTGGTTCGCAGTTCAGCCTATCATCCTCAAACCTCCGGTCAGACTGAGCGTGTGAATCAAATCTTAGAGGATATGTTGAGGGCATGTGTTATATCTTCCAAGGGTGCATGGGAGAAATGGCTACCCTTAGCTGAATTCTCGTACAACAATAGTTATCAAGAGAGTATCCAAATGGCTCCTTTCGAAGCCTTGTATGGCCGCAAATGTAGAACTCCTCTAAACGGGTCGAACCTGGTGAAAGGAGGTACTACGGAATTGACTTTGTCAAGGAAGCCGAAAAGCAAGTTCTCGTTATCCAACAACACATGAGAGCCACCCAAGCTAGGCAGAAAAGCTATGCTGACCGAAGAAGAAAGCCAATCGAGTTCGAAGTAGGTGACTTTGTGTACATAAAAGTATCGCCCATGAAAGGAGTAAATCGCTTTGGCGTTAAATGAAAGCTGGCTCCTAGGTATGTGGGTCCCTACCAAATCATTGAGAAGAGCGGCAAGGTAGCCTACAAAGTACAACTACCTCCCGAAATGAGAGCTATTTTCCCTGTATTCCACGTGTCTCAACTCAAGAAGTGCCTTCGTGTGCCCGAGGAGAGAGTTGAAACAAGAGATATCAAGTTGCAGTCGGATCTGTCTTATGAAGACAAACCTGTATAAGTTCTTGATGTCAAGGAACGGGTTACTCGTGGGAGAGTGATCAAACTTTTTAGAGTTTTGTGGAACCGTCAAAATGAGAGAGATGCCACTTGGGAAAGGGAAGACTATTTACAAGTAACTTATCCCTCATTCTACGAAAAATGGTACGTCTTTCAAATCTCGGGACGAGATTTTTATAAGGGGGAGGGCTGTAACACTCCTAGTGTTAGCTTGCATGTTAACCATGAGCATTGCATTAACATAAGCATCATCATGCTCATTCATAAGCATCTATCATGATCACATGTCATCTTATGTGTACCATGTATGATTGAATTGCTTGTGTGACTTGAATTGAGTGACTATAAGGGGTAACCAATGCAAACAAGTGTACATTGTCTTCCAAAATACTTCAATCATGTTTAGAATATCATTTGGAGCAAAGTCCATGTTGAAGGTTTTGTCCAAAAACACCCCTAAGTCATGGTTAACCCTAGAATGACCTTTTTGACCCCCTAGACCTCTTTTCAAAGATATTTTATGAAACTGGTGTTAGAGACCTTGCACGTCTTTGACACCTGAAACAAAGTTGTAGAGAATTTCATAAGATACAAAAGTTATGTTGATGACTTTTTATGAAAAAGCTTAGAACACATCCAAAAATTGCTCACAATCCAAAAATCAGGGCTGATTCCATACTTAGCCGAATTTGGCTAAGTGCTGGATCACGCAGTTTCGACCAAGAGATGTTTGGAGCCTTGTAGTTTGAAATCCAGACCGAGTTAGGCTTTGATCTTGTAATCAAAGTTGTAGAACTCGTGTAGCTCTATCCAAAGGAACAAGTTTGAGCCAAAACCATCGAGTGAGCTGAGAGTAAAACGTCGGTGAACTTTCGGTTTCAGACACGGTCGACGACGACTGAATCGTGCGATTCCGTTTCGTCAGTCGCCGGCCGGCCGACGCGTGGATGACCCGTGGCGGCCGTACGTCGACGGCGACCCCGCCTGTCAGCCCCAGCGCCTTCACTTGGACGCCACGACGCCACCCCGAGCCCCGGCCGTCCTCATTTCGCCTCTCCAGCGCCCTTTCCCTTCTCCATTTCGCCTCGGCGAGCTCCGCCGTGGAACGACCGCGTCTCCCGAGCTCTTCTCGCCGTCTCTGGCCAAGCCAGTCCGCCCAGAGCTCCGCCTCGACGTCCTCTACCTCGGCGTCACCTCCTTGGCCACGGTCGAGCACGGGTAAGGCGGCATTGCCGAGCTCCGAGCAGTTCTCCCTCGCCGGAGTTCCGCTCGAGCTCACCGGCAATGTGGCCAGGCCTCTCTGCTCCACCATTTTCCTCCATTCTAGTTCCTATCGCTTCCCCTTGGTTCACTGATGCTCGGCGTGAACCTCTACTGCATCGCCATTGCCTGGATCCGCCGGCGCATCGCCGCGCAGCGCCGCCGCTCCGCCATTTCCGACGGCGAGCACCCTAGAGTCCAGTAGAGCGCGCGTAAAGTAGGTCAACAGAGTCGCCTTGATGAGAGGAACACGTAGATGCCCTTAGATCCGGCCGAGACCTCGTCGTCGTCGAGCTTCGCCGGCGACGAGCATCTCCCCAGTCCCCGTCTCACTGACGCATGGGTCCCGGATGTCAGTCTCTCGGATTCACCCCCCTGGGTCACTGTTGTTACAGATCCTGTGCTATTTTTGTAAAATTCATATCTGGAGTTTTAGAGATCCAAATATGGTGATTTCAATTTTGCTAGGTCCCAGCAGAAGTCTAGTTTTTAATAAAAATATGAAACATGCCATGTTTTTGCAGAAATAAATAGATATAAATTAATCTTGGAATTTCAGTGGGTAATTATATCTTGAGATCTGTTGATCTGCTGGCCATGCAAATTTAGGGAGTTGTTACTTATGTTATGAATAAGCTCTGATAAATGTTTCATGATTTTTGGAAGCCTGGTTAAGAAGTTAAAAATAATTCTTTCTTAAATAGGAGTTTATTGTGATATTTTTAATAAATAAGTTATAGCACCTTTTGAGATGAAACTTGCTGAGTGTTGTACTTATGAGTAGACAAAGCAAGGAAAAATCTGAAATCTGTTGTTTGACACTTTTTGATAGGGTTTCACATTTATGCCTTGCATGCCTGTAATAACTTGTTATTTTTATACCTCACAATGTGTACATGAAAATGTTCTGAAAATTTTACAGTGACCTTATGTTAGCATAAGTAGCTTGCTGTAATTTTCTTAGGATTTTTGGAATATTTGGAGTATGTGTTCATTAAATCACCTTAATAATTAAATAAATGAAAAATGTGATGATAGAAATAGTTTTAGACCTTGACATGATGTTTTCTGGTGTTTCTTAGATATGTTCTAGCTACTGGTGCAATTGGATTGTTCCTTTGATACATTCTCAATATGTGCAAAATATTATTTTTGCTATTTTTGCCTTTCCTAGAGCATTTCTGTACAGCTGATAGCAAATGATTAAGAACTATTTGAAGATGATGTTTTCTGGGAAACGTGTCTACAACAAACTTGTAGCTAACTTACTGATCTACTTCGTGTTCAAATTTCATGACATTTGGTTGAGTAGTTTGAAAGTTATGCATGTTGCAAGTAGCTGCTGCAAAGTGCTTGCTCTCTGGAATTCCCAGAGCAGCCAGCCAACTTTATAGGTTTTGGCATATTTAAGTTGGGAATCAGTCTGGGATGTCTAAAAGTGAACTGTAGATAATTTGCTAAGCTTTCCAGAAAGTGCTTACTTGCTTAATTTGGTTAAGTGATACTTGAGTTATAGCTGAAACTTGTGACAGGTTGGTTTGTCTACTAAACCAGTGACTGGGTAAGAGTAGCTAGGACTCGTTTAACTTACCTATTTAGTCTCTCTACTAGAGAAGAAGTATGCATTTACTTATTATACCTTGTTGTGTGTCCCTTTGGCTCTTCATCATGACATCATGCATCATATGTGCATTCCCTATATTCATCTCCTTGTCATGCATCCATAGGTGTACCCAAGGGCGTGACGGTACTGGAGTTCGAGTTGCCGGAGCTGGAAGGACAGCAAGGGGAGCTACCTCAAGGAGCTGAGGAGGAGGAGGAGGACTTGCCGGAGTGCCCTGACCATCGTCCCTCTACTTACATTGAAGGCAAGCCCCGGAGCATAATAAGCCTCCTACTATTTTATTATCATGTTCAGCTATCAAATGACTATGGTTATATATTGTTGCATTAAGTGGTAGGCATTGATATGACACCCTTGCTGCATAATGACTACCTTGTCCACCTTAAACAATACCAAAGTAGGTCCAGGATCGAAGTATTGCTTAGCCATGCTTAGCTCGGTAGAAGCCGGGTGATTTCCTGTCACTTGCGAGAGATAGGTGGATGATGATCACGGTTGGCTATATTTGCTATCGTGGAAATAACCATGTGTTAATAATGAATTTGAGACCGGGCAGGATGACGATAGTGCAGCAACAAGGCATGGAGGTCTTGGGTGTGAATCTATCCCCGTCTGTGTCGTTTAAGGACCGAATCACTGTACGTCCCCGTGTCATGTTGAACGCATGCCTATCACTTAGTTGGCCGGATAAGTCGTTCCGACCGCGAAGCCTACGAGTGCAACTCAGGCCGGATACCCCGTTCTGTATGAGTGCGCACCCCGGTTGGTAGTAAGGATGTGCGGGGAGTCAATGGCGTAAGCCCAGGTGTCAGGTTAGAGTCCTGCCCTGGCAGATTGGCGGTCCCTGGGGGTATGGCGCTGGACGGACCCGGGACTTGGTCCGGAGTTGTGCTAAAGGTGATCCGAGCTGCCGTCATGAAGTATGCTTGGGTGAGTGTTAGGAATAACCCTCCAGCTGGATAGGAATCGATTCGAATCGCCGTCTCTCCCGGATAGTGAGAACTTGACTTGGGCAGCGGCAACGTAGAACTCACTAAATAAACTTAATGGTTATGATGAGAATGTTGATGGCTACGTGATAATCCGGATATGGTTATTATTGTAATGCTTAAAGACTCAAGTGTATGCTTAGAGCAAGTGCTAATCTAGTGGATAGTTGCTAAGTAATGAACTTGCTGCTGAAATCTGATAAATGAATTCCTTATAACAAAGGCTTTTATGCAAAAGGTGAGTCAAACCAGTCCACAAAGTTCAGCCTTGCATACTCCTTGGTGTCACTTTATTTCTGGTTTATGACAGGTAAGTCTTGCTGAGTACATTCTCGTACTCAGGGTTTTATTTACCCCTGTTGCAGATGATGTCGTTTACCACGGCTACTGTGCTAAGTGTCATCACCCGGCTGCGGATGATGAGTAGATCATGGGCATGATCACCTCCTTTAACTTCAGTTATGCTTTTGTTGGGACTTGACCATGGAACTGGCATGTATTATAAACTGAGTTGGTGTTGCTTCAAAACTACTTTGTTTCCACTACTGCTACGGTTTGTAATAACCACTTTAAACTCTGATGTGATGTAAAACTATGTTCTGTGATGGATGTTGTAATCTGTGATGGTGATGCTTGATCATGTACGATCTTGGTTGTATGTTGGTTGAATCGAGGTCTTTTGAGATTTCGTCGGACTACCGGGTTTATATGGGTTCAAGTCCATTGGCTTGACTGCCTCCGTGGTCGCTAATTCACTTGAATTCTTATAAATTGGACGGTTCTGTTACAGCTACAAGGTATAGGTGTCTGAGTAAGCCTCTATAGCGGCCTGGTGCTGACCTACTCGAGGCCTCCGTACCAGCGTGGTCTCGAGCCGTCTTGTTTCAGCGTACTTTAGTGATGATGGTGCGTGCATTCCCTGAGCTTATCTCCTGTACATCATCTGGTATCGGCTTAGGCACAAGCTCGCTTGTACGTCGTGATAGTTGCCATGTCTGGAGTGGTTGAAGCGCTAACTTCTATTGCTCAATCCTTCCCTAGGAAGGGGCGTGCCTGCTTGAGGGTCAGGCGGCACTGGCGGCTTTGTTATGTAGGAGCACTGACCTTGAACGTCTCTAGGGGTGTCGTTACGGGATATTACACCTGCTGTACTGTGCCAGTTTCTACTTTCTCCAATCTTGAGGATACAGCTAGAAAAGTGGGGATTTGATGGGTGCATGTTGCCCTATCACGCTTCCCGTGACTGTTGGGTTAGGTGGGAGCACGGCAGTCGCATTAAATGCCCTGGCTTCCGTAGCCGCGACAGGCGGCGTGGGAGCGCTTTTGCGCTCGAGGCCAACCGATTCTCTCGACGCCCTTTTCATAATCGACGGTCGCGGGCTGTCGAGCGCCAGGCCGTTTGCTCGACCGTATTCCGTATTCGAGGCTGTGGGTCGAGCGATGATTGCTGACGATCTTACGCCCATGCTAGATCGTCGAGCCTGACCCTCAAGCTGTCTTAGGATCTTTCCATTATGAATGTTCGCTGGGGTACCCCTTATTGACACCCTCGACACCTTTACTTACTTGCATACCTTGCTAGTTGTTTAGCTTGTTTAGCATAGTCTTCTTGTTTAGGAGTGTAGCTAGCCTTCTCTTGTTGTTGTGGTTTACTATTTAGCCTTGTACTAGACTTTAGGTGGCTTGCATATCTTAGTTAAGCAAGTACTAGTTTAGCTTCACCATTTGTTTTACTAATTAACTTATTTAGTTTAGTTTGTAGAAAATTTAAATAGGCTATTCACCCCCCGCTAGCATTTGAACCTTTCAGCAAGGCCGTCAGACGCATCCGATGAAGGTTCATCAGATAGACTCTCAGCGTCTGATGCGTTCAAAGTTGAAACCCTACTTCTACAGTGTGAGTATCGAACATGCCAAAGCCTAAGCGTCGGACGCTCCATGCACAGTCGAAGCTATGCCTCTCTGCGTTGTACTCATCGGATATGGGTCCAGTGTTCGAACCTATCCGACCCAGCGTCCAATGAGTTCGCACAACTTTGCTCTTTCTCTAACCCTTGCTCAACAAAGCTAACCACCAAGTGTTTCACTTTGTGCACTTGTGTTAGCAAGTTTTCACAAATGTTTTCAAGGGTTAAGTTATCTCTCTACTAGATTCTACTGTATCTACTCAAGACAAGAACCTAGTAGCACTTGATTCGAGGGATGATCGTGGATTTCCCCTCTTCCTAGTCGGCTGTCTATCCTAGATCTGGTCAATTACTTCTCTACTCATCTTCGACTGGAAAAAGTAAAACCCTATGTTTATACCTATGCTTGGCTGAATAGCAGCCTATAAATATGTATCCCCAACCCCTCATGTTGGTATGGCATTGTGTGAGAAATAAACTAGAAAATTGTCCCAGCTCCTAGTGTCATCCTGTGGCAGAACCTCCTAGGTAGTTGGGCCCACCGACACCTGTCATTGTCCCAAGGACCACTGACGGTGATGTCGGGGATCCTTCTAATGTAGAAGCCCGATGAGCATCCCAGGACGCCCATTCCACTGCTACCTGTGGCGTAACAACCGAGATCATCCTGACCACCAGTGATGGTCAATTAATGAGAACTTCTTCTTCTCTCCCTTTCAGGATAGCAAGTGGCCACCTTAACACCAGGATCATTCGTTGCGAAGACATTGCAGTATCACAAATGATATATAACCCAAATAGCATTTTAGAGTAAACAGCGGAAGCATTAGATAATTTAATTTACAAAAGTAGTTCTTCAAAGTAGGACTTAGATAAAGTGTTATTACAAGCCAGGTCCAGCGGAGCAACTTAAACCATAGTACAATGATTACAAATTTACAGACCCTGCCCATGGGTCACCCTTACTCCTCCTCGTCGTCAACCTCGATGACGGTCACACAAAAGGGTCCGAAATAGGTCAGCTCCTGAGCTTCATCTGCAACAGGGGTTATAAAACCCTGAGTACGGGAGTACTCAACAAGACTTACCCGGCAGAAAAAGAGGAGAACATAGGAATGCAGGCTTAGGGTAGACAAGGAGTGGCTGAGCAAGGAGCCAAATTGTTTTGCTAAAAATCTTACTAAAAGTGCATCCTTACTTTCAGGTTTTACCCATGAATTGCTCACCTCGAGAGGCCGAGGAATTCGAGGACAGTCTATCTAGTGGCTTTCCACAGACAAGTCTGTAGATTCCTAGTCCTTAATAAAAGTATTATCCATCCAACGGCCATAGCTTCATGTCACTCTGAGTCCGGGAATTGGGATCCGAACCTCATGAGACATTTCACCCTTTCTGATTTCATAGTTTTGTTGCATATTTAACTACGATGAGAGTCAGTGGATTGAGTCTCCCAATCAGGGAGCAACGACGATTCGAACTGCTTAGCAATCCAGTTGGAGTTCCTAACCACCCGACATATGTAGAACCGAATCTTGCATATGTCAACTCAAATCTTGCTTTCCCAGGATCTGACCGGCTTCGCGGCACCCAAGAGCACCGTACTCCACCGTCTAGCCCATTTGCTAGGAGGGTACACGCTACTCTCGCCATCGCTCCACGCCCAGTGCGCGAGTAGCCGTTCTCGTCGAGGAATCACAAGACCTGGCTTACTGTTGACGGTCCTTAATGCTCACATTTAACCATCAACTAAACGTGGAAAAGGATCCAAATGCAACCAACACCTAGACTTAGGGTTTTACCTGACAGAATTCCATGAGTTTTGGTGTTTGTCTATTTCTGCAGGGTGTTATCAGGAAATACGGAGGAAAGGCCCACACGTCGGGTTTACATAGAGATATTAACGTGCTGCGCAATTTTCTACCATCTAGAAGACTCCAGAAGCCACGGGAAGGAAGCGGAAGCCGAGAGGCCTCAGGGACAGGGCGCCCGCCCTAGTCCTGAGGGTGCCCGCCCACCTTTTTCCACCAAATAGAGTCCAATTCGGGGACGAGACTCCACCGACCTAAAGGATTGACGTATTCCACCACGTTCAAATCGGTGTTTGTAGGACCGTAGTCAGACTTTCCTAGCCCCCTTCTCATCTCTTTCTGTGGTTAGTGCTCTGATGTCCCGATATAGATAATCTTGAAGTAATTCTTGATTCTTAGATCAACTAGAGAACTCTCAGGAAACTTCCTCTCTTCCCACTAAAAATATAATTATATAGTTATCCTTGGGCGATCTTGATTCTTAATTAGTACACTCACGTTCTCTGTGGAAAATCGATACTCTGGAATACTCCTGGGTGAAGGCTACATCGGTATTCGTGCGCTTGCGGATTTTTCTGTTTGCGTTTAAAATACCCAACAAGCTTTCTGGCGTCGTTGCGTGGGAACGGTAGCTGTGCTAGTTTCGAACCAAGTCACCCGTGTATCCTTTTTCTTTTCCTTTTTTACCACACTCACCTTACCATTTTCACCACACCACATGGATTTCACTCTAAGCATTAATGAGCATGGAATTTATTTCATAGCCACTTCATTTACTCCATGCTCATATGCAACATCTTCACAATCCATTGGTCTCTCCAACATCACCACATTCGAGATCTCCAACCCCCACTTCCTTTCTATTTATAAAAACTTTAAAAGGGCGGTTGTCGATGCACATGTCTATAATAAATATTGCAGATCTCATTGAGTTGATCTTAATATAGGTCAGAGTTGGAGGGAAAACCACTTCGCCGACATAAATTGATGGTTTCCCAAGGACAAGCTTAGTGTCCTAAAACAAGCACTGATCAGATTGTAACATGAGCTTTTAATTATTTGCAACATTACCTTGTGTATTGAGCATATAAGGATGAAAAATTCCTTCGGGTATTCTTGTCACTAACCTTTCCAGGATTGGAGCAAGAAGATCGGATGAATGACAAGCACAAGGTATGTCCAACCAATCATCATACAACATTGAATTAAATTCATCCAATCTTGAATTTTGCAAAATTCAAGCTTGGGGGAGTACTTCGCATTAAAAACATCCTTTGCCATGTTGCTATGTTGGTTGTCCCTACCTTTGAGACATGCTCAATTTGTTAAATACTAATCACACTACTTCATCCCCACTTGAGTAGAACTCTATAAATGCTCTCATGCTACCTTTATTTGCTTTAGTACATGTCTAGGTTTGGAGTAGTTTCATTTATCTCTTAATTAAGCATGGTGCTTAGTTTAGGAATGATGATCTTACTTCTAAAGGATTTTAAATTAAGCATGATGCTTAGGTTAAAATGCCCTCCAAAATCAAATTAGACATGGTGTCTAGGTTGATTTTTGAGCCGATAGTATGCTATAGTAGACATTGGATATTTTGTTGGACTAACCCCTGCAGGAAAACTTTCAATATCAACCTGGGAAGTCTTGAGATACAAACTCACATTGGAGATAAAGGAGACACATGAAGTTTAACAATTTACACAAGGAAGGCATAGCTCACAAGAGATGATCCATGGAGGGTGCCACAAACACGATGCACAACCGCTAAGAAAGGAAAGCTTCCACAAGGTGATACTGTACCATCACTCTTCAAGTAAGGTAACATCTTAAGGTACTTGACTATCACTTTTATAAGCTTCTCCTTGGTTCTGGCGTTCACATGAATAAAAGAGACAAACATGTATGATTTATATCTCCAAATTAACCAACCCAACTGATTTATCATGTTTAGTCCTTTAATCTTTGTTCATAGTACCACCTTTGTGATCCCACACTCCTAATCATATGAGCAAAAATGTTGCACACTCAATCTTTGGAAGATATATATATAAAAGAAACAACATAAATATAGAAAGATTATCTTTCCATTAGGTTGAGTAATCTAATCTGACGAATGTTTTAAATGCTACACTCATGATCTTATTATCCATCAACTTTGTTTTGCTCACTATGCTTAAGGATAGAGAAGAATAAATACACTTTTGGTTCTGTTGGTGTTTTCCACCAACAGGGCCCATCATCCCGATCTCCATCGGCATGGTGGACTTCCTAGAAGCATTCTGCGACTTTGGCTCCAGCATCAACATTATGCCTAGGGTACTCTATGAAAAATTCTTTACACATCCTATATTAGAAACAACCATGTGTTTGCAGCTTGCAGATCATACGCTTAGTTTCCCAAAGGGAATATTGAAGAACCTCTGCGTCCGAGGAGACCATTCCTGAACACCTCAAGAGCTGTCATCTACGCTAGTGCTGCCAAGATCAGTTTCTACATCAAAAGGGAGAAAGGAGACGTTTTCCTTCAAGAACAAGACTACACAAATCTTAGAGCAATCCTGACATGAACCAAGGAAGAGGACCAACAGGAGGAACAGGAACAAGCAAGTGTGGACCGAGCCAGCTAAGATGGTCACTGCAGTTCAAGGAGGTCAAGATCATCTATTTAAGTCACCGTTCCTGACCAAAAAGGACGACCCAGTCACCTATCAGCTCCTATTCGGAACCATGCCCCTAAAACCGACATACATTCAGCTCCAGATGGCAGATCAGACATTCCGAAAGGTTGAAGACAAGTACGATCCACTCATCATTCATAGGAGACCGTTTCTCAGCACCGTTAAAGCAATCATCTACATTGAAACCGGAGAAGTCCACATGCACTTCCCCTCTGAGAAGGTACGCCACTATTTTGCTAACCCTAACTATATAGTTGAAGACTCTAAGTAGGTTAGGACAAGAAGAAGACAACGCAACCGCAACCAGAGGAGGCAAATTATCAAGGACGGATGGGCAGACTACGAAGGAGAAGTAGTAAGGTCTGAAGACATACAACTTGAACAGAACTGTCCTGAGGAGACCGTAGCACCGAGTCAGGTGTGGAGAGAGAAGATAGTTATACACGAAGAGGAGGCACCGCCGAAATCACCGACTACGCCATCCAGCGAATCCCAGGACGAATGAGAAAACGGAGAGTCCCGTTCGGAGGACGTAAAAACACCGAACGCCTTGCCAAGAGGTAAACATGGTAGTTATCATTTTCCTTTCAATTGTTTTAAAATAGTTTGCTTAGTTAATTAGGTTCATATCATCTCGAAAAGAAAATAAAAATGTTAGAAATAGTAAGCCCCATGTGAGTATGCTCATGCCATAAAACCCATAAGTACATTCACTGTGGTGGCATAAAAATAAAAATATATTCCTGTCCTATAAAATGAAAATATAAATAAGATTGTGATCCTACTAAAGAGAGTAACATTTTGAGGAGGCTCAACATGATAAAGGCTAGATATTTATGCTAACACTTAACTAGTTCCACATAGCTTTGTTGTCTATTTGAGCTCCACAGAATTCAGGGATCAAAGAAGACTAAGCAGACGGATGACATCCTAATCGCTGTCAGGGTGCTGTCGACATTCAAATACACCTCCACCACCTGCTAACTATATCAGAAGAAATTACGTCAAAATCCAGCTTGGGGGAGAGCACCCCCATTCATCCAGCTAAGTGTTCTACTCATGTTTATGCTTTACTCAAATAATAAAAAGATGCATAATCATAAAAACCCAAATAAAGATTTTTTGCTTATATATATTTATATCTTTGCTTAGTTTGCTAAATAAATAAATAAATAAAATTTGCTATGAACCCTCGTGATAAGCTCTCAAATGGAAATGATGAATAGGTGCTCTACCATGACTAGTTCTCAAAATTGAAATCTCTCTCAAGTTTAGGCATGACTATTATTAATTAAGATTTACTCTAAACCTGAACTTGTGGGAAGAGTACTTGATCTAAAGTCTAAGTCGTTAACGGATACGGTATGAGAAGGTTGAGTTGCTGTTTATCTGTTCCTAGAGATGCTAGAATTCTGGAGAATTTTATCTTTGAAAATCTTCAAAATATCACATGATGAGTTCCTGTATGATGAGAGTTTAAATTCCTACCACAGCCATATATACATGCTTGTTAGACTATGAACCATACATTTACTTTTTACTGCTTATGAGCATTGAGTATGGTCAAGCTGTGTAGACCCTTAGGAGCTTGTCATGTGGTTAAATCAAGATTCACTTGCACGTTCACTCACACATGCTGCTTCTACTCCGGAAGTACGCATCCACATATATCCACCCATTTCCATCTCTAGAATCACCTAAAAATATTCTACTCCTAATCCGGGAGAGAATAGCCAAAAACATTTCTGTTTTTCCCTGAGAAATAAATGCTCAAGTTATCTTGGTTACTACCACTTGCTATATTATTTCAGAAGATGAGTGCTCTAAAAAAAAGAATACGAGGAAATAAAAAGGGGCAAGTGCCCGGAACCTCGAAAGAAAAGAAAAAGTGAGACGAGAGGTAAAAATGGACAAGTGTCCGACAGTAGAATTAGGGGTACAAGATACCCACCTGAGAGAAAAGAAAAAGAAAATATAGAGCATCTCATTTTCCTCAAAAAGTTTCAAAAGAGCAAGAAAGGTATGTATCCCCTCAAAAGAGCATAAGTAGAATTAGACTTTCACCATTGTTATCACCATCATCACCATACACCATTCATTTGCCACACATGCACATCTTGATTTGACTTATTGACTTGTTCTTCTGGATACATGGTTTGACTATGCAATAAATGTCTTGTAAGTATGTATTAGCTGTCTCCCACCTATGAGCTCTAGATATCAAAACCTTATTAGAGTAGGGTGAGAGAGAAGACAATGTCACTATGCCTCATACCAAAAATACCACATACTTTGAGAGAAGGCATACACCTTTACTGCCTTGGTAAGGATCCAGAAATACCACAAAAAAGAGACTAGAGAGAGTCATACAAGGAATCTCTGAGTTTTATTTGAAAATCTACAAAAACTCCAGAGCTATAGTTAATCGAAGATCAAGAGACATGGTGCTTGACTAGACCGTTCTATCTTTTAACTGCTCAAGACACAGGTGACGGTTACAAGCCCCATGGTGGAAGGTAAAATGAGTAAGTTTAAATCTTAATAGTTTACCGTAACCTAGAGATGAGATCTTGTTTGAACGCATGTGTATCTTTAAGGCATGAAACCACTGCAGAAACTCTTGAGTCCATCTTTGCTCAGGGACGAGCAAAGGTTAAGCTTGGGGGAGCTTGTTGATGGTCCTTAATGCTCACATTTAACCATCAACTAAACGTGGAAAAGGATCCAAATGCAACCAACACCTAGACTTAGGGTTTTATCTGACAGAATTCCATGAGTTTTGGTGTTTGTCTATTTCTGTAGGGGTTTATCAGGAAATACGGAGGAAAGGCCCACATGTCGGGTTTACATAGAGATATTAACGTGCTGCGCAATTTTCTACCATCTAGAAGACTCCAGAAGCCGCGGGAAGGAAGCGGAAGCCGAGAGGCCTCAGGGACAGGGCGCCCGCCCTAGTCCTGAGGGCGCCCGCCCACCTTTTTCCACCAAACAGAGTCCAATTCGGGGACAACACTCCACCGACCTAAAGGATCAAGGAAAACCGTGCGATCAATGTCGGTTTGATCCAACGGCCCATATTCACTTGAAGGGACTATAAAACCAGACCCCCCTGGCCCCTGGAGATCATACCTCTTCTATAGAATCAAAGTTAGGGTTTCAACTCTTCATCCAAGTAGAGAGGATCCCTCTAGTTCTACCTCTAGTTCATCTAGATCTAGTTCTAGTTCATCTAGTTCTAGTTCTGGTTCCTCTAGTTCTAGTTCTAGTTAGTTCTAGTTGTAATCTAGAAAATAGGCAGAGAGAAGAGGAGAGCGTAGGAGGAGCCGGATCTGTCGAATCTTCCTCAACATTGTACTTTTGCAGCAACTGGTTCGTTCTTCATCGTTCTCCAGGTTCATCAATTCATAATTCCTAAGTTCTTTAATTACTTTTATTTACATTCAAGTTATTTATTGGATTCCCGCTTGCATCAAGTGCTCTAGTCTTTATAACGCTAGAGTCGTAATTAATAGATTAGACATGGTGTTTAGTCTTGCAATTACCTGGAATTGCACCCAATCCTGCGGATTGTTGTGGTAGCCTTAGGGTAGTGACAGCCCTAACGGTCCACGTATTCCACCACGTTCGGATCAGTGTTTGTAGGACCGTAGTCAGACCTTCCTAGCCCCCTTCTCATCTCTTTCTGTGGTTAGTGCTCTGATGTCCCGATATAGATAATCTTGAAGTAATTCTTGGTTCTTAGATCAACTACAGAACTCTCAGGAAACTTCCTCTCTTCCCACCAAAAATATAATTATATAGTTATCCTTGGGCGATCTTGATTCTTAATTACTACACTCACGTTCTCTGTGGAAAATCGATACTCTGGAATACTCCCGGGTGAAGGCTACATCGGTATCCGTGCGCTTGCGGATTTTTCTGTTTGCGTTTAAAATACCCAACACTTACCGAGGGCAAGTGGCTAGTACTATAGATTCTCAACCCAACAGGCCATCAACGGATCGGTCCTTAATCGACACAGTTGGAGACACTACTTTAAGACTCCATTCTTAAAGCAAGTCAGATGGGCTGGACGGTGGAGTACTGTGCTCTCGGGTGCCGCGAACCCAGTCAGATCTTGGGAAAGCAAGATTTGAGTTGACATATGCAAGATTCGGTTCTACATATGTCTGGTGGTTAGGAACTCCAGCTGGATTGCTAAGCGGTTTGAATCGTCGTTGCTCCCCGATTGGGAGACTCAATCCACTGACTCTCATCGTAGTTAAATATGCAACAAAACTGTGAAATGAGAAAGGGTGAAATGTCTCATGAGGTTCGGATCACAATTCCCGGACTCAGAGTGACATGAAGCTATGGCCGTTGGATGGATAATACTTTTATTATGGACTAGGAATCTATAGACTTGTCTGTGGAAAGCCACTAGATAGACTGTCCTCAAATTCCTTGGCCTCTCGAGGTGAGCAATTCGTGTGTAAAACTTGGAAGTAAGGATGCACTTTTAGTAAGCTTTTTAGCAAAACAATTTGGCTCCTTGCTCAGCCACTCCTTGTCTACCCTAAGCTTACATTCCTAAGTTCTCCTCTTTTTCTGCCGGGTAAGTCTTGTTGAGTACTCCCGTACTCAGAGTTTTATAACCCCTGTTGTAGGTGAAGCTCAGGAGCCGACTTGTTTCGGACCCTATTGTGTGACCGTCTTCGAGGTTGACGACGAGGAGTATGCGTGACCCATGGCAGGGTCTGTAAATTTGTAATCTTTGTACTATGGTTTCAGTTGCTCCGCTGGACCTGGCTTGTAATAACACTTTATCTAAGTCCTACTTTGAAGAACTACTTTTGTAAATTAAATTATCTAATGCTTCCGTTGTTTACTCTGAAATGCTATTTTGGTTATATATCATTTGCGATACTGCAATGTCTTCGAAACGAATGATCCTGGTGTTAAGGTGGCCACTTGCTATCCTAAAAGGGCGAGAAGAAGAAGTTCTCGTTAATTGACCATCACTGGTGGTCAGGACGAGCTCGGTTGTTACGCCACAGGTAGCAATGGAATGGGCATCTTAGGATGCTCATCGGGCTTCTAGAATAGAAGGATCCCCGGTATCACCGTCAGAGGTCCTTGGGACCATGACAGGTGTCGGTGGGCCCAACTACCTAGGAGGTTCTGCCACAGCTGGTATCGGAGCATAAGTTGCTAAGATGACTGCTGTATCCTTTGAAAAACTTCAAACCTATTTGGATCCAATAATATAAAATTGCCTATTTTGAGTCCAAGTGCTTTAGCTCTACCTTACCCTTGTCTGTAGGCTTTACTAGAATTTTTGAGGTCATTTGGAGGAGCAACATCAAGTATAGCCCTATGTTGTAAAATTTTAATTGTTATAGTCATGAATTTGAATTGTGAATCGTAAGTACATGCATGCATCATGATATGTCACTTGGTTAATTACCTTCCTCTTTATTCAGGTTGGGTTGTATAGGATCAATCCCATTCTTGCTAACCTTTAAGGTCTCCCATTCTAATCCAAACTTACCCTCTACAGGATGGGTCGTTGGAAGCAAACTCCTCACAAGAGAACCGGTCCCAAGGGGGTGCCTCGACACCAGTTGGCCCCGAGAAATGATCAAGCTAGTAGTAGCCGCTCCAAATCTCAGTAGGAGATGGAGAAGTTGTCAGCAGAGTTGGCCGAAGTAACTAGAGAGAGAATGTATAATGTTATGGAGATTGGTGAGTTCAAAGCTCAGTTAACAAATCAAAGACAAGCCACAGAGAATTGCAAGGCGATGCTGACCGGCATGGTGGAAGAACGAAATGCAGCCGTTGCCCGGGAGGAGGAAGCCAATAGCACATATATGCACGAGCTGACCCGAATGAAGGCCAAGTTGACCAAAAGCAAGTACACTGAAAATTTATACAAGAAGATGGCAGCCACTGTCACCGTACAGAGGGACGTCGCATGGCAAAGGGAGGATAAGCTGCAGCTGGAGAAGCTTGAGTTGGCGCACCACCTGGACACCGTCAGCGATATGGCGATGCAATACCGGGATATTGCATTCGACTTATACCATCAGCTTCATCCACCTCTAGGGGAAGGGGAGATGGATACTGACGAAGAGCTGGCAGATGGGGGAGAGCCTGACCAAGACCCCAGTAGCGAAGAGGAACCTGACTTCGGCGACGACAACCCGAGGGACGACCATGGCAATAATGACGACGACCCGGGTTATGGCTCTGACAACACTGACTAGTTCGGTGGAGATGCGGGCGACGTCGTTATAGAGTTTCCTAGACTACCGTAGTTGGGTTGGGTCCGTAGTGAAGTGTTTTTCTTTAAGTTAAAAGTTGTACTCGTTTGTTTTCGGTATGCTGAACTGTGGTATGAGAAATAAGTTGAAGTATGCAAAATATGTTTCTAAGTTATGGGTTCCAAGTGGTAATGAGTAAATATAACTCTTGTAGCAGATGCCGATGCGCACTCGTGGATCTGATGGAGCTGGATCTTCTCAGGGAGGGGAGGACATCCCCAACCCTCCACCTGATCCACCGTCCTTGGCTGATGCAATTGCTGTTCTTCTCAGTCACCCTGTTCATGGGCTGGCAATCTTCTCAGTCACCCTGTTCATGGGCTGGGTTTGCCAGTTTCTGGTCTGGAAGCAAACCAACCCAAAATAAATATGCCGGTGCGGTCTGGATTGGTTTCCACTAGATTGTTGTGGTTTTAATTAGTTTATTTGGTTGGGTTGGTTATCCGGTTAAAATGGTTAACACGCATAAGCCAAATGTGTATAAAACAAGCTTCCAGTTCCAGGACAAGAATAGCGTCCGAATCCTGAACAAACTGAGCAGTTTTGATCTGATGTCAAAACTGGAAACTCGACCTCGCGACTGCCGGTGCTGCGCCCTCCTACGCCACGCTCGCTGATGCCGTGCCCTCCTGCGCCACGCCCACAGGCGCCGCGCTCGAGCTCGCCGGTGCCGCGGCCGCCGCCACTGCTGCCGCGCTCGCTGGTGCAGCGTTCGCATGCATCGCGCTCGCCTACACCGCGTTCAAGCTCGCGCTCGCAAGTGCTGCACCCGCCACCGCCGTGCTCGAGCTCGAGCTCACGCCTGCTGCCCCCATGCTCGAGCTCGCGTCTGCCTCTGCCGCGACCGCCGCCTGGCATCGATTTTTTGGGTATCGATGGTTTAGCCAGTTTTTTACCGTGACCAGGATAGAAGGCTCTCGAAGCCTAGTTGGATATACGGTTCCAGCCCAAACCTTGAAGTAACCATGATGATGGGTTTGGCTGGGCTGGTCATGGGCCGGCAGCCGGTTTTGTTAAACCGATGTTCAGGGTGACTTCTGAGCTCTACCATAGACAATGCTCGTCTATTGCGCAAGTTAGCGCAGCGCCAACCCCACCCTCTCCCAAACCTCCGGGCACAGCATAATTCGGAGGGAGAAACTCGGTACGTAGATTTCACGGAGACAAGGCCACCCATGTTTACAAAGGCAGATGAGCCTTTGGAGGCTAACAACTAGCTCCGGACAATGGAGCATAAATTTAGCCTGATCCGCTGTTCAGAGACTCAAAAGCCCCTCTTCGTAGCCCAACAGCTTTTGGGAGCTGTAGGGGCCTGGTGGGAAAATTTCCTTGCTATCCAGGACCAGGACACCAGGTCACCTGGGCAGAATTCAAGGACGCTTTTCGTGCCAATTATATTCCAGAAGGGCTTATGGCAATGAAAGCGGAAGAATTCCTCGCCTTGCGACAAGGCGACAAAAGTGTGATGGAATACGTGGCCAAATTCAATCACCTTTCTCAGTATGCCACGGAGCACGTGAATACTGATCGGAAGAAGAAGGCCTGCTTTATGCGTGGACTCAATACAAAACTTCAAACAATGATGACCACATGTCAGAATGCTACTTACTACGAGGCGGTTAATATTGCCATCGCCTCAGAAGAGAAGAACAAAAAACATAAAGAAGCAAAGAAGACGGCCACTTCTTCCTCTTTCTCTGGTCACGGCCAAAAGCGCCAGAGAATCATTTATCACCCCCAGGGCCACGGGCGCTTTTCGGCGTAGCCATCTTTTCGTGGTTCCTTCCCTCCTTCACAGTATCGACCCAGGAAGTAGGTTTATCCTCGACCTACTGCCATCACCACAGCACCACGCTAGCCGAACGCCCCAGGTGTTCGTCCTACTCCTGTGCCAAACCACAATTACCCTTGCTATAATTGTGGTAAACCCGGGCATTTCTCTAAAGAATACCCCTACCCTCGACAAAATAACCCCACTTTCCAAAGACCGCCCACCGGCCAACCCCAACCGAGCCAATTTAAAAATGGGCTCAGAATGGGCAGAATGCACAGACGGGTAAACCTGCAAAGAAGGTGGGACAAGTTTTTCATACGGAGGTTGAAACAATACTGGAAGGAGAGCCGGTAATGATGGGTACGTTCCCTGTTGCTGAACATCCCGCCTTAATGCTTTTTGATTCTGGTGTGTCTCATACTTTCATCAATCGCACCTTTGTGATAAAGCATGACATACCCATCGGGGAAACTAAGGATCATTTCTATATACAGTCGCCAGGAGGATGACTGAGTTCTAAGGAAATGGTTTATCAGATACCCATCGAATTTGGTGGGCATAGTTTTCCCACCAGTATGATTGTTCTTAAAGATCAAGATATTGATGTTATACTATGCATGAACTGGATGGCAGAACGAGGGGTTGTGCTAGACACCCTGCATCAAACCATCAAAATGTCATTGCCCAATGAAAATTCTTACCTTCTAATCCAATTAGCCACTCCAAAACGGGCAATTGAACAAGTTCATGCCACTACTGTGACAGAAGTTGAAAATATCCCGGTAGTTCGGG
This sequence comes from Sorghum bicolor, assembly GCF_000003195.3. Classification (NCBI taxonomy): domain Eukaryota; kingdom Viridiplantae; phylum Streptophyta; class Magnoliopsida; order Poales; family Poaceae; genus Sorghum; species Sorghum bicolor. Next base: position 24,022,477 of record NC_012877.2, read on the forward strand.
AGTTCTCGGTTGTGTTTCCCGAGGACCTACTAGGTCTGCCACCAGACCGGGATGTTAAATTCAGCATAGAATTAAAACCAGGGACAACCCTAATTTCTCGAAGAGCCTATCGAATGGCACCAAAAGAACTGGCTGAATTAAAAACCCAATTACAAGAGTTGTCACGGAAAGGTTTTATTCAACCCGGTTCATCTCCACGGGGTTGCCAGCCTTATTTGTGAAAAAGAAGGATCAAACATTAAGGTTATGTGTCGATTATCGTCCCTTAAATGAAGTTGACGATTAAAAACAAGTACCCACTGCCCCGCATTGACTTATTATTTGATCAGTTAGCTGGGGCTAAGTTATTCTCAAAGATTGATTTGAGATCGGGGTACCATCAAATCAAAATTAAGCCAGAGGATGTCCCAAAGACGGCTTTTACAACCCGTTATGGGTTGTATGAATATCTGGTGATGTCGTTTGGTTTAACTAATGCACCAGCTCACTTCATGTATTTGATGAACTCCGTCTTCATGCCAAAGTTGGACAAATTTGTAGTTGTATTCATTGATGACATTTTGATCTACTCCAAAACAAAGAAAGAACACGCTGAACATCCGAGGATAGTGCTGACCCGTCTGAGGGGTCATCAACTATATGCTAAGTTTAGCAAGTGTGAATTCTGGCTAGACAAAGTCCATTTCCTAGGTCCTGTATTATCAGCGGAGGGAGTCACTCTAGACCCAGGTAAAGTAGAGGATGTTTTGAATTGGAAGCCCGCAACTACGGTGCATGGGGTCCGTAGTTTTTTGGGTATGGCAGGATATTACTGCCGCTTCATTCCGGACTTTTCAAGGGTCGCTAAGCCAATCACAGCCTTGCTCAATAATCAAACAAAATTTGTTTGGTAGTCTAGATGTGAGCAGGCCTTTCAGACTCTGAAAAGGTTGCTGACTACTGCACCTGTGTTAGCCCAGACGAATATTGAAAAGCCCTTTGATGTGTATTGTGACGCATCAGGAAGAGGGATATGCTGTGTGCTAATGCAGGAGGGTCGAGTAATTGCATATGCCTCTAGGCAGCTTAAGCCGCACGAAGAGAATTACCCGACCCATGATCTTGAGCTAGCCGCCGTAGTGCATGCTTTGAAAATCTAGCGCCACTTTCTGTTGGGAAACACTTGTCATCTATACACAGATCATAAGAGCTTGAAGTATATTTTTACTCAAGCTGAACTTAATATGCGCCAGCGAAGGTGGCTAGAATTGATCAAAGATTACGATCTTAAGGTGCATTATCACCATAGCAAGGTGAATGTAGTAGCTGATGCCCTCAGTCGTAAGGCTCAGTGTAATTGCTTAACAGTGATGCCTAAAGATATAACTTTGTGCCAAGAGCTAGAGAACTTGGGAATAGAAATGACTTCCCAAGGAAGCCTTGCCAAATGGAAGATTGATTTCAATCTCGAAGCTCAAATCATAGCGGCACAAAAAGAAGACAAAGGCATGAAATACCTCAAAGAGAAAATTTCTAATAGAGCACCCACAGACTTTAAGGTGGATGATGCAGGGGTAATCTGGTTCAAAAACCGGATAGTAGTTCTAAAGCAGAGATTTTGGTGGACAAAAATGAAGATAGAAATAGCCCGCTATGTAGCTCAATGTGACACTTGCCGAAAGGTCAAAGGTGTCCATCTCAAGTCTGCTGGAGAGTTGCAACCCTTGCCTATTCCAGCATGGAAATGGGATGATATTAGTATGGATTTCATAGTGGGATTGCCCAAGACGACAAGAGGTTTTGATTCCATTTGGGTTATCATTGATCGTCTCACCAAGTCTGCACATTTTCTGCCAGTAAAAGCAACCTACACCGCTGCTACTTATGCTAAGATATATTTTGATTGTATCTTGAGTCTGCATGGGGTGCCGAAGACAATAGTGTCTGATAGAGGCACTCAATTTGTCTCCCATTTTTGGAAATGCTTACATAAAACCTTGGGCACCAAACTTTTATACAGTACAGCCTACCACCCTCAAACAGGTGGGCAACTGAAAGGGCGAATCAAACACTAGAAGATCTATTGAGATCATGTGCCCTAAATTTTCCACACAAGTGAGATGACTGCCTCCCTCTAGCAGAAATTTCATACAACAATAGCTACCAAGAAAGCATTAAAATGGCTCCATTCGAGGCACTATATGGCCGTCGATGTCGGACTCCATTACACTGGTCTGAACCCGGTGAAAGATGGTTCTTTGGGGTTGACTTGGTGAAGGAAACGGAAGACAAAGTTAGAAAAATTCAAAATAACTTAAAAGTTGCTCAATCCCGACAAAAGAACTATGCTGATAGAAGACGTCGACCCTTAAGATATAACAAGGGTGACCATGTGTATCTGAAAGTATCCCAATGAAAGGAGTGAATTGTTTCAGGATTAAAGGTAAGTTGGCACCCCGCTACATTGGTCCGTTTCCAATCATTGACCGGTGTGGACAGGTAGCCTACCGCCTTAAATTGCCCGAATGATTATCTAGGGTACACAATGTGTTTCATGTATCTCAACTAAAAAAGTGTCTTCGAGTACCGGACCAGGATCAAGATATTGAAGATGTGGAACTTGAACTGGATCTGACTTATGCAGAATATCCCATCCGAATATTGGACCAAAAAGATAGAGTTACCCGAAGAACAACTACCAAATGGTACAAGGTACAATGGAGTCAACACTCTGAGGAAGAAGCCACCTGGGAATCTGAAACTATCTAATGGAGAATTTTCTTGAGTTTCATGCTCCTCTTCAACATAACATCCAATCGAAAGAAGTGTACTCTAGAGGGAAAAAGGGTAGCCGAAGCCATGTACTTAATGTACATATATGTTTATAATGAAATATTCTTCCCCAACTGCTTGTCTTGTGAAAAAGCCAATGATAAATTAACTTGACAAATTTCCTTTTCCATTACTGACCCTAAGGCTTTAAATCTCGGGGACGAGATTTCTTTAAGGGGGAAGGGCTATAACATCTCTGATGTTACGGTTACTAAAATTGGACCATGTCATCATAAGCATTGCATAGCATATTGATTAAGCACAACCTGGTGCATCAACTTAAAATAAGTTTACTTTGGTTGCTTGTGCTTAGGGAACTAAAGTATGCTTATATTGTGCAATCATGCTAGCGTGGTTGTGAAATCCCTTGTGTTGGAGGTTTCCGAGAAACTGGGGGGGGAACCCTGATTTTAAAACCCTGGTTTTTGGCCCCTTTTGTGCAATTTAAAAACTAAGCAAAATTTGAGGTTGAGTTCAAAAGCAAAGTTGTAGATCTTGTCAAGATGTACAACTTTGGTGTTTTGAGTTATTGAACTTTCAATACAAAATTCAAAGTAATTTTGAAAATATAGATTTCCAAAAATTGTCCCCTTTTCCAATTTGAATCCCCAATTCAAAATCTGTTTGGAATCTTGAAAAGTGACCAACATGAAAGTTGTAGAGCTCAACAAATTGAACAACTTTTACTTTGAGAAATTTTCAAGTTTTTATGGAAAATCAAAAGTAATTTTGGAATTTCTGTTCTGGTCAAATTCAAAATTGGAATTTCCCCCAAATGGGATTTTGAATTTCAAACTGTTTGGTCCAAATTCATATTCTTTCACTTAGATTTAGTTCTGGGTCCTTAAATAAGCTTTGTAGGGTGCAAAATTCTGAACAACTTTTGTTTTGGCAAAAATTTGTCTTCAGTTCAAATTTTGGGAGTATTTTGCAAAAGGACAGAAAGGGGGAGGATAGGCATGGCTACAGTGAGCCGATGGGGATCACAAGCGCCCCTGCCACTGTCCGCAGCGGCGAACGCCAACGCGTGCGCGCGTGCGAGCACGTAGCTGCTTGCCTGCCTGCATCACCAAGCTACGTGGACGCCTCGGACTCGCTTCCCTCCTTCCTTGAGCACCAGCGTGGACGGCGTCTCGTGATTTCCTAGTACAGAGCCAGAGAACACCGACGACCATCTCTCGCGAATACACCTCACTCGATCCATCTCCAGCCAAATTGAACTCCCCACCACTTCCGCCACACCTTTGCGAACCCAACGCACGCCTAGGAGCACTCTCTGCCCCTCTCAATCGCCCAGACTTCCTCTTCTTCCCCAACTCCGGCCAACTTTCGCCGCGAGGCCCCTTCCTCGTGGCCAGACCATTCCGCAAGGTATCAAGCCGAGGTGAGAGATGTTAGAGCTTCGCCGTGCTGCCCCGTACCTCATGCGCTCGTTTCTTGGCCTTATGCACACTCAGGTCCACCGGAACGACATCGCTGTTGGGTATTTTAAACGCAAACAGAAAAATCCGCAAGCGCTCGGATACCGATGTAGCTTTCACCCGGGAGTATTCCAGAGTATCGATTTTCCACAGAGAACGTGAGTGTACTAATTAAGATCCAAAATCGCCCAAGGATAACTATATAATTATTTTTGGTGGGAAGAGAGGAAGTTTCCTGAGAGTTCTCTAGTTGATCTAAGAATCAAGAATTACTTCAAGATTATCTATATCGGGAAATCAGAGCACTAACCACAGAAAGAGATGAGAAGGGGGCTAGGAAGGTCTGACTACGGTCCTACAAACACCGATCCGAACGTGGTGGAATACGTCGACCGTTAGGGCTGTCACTACCCTAGGGCTACCACAACAATCCGTGGGATTGGGTGCAATTCTAGGTAATCGCAAGACTAAACACCACGTCTAATCTATTAATTACTACTCTAGCGTTATAAAGACTAGAGCACTTGATGCAAGCAGGAATCCAATAAATAACTTGAATGTAAATAAAAGTAATTAGAGAACTCAGGAGTTATGAATTGAAGAACCTGGAGAACGATGAAGAACGAACCAGTTGCTGCAAAAGTATAATGTTGAGGAAGATCTGATAGATCCGGCTCCTCCTCCGCTCTCCTCTTCTCTCTCCCTATTTTCTAGATTACAACTAGAACTAACTAGAACTAGAACTAGAGGAACTAGAACTAGAACTAGATGAACTAGAACTAGATCTAGATGAACTAGAGGTAGAACTAGAAGAACTAGAGGGATCCTCTCTACTTGGATGAAGAATTGAAACCCTAACTTTGATTCTGTAGAAGAGGTATGATCTCCAGGGGCCAGGGGGGTCTGGTTTTATAGTCCCTTCAAGTGAATCTGGGCCGTCGGATCAAACCGACATTGATCGTGTGGTTTTCCTTGAAGTATTAGGTCGGTGGAGCATGATCCCCGAACTTCACCCTGATTGGTCAGGGGGGAGGGCGGGCGCCCTCAGGACTAGGGCGGGCGCCCTGTCCCTGAGGCCTCTCGGCTTCCGCTTCGGTCCCGTGTCTTCTGGAGTCTTCTAGATGATAGAAAATTGCGCGGCACGTTAATATCTCTATGTAAACCCGACGTGTGGGCCTTTCTTCCGTATTTCCTGATAACCCCCTACAGAAATAGACAAACACCAAAACTCGTGGAATTCTATCAGATAAAACCCTAAGTCTAGGTGTTGGTTGCATTTGGATCCTTTTCTATGATTAGTTGATGGTTAAATGTGAGCATTAAGGACCGTCAACAAGCTCCCCCAAGCTTAACCTTTGCTAGTCCCTGAGCAAAGATGAACTCAAGAGTTTCTGCAGTGGTTTCATAACTTAAAGATACACATGCATTTAAACAAGATCTCATCTCGGGTTAGAGTAAACTGTTAAGACTTAAAACTTACTCATTTACCTTTCACCATGGGACTTGTAACCGTCACTTCTATCTTGAGTAGTTAAAAGATAGAACAGTCTAGTCAAGCACCATGTCTCTTGTTCTTCGATTAACTATAGCTCTGGAGTTTTTGCAGATTTTCAAATAAAACTCAGAGATTCCTTGTATGACTCTCTCTAGTCTCTCTTTTGTGGTATTTCTGGATCCTTACCAAGGCAGTATTGGTATATGCCTTCTCTCAAAGTATGTGGTATTTGTGGTATAAGGCATAGTGGCATTGCCTTCTCTCTCACCCTACTCTTATAAGGTTTTGATATCTGGAGCTCATAGGTGGGAGACAGCTAATACATACTTACAAGACATTTATTGCATGGTCAAACCATGGATCCAGAAGTACAAGTCAATAAGTCAAATCAAGATGTGCATGTGTGGCGAATGAATGGTGTATGGTGATGATGGTGATAACAATGGTGAAAGTCTAATTCTACTTATGCTCTTTTGAGGGGATACATACCTTTCTTGCTCTTTTGAAACTTTCAGGGAGAATGAGATGCTCTATATTTTCTTTTTCTTTTCTCTCAAACGGGTATCTTGTACCCCTAATTCTACTGTCGGACACTTGTCCATTTTTACCTCACGTCTCACTTTTTTTTCTCTTTTTTTTTCTCTCTCTCTTTTTTTTTCTTTTCTTTCGAGGTTCCGGGCACTTGCCCCTTTTTATTTCCTCGTATCTCTTTTTTTTTAGAGCACTCATCTCTTGAGATAATATAGCAAGTGGTAGTAACAAGATAACTTGAGCATTTATTTCATAGGGGAAAAACAGAAATATTTTTGGTTATTCTCTCCCGGATTAGGAGTAGAATATTTTTAGGTGGTTCTGGAGATGGAAATGAGTGGATATATGTGGATGGTACTTCCAGAGTAGAAGTAGCATATATGAGTGAACGTGCAAGTGAATCTTGATTTAACCACATGACAAGCTCCTAAGGGTCTACACAGCTTGACCACACTCAATGCTCATAAGCAGTAAAAAGTAAATGTGTGGTTCATAGTCTAATAAGCATGTATATCTGGCTGTGGTAGGAATTTAAACTCTCATCATACAGGAACTTATCATGCAACATTTTAAAGATTTTCAAAGATAAAATTCTCCAGAATTCTAGTATCTCTAGGAACAGATAAACAACAGCTCAACCTTCCCATATCATATCCGTTAACGACTTAGACTTTAGATCAAGTACTCTTCCCACAAGTTCAGGTTTAGAGCAAATCTTAATTAATAACAGTCATGCCTAAACTTGAGAGAGATTTCAATTTTTAGAACTAGTCATGGCAGAGCAACTATTCATCACTTTCATGTGAGAGCTTATCATGAGGGTTCATAGCAAACTTTATTTATTTATTTAGGAAACTAAGCAAAGATATATATATATATAAGCATAAAAATATTTATTTGGGTTTTCATGATTATGCATCTTTTTTATTATTTGAGTAAAGTATAAACATGAGTAGAATACTTAGCTGGATAAATGGGGGTGCTCTCCCCCAAGCTGGATTTTGACGTAATTCCTTTTGATATAGCATGTGGCGGAGGTGTATTTGAATGTCGGCAGCACTTTGACAGCGATTAGGATGTCCTCCGTCTGCTAGTCTTCTTTGATCCTTGAATTCTGCGGAGCTCAAATAGACAACAAAGCTTTGTGGAACTAGTTAAGTGTTAGCATAAAATCTCTTAGCCGTTATCATGTTGAACCTCCTCAATAAATGTTACTCTCTTTAGTAGGATCATAAATTTATTTTTATAATTTTATTTTTATAGGACAAGAATATATTTATTTTATTTTTTATGCCACCACAGTGAATGTACTTATGGGTTTTATGCCATGAGCATACTCACATGGGGCTTACTATTTTTAATATTTTTATTTTGTTTTTAAGATGATGTGAACCTGATTAACTAAGCAAACTATTTTAAAATAATTGAAAGGAAAAAGATAACTACCAAGTTTACCTCTTGGCAAGGCGTTCGGTGTTTTTAAGTCCTCCGAACAGGACTCTCCGTTTTCTCATTCGTCCTGGGATTCGCTGGATGGCGTAGTCGGTGGTTCCGGCGGCGCCTGCTCTTCATGTATAACAATCTTCTCTCTACACACATGACTCGGTGCTACGGTCTCCTTAGGACAGTTCTGTTCAAGTTGTATGTCTTCAGACATTACCACTTCTCCTTCGTAGTCTGCCCATCCGTCCTTTATGATTTTCCTCCTCTGGTTACGGTTGCGTCGTCTTCTTCTTATCCTGACCTGCTTAGAGTCTTCAACTATATAGTTAGGTTCGGTAAAATAGCGGCGTACCTTTTCAGAAGGGAAATGCATGTGGACTCCGCCGGTTCCAATGTAGATGATTGCTTTAACGGTGCTGAGGAACAGTCTTCCAAGGATGATGGGTGGATCGTACTCGTCTTCTCCCATGTCAATAACCTTCAATCTTTCTGAATGTCTGATCTGCCATCTGGAGCTGAATGTATGTTGGTTGTAGAGACATGGTTCCATGCAGGAGCTGATAAGTGACTGCAGCCATTATGTTGACGTTAGATCCGGTGTCGTAGAGTGTCTTCTGAAAAGAATATCCGTTGATTGTGCACTCGATGCTTAGGACACCAGGGTCGTCCTTCTTGATCAAGAAAGGTGACTTGAGTTGACGATCTTGACCTTCTTGAGCTGCAGTGACCATCTTAGCTTACTTGGTCCACATTTGCTTGTTCCTGTTCCTCCTGTTTGTCCTTCCTTGGTTCATATCAGGATTGCTCTGGGATTTGTGTAGTCTTGTTTCTTGAAGGAAAACGTCTCCTTCTTCCCCTTGATGTAGAAACTGAACTTGGCAGCACTAGCGTAGATGATAGCTCCCGAGGTGTTCAGGAATGGCCTCCCTAGGATGATGGGTGCCCTCTCATCAGTACCAGTCTCTATCACCACGAAGTCTGCTGGGGCGTACAAGGTACCAACTCGTATACAGAGGTTCTTCAATATTCCTTTTGGGAAACTTAGTGTACGGTCTGCAAGCTGCAAACCCATGGTTGTTTCTGATAAAGGATGTGTAAAGAATTTTTCTTAGAGTACCCTGGGCATAATGTTGACGCTGGAGCCAAAGTCGCAGAGTGCTTCTGGGAAGTCTACCATGCCGATGGAGATCGGGATGACGGGACGTCCTGGATTGTATCTCTTAACCGGCAGAAGGTCAGTAATTACTTCCACAACAGGGTTACTCCAGTAGTTACATCCTCAAGCATCTCAGGGCAGTGATTGCCTGAGTGTCCAGTATCTCCAGTGTGTTTGTGCTCGTAGATCTAGGTTCTTCACTTGGTGGAGTCTAGGAGTTGTAAAAGTCCTTCATATTTTACTCGAAGTGTACCTGCTCTTAGAGAAAAGGCAGAGATCAAGTGCATGGGCCCTGTTGATGGAATACACCAACAGAACCAAAAGTGTATTTGTTCTCTCTAACCTTAAGCATAGTGAGCAAGACAAAGTTGATGGATAATAAGATCATGAGTGTAGCATTTAAACATTTGTCAGATCAGATCGCTCAACCTAATGGGAAGATAATCTATCTATACTTATGTTTTGTTTTTTATATAATATATATCTTTCAAAGATTGAGTGTGCAACATTTTTAGTTCATATGATTAGGAGTGTGGGATCACAAAGGTGGAAGGACTAAACATATTGAATCGACTGGGTTGGTTAATCTAGATTTGTAAATCATACATGTTTGTCTCTTTTATTCATGTGAACGCCAGAACCAAGGAGAAGCTTATAGAAGTGATAGTCAAGTACCTTAAGATGTTACCTTACTTGAAGAGTGATGGTACATTATCACCTTGTGGAAGCTTTCCTCTCTTAGCGGTTGTGCGTCGTGTTTGTGACACCCTCCATGGATCATCTCTTGTGAGCTATGCCTTCCTTGTGTAAATTGTTAACCTTCATGTGTCTCTCTCTTTGTCTCCAATGTGAGTTTGTCTCAGGACCTCCCAGGTTGATATTGAAAGTTTTCCTGCAGGGGTTAATCCAACAAAATATCCAATATCTACTATAGCATACTATCGGCTCAAAAATCAACCTAGACACCATGTCTAATTTGATTTAGGAGGGCATTTTAACCTAAGCATCATGCTTAATTTAAACTCTCTTGGAAGTAAGATCATCAGCCCTAAACTAAGCACCATGCTTAATTAAGAGATAAATGAAACTACTCCAAACCTAAACATATACTAAAGGAAATAAAGGTAGCATTAGAGCATTTATAGAGATCTACTCAAGTGGAGATGAAGTAGTGTGATTAGTATTTAACAAATTGAGCATGTCTCAATGGTAGGGTTAACGAATATAGCAACATGGCAAAGGATGTTTTTATGTAAAGTACTCCCCCAAGCTTGAATTTTGCAAAATTCAAGTTTGGATGAATTTAATTCAATGTTGTATGATGATTGGTTGTACATACCTTGTGCTTGTCATTCATCCGATCTTCTTGCTCCAATCCTGGAAAGGTTAGCGACAAGAATACCCGAAGGAATTTTTTTACAATTATCCTTATATGCTCAATACACAAGTTAATGTTGCAAATAATTAAAAGCTCATGTTACAATCTGATCAGTGCTTGTTTTAGGACACTAAGCTTGTCCTTGGGAAACCATCAATTTATGTCAGTGAAGTGGTTTCCCCTCCAACGCTGACCTATATCAAGATCAACTCAACGAAATCTGCAAAATTTATTATAGACATATGCATCGACAACCGCCCTTTTAAAGTTTTTATAAATAGACAGGATGAGGGGGTTGGAGATCTCGAATATGGTGATGTTGGAAAAACCAATGGATTCGTAAGATGTCGCATATGAGCATGGAGTAAATGAAGTGGCTATGAAATAAATTCCATGCTCATTAATGCTTAGAGTGAAATCCATGTGGTGTGGTGAAAATGGTAAGGTGAGTGTGGTAAAAAAAGAAAAAGAAAAAGGATACACGGACGACTTGGTTTGAAACTAGCACAGCTACCGTTCCCCGGCAACGACGCCAGAAAGCTTGTTGGGTATTTTAAACGCAAACAGAAAAATCCGCGAGCGCACGGATACCGATGTAGCTTTCACCCGGGAGTATTCCAGAGTATCGATTTTCCACAGAGAACGTGAGTGTACTAATTAAGATCCAAAATCGCCCAAGGATAACTATATAATTATTTTTGGTGGGAAGAGAGGAAGTTTCCTGAGAGTTCTCTAGTTGATCTAAGAATCAAGAATTACTTCAAGATTATCTATATCGGGACATCAGAGCACTAACCACAGAAAGAGATGAGAAGGGGGCTAGGAAGGTCTGACTACGGTCCTACAAACACCGATCCGAACGTGGTGGAATACGTCGACCGTTAGGGCTGTCACTACCCTAGGGCTACCACAACAATCCGTGGGATTGGGTGCAATTCCAGGTAATCGCAAGACTAAACACCACGTCTAATCTATTAATTACTACTCTAGCGTTATAAAGACTAGAGCACTTGATGCAAGCAGGAATCCAATAAATAACTTGAATGTAAATAAAAGTAATTAGAGAACTCAGGAGTTATGAATTGAAGAACCTGGAGAACGATGAAGAACGAACCAGCTGCTGCAAAAGTATAATGTTGAGGAAGATCTGATAGATCTGGCTCCTCCTCCGCTCTCCTCTTCTCTCTCCCTATTTTCTAGATTACAACTAGAACTAACTAGAACTAGAACTAGAGGAACTAGAACTAGAACTAGATGAACTAGAACTAGATCTAGATGAACTAGAGGTAGAACTAGAAGAACTAGAGGGATCCTCTCTACTTGGATGAAGAATTGAAACCCTAACTTTGATTCTGTAGAAGAGGTATGATCTCCAGGGGCCAGGGGGGTCTGGTTTTATAGTCCCTTTAAGTGAATCTGGGCCGTCGGATCAAACCGACATTGATCGTGTGGTTTTCCTTGAAGTATTAGGTCGGTGGAGCATGATCCCCGAACTTCACCCTGATTGGTCCAGGGGGAGGGCGGGCGCCCTCAGGACTAGGGCGGGCGCCCTGTCCCTGAGGCCTCTCGGCTTCCGCTTCGGTCCCGTGTCTTCTGGAGTCTTCTAGATGATAGAAAATTGCGCGGCACGTTAATATCTCTATGTAAACCCGACGTGTGGGCCTTTCTTCCGTATTTCCTGATAACCCCCTGCAGAAATAGACAAACACCAAAACTCGTGGAATTCTATCAGATAAAACCCTAAGTCTAGGTGTTGGTTGCATTTGGATCCTTTTCTATGATTAGTTGATGGTTAGATGTGAGCATTAAGGACCGTCAACAATCGCCAGGCCGGAGCGCCCACGCAAAGAAGCCGCCACCGTCGTCAGCAACATCGGCTACCTCTCCGACCTCGGTGATGTGAGCATCATACTCCTTATCGCTCCTAGAAGCTCTCTGGCGCGTAGCTTACGCTCTAACGAGCTCCCACAGCCGGTCCACGAGCGGCTAGTGCCGCCGTCTGCCATGCGTGTGGCCAGGGTAGGGAGAAGGGAGTGTCGTGCCCGTAGATAGGGTCAACGGGGTCGCGAAGGAGAGGCGAAGCCGCTGCGCTTCGTCGCGAGGGCTGGAACCCCGCCAGCGGCGGCCGGGAGCACAACCGAGCCGCCGGCGAGGTGAGAGACGTAGCTGACAGCAGGGCCCCGCTGTCAGCGACGTTGTGAGGAGAGGGAGATCGCGCGCAGCGCGTGCCGTTTTCTTTTTTCTTTTTGTGCAAAAATTTGGTTGATGTTTGAATTTGTGTAGAAAAGTATGTGATGATTCAAAAATGGTGGAAATTTTTGTGTAGGCTCTATGAAATGAGTAGAACATAGGAAAATACTAGGTTCCATTTTATGGTAATTTACATGTGTATAAAAATTGTATCCTTTATTTAGTAAATAAAATTCCATAATTTTTTGTAATTTATTGATTTGTCCAAAAATCACCAAAATTTGTGGGATGTCTCTGAATATTATTCCCTAGCTTCACACAAAATTAGGTGGCATTTGGATAATATTTGAATAAAATATTAATATACCCTTAATTAGTAATTTAGTAATAATCCCAAAATAATTAAGTAATAATTAGCTTAATCTCTCAAATTAGGATTTGAGTGTTTTTGGTATTGTATGATGACCTAAGGTCATTAACCTTAATGACCTTTGGCATTTAATTATTGTTTGGTACTAATGCTTAATTACTGTCATTAATGCTTAATCAAAGATTTATTAATATAAAAGGGATCAATAATTAATTAATTGAGATTATTTATAACTTAAGAAAAATATTAATTTACTGATACAACCTCTTGGGTAAAAACACTAAAGTTATGAACAACTTTAATTACTTTTTAACCTGTCCTTGCACTGAGAAGAAAAGTTGTACTCGATTCGGTCCTTCTTAAATGTTTGTCATAAGCATATCATGAGCATACATCATTTTACGTATAGTGTAACAGAACCGTCCAATTTATAAGAATTCAAGTGAATTAGCGACCACGGTGGCAGTCAAGCCAATGGACTTGAACCCATATAAACCCGGTAGTCCGATGAAATCTCAAAAGACCTCGATTCAACCAACATACAACCAAGATCGTACATGATCAAGCATCGCCATCACAGATTACATACATTCATCACAGAACATAGTTTTACATCACATCAGAGATTAAAAGAGGTTATTACAAACCAGAGTAGTAGCGGAAACAAAGTAGTTTTAAAACATCACACACTCAGTTTAAATTATATGCCAGCTCCATGGTCAAACCCTACAAAAGCACAACTGAAGATAGAGAAGGTGATCACGCCCATGATCTACTCATCGTCCGCAGCCAGATGATGACAGTTAGCACAGTAGCCGTGATAAACGACATCATCTGCAACAAGGGTAAATAAACCCTGAGTACAAGAATGTACTCAGCTAGACTTACCCGTCATAAACCAAAAATAAAGTGACACCAAGGAGTATGCAAGGGTGATCTTTATGGACTGGTTTGACTCACCCTTTTTGCATAAAAAGCTTTAGTTGTAAGTAACCCATTTATAATATTCCAGCAGCAGGTTCATTACTTTAACAGCTATCCTCTAGATTAGCACCTGTTCTAAGCATACACTTGAGTATTTAAGCATCACAATAATAACCATATCCGGATTATCAATTAGCTATCATCATTCTCATCCTAACCATCAAGTTTATTTAGTGAGTTCTACGTGCGACTGCCCTAGTCAAGTTCTCACTATCCGGGAGAGACGGCGATTCGAATCGATTCCTATCCAGCTGGAGGGGTATTCCTAGCACTCACCCAAGCATACTTCATGAGGGCAGCTCGGATCACCTTTAGCACAACTCCGGACCAAGTCTCGGGTCCGTACAGCGCCGCACCCCCAGGGACCGCCAATCTGCTAGGGTCAGGACTCTAACCTGACACCTCGGTCTTACGCCATTGACTCCCCGCACATCCTTGCTACCAACCGTGGTGCACACTTAAACCGAACAGGGTATCCGGCCGGAGATGCACTCGTAGGCTTCGCGGTCGGAACGACTTATCTGGCCAGCTAAGTGTTAGGCATGCGTTCAACATGACACGAGGACGTTACAGCGAATCGGTCCTTAATCGACACAGACGGGGATAGATTCACACCCAAGACCTCCATGCCTTGTTGCTGCACTATCATCATCCCGCCCGGTCTTCAAGTTCATTATTAGCACATGGTTAAATCCACGATAGCAAATATAGCCAACCGTGATCAGCATCCACCTAACTCTTGCAGGTGACACGAAATCACCCGGCTTCTACCGAGCTAAGCATGGCTAAGCATTATTTCGATCCTGGACCTACTTAGGTGAGGTATGAGGTGGACAAGGTAGTCATTATGCAGCAAGGGTGTCATATCAACGCCTAACACTTAGTGCAACAATACATAAACATAGTCAATTGATAGCTGGACATGATATCAAAAATAGTAGGAGGCTTATAGTGCTCTGGGGCTTGCCTTCAATGTAAGTAGAGGGACGGTGGTCAGGACACTCCGGTAGATCCTCCTCCTCAGCTCCTCGAGATGGCCCCTCTTGCTGTTCCTCCGGCTCGGGCAGTTCGTACTCCAGTATCGTTACTCCCTTGGGTATACCTATGTATGCATGACAAGGTGATAAACATAGGGAATGCACATACAATGCAATATGTCATGATGCTGAGCCAAGGAACACTTAACAAGGTATAAACATGGTTATAAACTCCAAAATTAAGTGAATCATAGAGAGGCTAACTAGACAAGTTAATCAACCTTAGCTACTCCTACTCAGTCACTGGTTTCATAGACAGACCAACTTGTCACAAGTTTCAGCTATAACTTATGCATCAGTTGGCCAAACTAAGCAAATAGATACTTTCTCGAAAGCTTGGTAAATTTTCTACAATTCACTTTTAGACATCCCAGAATGATTCCCAACCCAAATATGCTTAAAACACACAAAGTTGGCTGGCTGTCCTGGAAAATCCAGAGAGCAAGCACTTTGCAGCAGCTACTTGTAACTTCCATAACTTTTAAATTACTCAACCAAATAAACTTGGAAACGAAGTAGATAAGCAAGTTAGCTACAAGTTTGTTGTAGACAAGTTTCCCAGAAAACATTATCTTACTATCAGCTACACAGAATTGCTCTAGGAAAAGCATAAATAGCAAAAAATAATATTTGCACATAACAAGAATGTATCAAAGGGTCAATCCAAATACACCAGTAGATAGAACATGTCTAAAAAACACTAGAAAATATCATGGCAAGGTCTAAACTCATTCTTATCATCACCTTTTCCATTTATTTAATTATTAAGGTGATTTAATGAACATGCATCCCAAGTGCTCCAAGAATTCTAAGAAAATTACAACAAGCTACTTATGCTAACCCAAGGTTACTGTAAAATTTTCAGGGCACTTGCACATACAGGTTGTGAGATACAGAAATAACAAGCTAGCAAAGGCATGTAAGGCATAAATGTGAAACCCTACCAAAAAGTGTCAACAACAGATTTCAGATTTTTCCTACCTTAGTTTACACATGAGTACAACACTCAGCAAGTTTCACCACAAAAAGAGTTATAACTTATTTATTAAAATTACCACAAGAAACTCCTGTTTGTACAAGAAATATTTATAACTTCCCAATCAGACCTCCACAAATCATGATAAATTTATCAGAGCCTATTCATGTCATAAGTAACCATACCCTAAATTTGCATGGCCATCAGATCAACAGATCTCAAGATATAATTACCTCCTATATAATCAAGATTAAATCATATCTATTTATTTCTGCAAAAACATGGCATGTTTCATATTTTTAATAAAAACTAGATTACCACCAAAACCTAGCAAAATTGGAACCATGTCATTTGGATCTATAAAACTCGGGATATGAATGTTTCAAAAACAACACAGAACCTGCTATACGATGAATCGGAGTGTGAGAGGGTGAGACTGACAGGTGGGATCCGCTGACACACGGGACCCATGCGACAGAGGGATAGAAACAGGGGAGAAGCTCGTCGCCGACGGAACTCGACGACGGCGAGGTCTCCGATGGATCCAAGGGCATCTACATGTTCCTCTCCTCAAGGCGACTCCGTTGACCTACTTCACTCGCGCTCTACTGGACCCTAGGGTGCCCGCCGTCGCGAATGGCGGAGTGGCGGTGCTGCGCGGCGTTACGCCGACGAATCTAGGCAACGGCGACGCGGTAGAGCTTGCGGACGAGCAATCGCGACTCAAGACGAAGCTATAGGAAGAAGAATCACGGCCAGAGGTGAACCAGAGAGGTCTGGCCACGTTGCCGGTGATCTTTGTGAACTCCGGCGAGGTGGAGCTCACGACGGAGTTGGCAATGCGACCTCACCGGTGCTCGGCTAAGGGAAAGGAGTGGACGTCGAGGTAGAGGACATCGAGGCGGAGCTCTGGGCAGACTGGCTCGGCCAGAGACGTGGTGGAGCGCCCGGGAAAGCTCGCCGAAGCGCGGCGGAGCTCGCCGAGGCGATGGCGGAGCGAAATGGGAGGCTCCAAAGGGGTGAATGGCGCGTTTGAGGCGTCCACTCGGTGCGTGGCGTCTTGTGGACGACGTCGGGGCTTACAGGAGGGGTCATCGATGGCGTACGACCGACACCTGGCCAGACACGCTGCGGCGGACGGCGACTGTCCAAACTGAAACGTTTTCTGAATCGCCCGATCCTGACGACTGAAACTCCAACTTCGTCGACGTTTTACTCTCAGCTCACTCGGTGGTTTTGGCTCAAATTTGATCCTTTGGATAGAGCTACATGAGTTCTACAGGTTTGCTTACAAGACCAAAGTCTAACTCGGCCTGGATTTCAATCTACAAAGCTCCCAACAACCATACGTCGAATCTGGCGATTCCCAGACTTAGCGTAGAAACAGCACTGTTTTCGGGCTTGTGGGCCACTTTTGGTCAGGTTCCAAGCATTTTCATAAAAAGTCATCAACATAACTTTTGTAGCTTATAAAATTTACTACAACTTTGTTTCAGGTGTCATTTACATGCAAGGTCTCTAACATCAGTTTCATAAAACATCTTTGAAAGGAGGTCTAGGGGAACAATTAGGTCAACCTAGGGCTAATCATGACCTAGAGGCATTTTTTGGCCAAAACCTCCAACATGAACTTTGTTCAAAATGTTGTTCTAAACATGATTAAAGTATTTTGGAAGACAATGTACACTTGTATGCCTTAGTCACCCATTACAATCAACCATAGCAAGTCATATAGCAATTCAATCACATAGTACATGTAGCAAATGGCATGTGATCAAGGTATGATGCTCATGAGTGATCATGATGATGCTTATGTTGATGCAATGCTCATGGTTAACATGCAAGCTTAACACTAGGAGTGTTACATATAGTGCACGTGACCGAAGGAGCAACCGTTGAACCAAACCCCGAGGTTGGTGTTCCGTTCGAGGAAGTAGGATCCGAGACTTGGGAAGTCTCCGAGGAACCCACTCAGCTCTGCAACCAAGGCAAGCCCCAGATGCATTTAACCCTTCCTTCATTGTTTTAAATCTTTATCACTTACGAATTGAAAATATTGCATTAAGTAGTCAAGAATTGGGCTTAACCTACTTGTAGCGTGTACTACCTTGATATTTGTTATCTTGTCCTTGGCACCTGTTTTATTTTAAAACTGCGTAGTGATGCTTAGCCCTATTACTAGATAGGTTTTCAAACAAGAAAGTTTGAAGGGTTGTTGTGGAATACTTTTATGGTCAATGATGTTTCAACTTGAGAGCGGTCAGTGGACTTGCTTTAAGAATGGAGTCTTAAAGTAGTGTCTCCAACTGTGTCGATTAAGGACCGGTCCGTTGATGGCCTGCTGGGTTGAGAATCTATAGTACTAGCCACTTGCCCTTGGTAAGCCCGGTCTTGTGATTCCTTGACGAGAACGGCTACTCGCGCACTGGGCGTGGAGCGATGGCGAGAGTAGCGTGTATCCTCCTGGCAAATGGGCTGGACGGTGGAGTATTGTGCTCTCGGGTGCCGCGAACCCGGTCAGATCTTTGGAAAGCAAGATTTGAGTTGACATATGCCAGATTCGGTTCTACATATGTCGGGTGGTTAGGAACTCCAGCTGGATTGCTAAGCTGTTCGAATCGTCGTTGCTCCCCGATTGGGAGACTCAGTCCACTGACTCTCATCGTAGTCAAATATGCAACAAAACTGTGAAATGTGAAAGGATGAAATGTCTCATGAGGTTCGGATCCCAATTCCTGGACTCGGAGTGACATGAAGCTATGGCCGTTGGATGGATAATACTTTTATTAAGGACTAGGAATCTACAGACTTGTCTGTGGAAAGCCACTAGATAGACTGTCCTCGAATTCCTCGGCCTCTTGAGGTGAGCAATTCGTGGGTAAAACTTGAAAGTAAGGATGCACTTTTAGTAAGCTTTTTAGCAAAACAATTTGGCTCCTTGCTCAGCCACTCCTTGTCTACCCTAAGCCTGCATTCCTAAGTTCTCCTATTTTTCTACCGGGTAAGTCTTGTTGAGTACTCCGGTACTCAGGGTTTTATAACCCCTGTTGCAGGTGAAGCTCAGGAGCCGACTTGTTTCGGACCCTGTTGTGTGACCGTCGTCGAGGTTGACGACGAGGAGGAGTAAGCGTGACCCATGGGCAGGGTGTGTAAATTTGTAATCTTTGTACTATGGTTTAAGTACCTCCGCTGGACCTGGCTTGTAATAACACTTTATCTAAGTCCTACTTTGAAGAACTACTTTTGTAAATTAAAGTATCTAATGCTTCCACTATTTACTCTGAAATGCTATTTTGGTTATATATCGTTTGTGATACTGTAATGTCTTCGCAACAAATGATCCTGGTGTTAAGGTGGCCACTTATGCTATCCTCAAAGGGCGAGAAGAAGAAGTTCTCATTAATTGACCATCACTGGTGGTCAGGACGAACTCGGTTGTTACGCAACAGGTAGCAGTGGAATGGGTGTCCTGGGATGCTCATCGGGCTTCTAGAGTAGAAGGATCCCCGGCATCACCGTTAGAGGTCCTTAGGACAATGACAGGTGTCGGTGGGCCCAACTACCTAGGAGGTTCTGCCACACATCCTCTCCCTCAATGAAAGTTAGAATTCTGCCACTACCAAGAGTAAGAATTCAGTGACTAACAACTAGTATCAGAGCCATACTATCCTGTAGCCTGAGAATCTCCTGCTCATCACCTTTTGTAGCCACTCCATTTGTAGCCTTGCAGCAGCCCCAGTCGGTAGCAACAGCACCTCTGGCTGTCCCTGCTCACTCCTCTTTTTGCCGGTAAGTAGCATCTTGTCAAAAGCAATCCTCTCTCATTGCAATAGCCCCCTAGTAGCGCGCCATGTCTACAGGGCAGTCTCAGTGCTCGGTCACCCCGAGCATGCGAAGTAGGAGGGCGAGCTCACCGTGGCAGAGAAACACGAGCGAGCAGCGCTAGAGACCGCTGCGGCAGCAGCAAGGGCATTGAGGCTGGCAGGGGCAGAGCTGGCAGCAGCTAGAGTGGAGGCAAAAGCATCAGCGGCAACAGATGCAGCACGTGCGGTGGCAACAGAGGTCGAGGTTCTGCACGGTAGCATCAGCAGCCATTTCTGCTAATGATAGCGCCGATGCGGACCTTGACATGATAGAGACGGATGCAGCATGAGAGCAGGTGGTGTGGTGGGCAGCCGCGCATGCCCACAAACACGTCGGCAGCCCAAATAGGCATGGTTGCGCTAACTGTGCTCCTAGAGGAGGCGCGCACGACGGTGGCGCTCTTAGAAGAGGTGCGCACAGCGGTGGCGCTCCTAGAGGAGGCACAGACGACATGGGCGGCGGACGGATCAGTGGAGAGTGCAGCCTTCACAGGCGGTGTGACTCTTTCCCCAGACTCCATTCCCCGTCGTCGCAAGACACAACTCCTCGCGGTTCAACTTCGCACGATCGACTCGCGGCCTCACGCGTCGTGCTTGCTCCAGACTTCGGTGATTGACGGCGTCGCCCCTCCCAGCATCTGCTCTGTTCTCCAGCTGCTGGTGAATGACGACGGCGCTAGCCCCAGCCCCAACCCCTAACCGGCCACCAGCCAGCAAGAGTCCTGGACTGCTCGTGCTCGTCTGCTTCAGTCCAGTTAGTAATCGGTGATCCCCTTTTTTAGTTTTCTTTTTTCATTATTACTTTTAGAAATTCAGTGAATGATCCCAATTCAATTTGTAGAATGGAAAAATATTACGCTAAGAAAGATGTCGCTGCTTCTACTCAAGAGAGATGACTTGATCAAAAGAGACACCGCATTGAGCTTGATATGAATGATATAGTTGCTGATCTAGGTCTTAGAAAGCCAATTCATGAATTCCATCATGAGATTACGGATGATGCTAGGAGAGCATATCTATAGATGGGTCCATATCAACCAAATAGTGAGTATGAAAGAACATCGAGCAAAACTCAAACTAGAGGTTTTGTTAAATCATGGTTTACTCAATTTGATTGGTTAAAGTACAGCCCTGGTAAGAATGCAGCCTATTGCTTTTATTGCTATCTCTTTAAGCCACCAGCTACAAGCGAGTTTGATAACGATGTACTCACCAGAGTAGGGTTTAGAAATTGGAAAAAGGGAAAGGAATCTTTGCTAAAGCATTCTCCATCAATTAACGGCTATCATAGTACAGCAAGAAAATGGTCAATTGATTTCAAAAATCAAAGGCAAAGTGTACAACATGTGTGGGCAGTAACAACTGCAGCAGAAGAGGTGGCATATAAAGCTCATTTAACTATAATGTTAGGCATCCCTAGATTTCTCCTTTTGCAAGCTCTAGCATTTTGTGGGCATGATGAGTCTAAAACATCCAAAAATAAAGGGAACTTTTTGGAGATGCTTGATCGGTATAGAAAGAAGGATCCTAAGGCTGCACTTGTGACCGGTAAGAATGCTCTAGGGAATAACCAAATGAGTTGACAAAAAGTCAAAAAGATTTGGTTAGGGCTTGTGCAGAGGAGACAAGTGAATTAATTAAGATTGAAATTGTAGATCGCTGGTTTGCGGTGCTTGTTGATGAGGCTCGTGATGCATCAATTAAGGAAGAAATGACTATGGTTGTGAGGTATATATCATATATTTGTGTATTTTATTTGTTTTGTTTTGATGTTTTCAATTGACCATTTGCAAATTTTTTGTTTAATAGGTTTGTCAATGATAAAGGAAGTGTGATTGAGCGGTTCCTTGGCTTGCAACATGTTTCTGACACCACATCATCTTCACTGAAGGAAGCAATGGTTTCTATGCTTGCAAGACATGGGTTGTCTATAGCCAAGGTTAGAGGACAAGGTTATGATGGAGCTTCAAACATGACAGGGTAGTTTCATGGGTTACAAAGGCTAGTATTGAATGAAAACCCCTTTGCTTTTTACATCCACTGTTTTGCTCATCAAAGCTTGTGGTAATTGCTGTAGCTAGATGTTTGCTTCAACGGATGATTTCTTCAATTATGTCACTTCGGTTGTCAATACTGTTAGTGCTTCTTGCAAGTGAAAAGATCAACTTCTGCAGAAACAACATAATATTCTTGTTCAGCAATTAGATAGTGGTGAAATATGTCCTAGGAGATGGAAAAACTAAGAAACTAGTCTTGCTAAACCTAGTGATACATGATGAGGTACACATCATAAAACATTAGTACGTCTTCTGCTCATGTGGGAATCTGTGCTTGAGGTGTTAGAGAATATTAGTGATGATGGAACTGATGGGGAAAAGGAATCTATAGCATCTGGATTGATAGAAAAAATGGAGTCATTTCAATTTGTGTTCATATTGCATCTTTTGATTAGAGTATTGGGGATAACTCAAGACCACGGTGTTTGCAAATGAAAAATCAAAACATTCTTCATGCAATAGGATTGATTGGTTCTGTGATGAGAAATATAAATGCCATGAGAAAAAATGGTTAGGATGAATTTTTTTTGAGGAGGTAAAAGCCTTTGCTCTAAAACAAAAGATAGACATTCCTAATATGGAAGATATGATACCAGTTAGAGGTCGTTCAAAATGTCGTGGAGCCAAATTAGTGACCTACTACCACTATTTTCATCATGGGATTTTCATTGTTGTCCTTGATCAAGTAATTCGTGAGTTGAGCAGTAGATTTCCAGAAAGATCAACTCAACTATTGAGATGTGTTGCTTGTCTTGATCTGACAAATGAATTTTGCCAACTTTGAGATAGAGAAATTAGTTGAGCTTGCAAAGATTTATTATGTTGACTTCAATGATTATGAATTTGAGAAGCTAAGAACTGAGCTTGAAAAAAATTTCATTGATGGAGTCAAACTTGATGAAGTATTATGCACTTGTAGTGATCCTAGTAGCCTTGCCGAGAAGATGGTTCAAACGGATAGACATACATATTTCCCTTTGGTGTATCGCCACATTGAGCTTGCATTGATATTACTAGTGGCAACAACAACAGTTGAAAGAGCCTTCTCTGCTATGAATATT
The DNA here is from genome assembly GCF_000003195.3 of Sorghum bicolor. Classification (NCBI taxonomy): domain Eukaryota; kingdom Viridiplantae; phylum Streptophyta; class Magnoliopsida; order Poales; family Poaceae; genus Sorghum; species Sorghum bicolor. The sequence continues at coordinate 24,045,250 of NC_012877.2, forward strand.
ATTAAGACCGACAGGAGGAATAAAATGAATGATGATTTGATGAATAATAGCATGTTATGCTATACTAAGCGGGATTTGTTTGCATCCATCGAAGATGATAAAATTTTGATGCGCTTCAAGGCTTAAGAAATCGTATGATGATCTTCTCTTCTTGCTTGTTATCTTGATCATTGAAGAAGTGTATGACATTTAAAAATTATGTAGCATTGGGTGTGGCGGTTCAAGTGGTATTGGTTCAAGTGGTGTGAATTCTTGAAGATGCAAGACTTCATGTATTTGGTATTTTTCTGTGCTTATTATCATAATTATATATATCTTTGCCTTTGACCACTTTGAATCAATATTGAATTATGTTGACACCGTGTTTTGACACGAATCAGGAAAGTTAATGAAGCTTAGATTGGTAGATGGAGAAGTAATGACTGGTCGATAAGGAAGTTGCCGATGCCGATGGAGGATGATATGCCGTTGATGGTGAAGGAAGATATGAGAGTCGTCGGGAGGACAATGGTGGTGTGCCGATCAGCAAGGATAGAAAAATTGTTATTTTCCATAATTGTTGGAGTTTATTTTATGTACGAGTTCTGTTTGATTTGGAATTAGAATCCTAGTCGTATCTGGTTGTAACTCTTTATGACAGAGTATAAATATAGGCCTAGTAGCGATGTAAGAGAACAATCAATCAATACTATACATAACTTTTACATCTACTTTTGCATCTACTTTTTCGACGACTTCATCAACTCACATTTTTTCTTTTATTTACGAGTTCTTAAGAATTCTTTGAGTCATACTCGACGAGTTCTCGAGTTCCGTGTGAATACCTCTTGGCCGTGGCATCCGGGCGTATCGCTTTTGTCGGGACCAAAGTATTCAAGTTACCACCTTTGTAGGTTGTAAGGTCAAATCATCTGGCACGCCTTAACATTGAATTGGGTATTAGCCCTTTGTGTTTGCAGATCTACTTTTGCATCAACACATCTTTTGGCACGCCCAGTGGGACAAAGCTATCAACAAGATCAACATGGCTACTACTGAGTTCGACACAGACAACATAATTGTTGTGACGGAGGCTGATCTCAGGGATGAGCAGAAGCAAGCTATGGCAAAAGCTATGGAGGAATACAAGCAGCTCTGCTTGAAATCCTTCAGTGTCAACAGGAGCGGCGAAGTGATCCAGAAGCAAGAACTGCTGATGCCTCGGCAGATTACTTTCGAAGCCAATCCTTGTAAATAGCAAGATATGGTTGACAACGCTATTAATCGTGCTTTGATCAATAAATCCAGTGTGTTGTCCAATACTATTTTCAATGCTGTGGATAGAACTTTTAAAGAAGGACAGGCACCACCACTATATGTTGGCCCTGCCTATCATCAGCCTAGATTGTCATCGGTCACGGCTCCATCGGCTCCTTCGGCCGTTGCGGGTACGGAAGTTACTTCTCCTCCAAGCACATTAGGGATGACTAATGGGCAATCTACACCAATGAGAACCAATCCAGTGACTTCAGAAGGACGGGTTCAACTTAACACAGATCTATCGGCATCGGCGATGTCAGGATCTGTATTTCAGAATTGTCAAGTTCCTCCCCGTTGGTGGGGATATGGTATGCCTCCGAACTTTTTTGCAAATAGTTCTGAAACATCTCAAGTGACTGACTTGGTAGGGAAAGCTCCTATGACATCGGCACCTCCAGTGTCGTCGATGACTCAAAATCCCCAGTATTCTACAACTACTACTGCAAGGCCTCTTACTAGGAATTTTCAAATGCCAACGTTCCAGATCCCTAATGCAAATTCATCGACAGATCCACTGTCGACGCACCAGAGGTTCATGACTCAGACAGGGTTTGTCAACCCAGCGATGACAGTCAATTATCAGCCATCGGCAGGACCTGTGCAGATGAATGCTAATAATGGATGGACAGGGCAATTTGTCTTTCCACATATGACACAACAGAATCATCAAGCTACAGGGTTATAGCAGGGGCAAATGCAGGTCGGTTTTCAGAATCAAGGACTGGCTATGTTCCCTAGAGATCGTGCACCTCAGAGACACGTGGAAGCTTATCAGCAGGTGCCAGAACCTCAGCTCGCACATCGGCAGGATGCCGATGCCTATTGGGCCGATAAGATAGCTGAAGTAATGAGAAATCAGTTTGGGATAAAGCCCAAGGTCAATACTTATTCTTATCGGACACCGTATCCTCCTGCATATGATTTGCTTCCACTTCCAAATTGGTACAAGGTGCCAGATTTTACTAAATTCTCTAGACAAGATGACACGTCAACTATGGAACATGTCAATTAGTTCATCATCCAGTGTGGAGAAGCAGCTAACAGAGATGAATTAAGAGTTCGCTTGTTTTCATCATCTTTGTCGGGATCGGCATTTACCTGGTTTATCTCGTTGCCACCAAACTCAGTTATTACCTGGGCCGATCTGGAGAAGCAGTTCCACACATACTTCTTTTACGGAGTCCATGAGAAGAAGATTACCGATTTAGTGATGCTAAGATAGCACAATGATGAATCAGTTGAAAGCTTTGTGTAGAGGTTGCGGGATGTAAAGAATAAATGTTACAGTCTGGTTTTGGATGATCGGTAGTTAGTCGATTTGGCTTTCCAAGGATTCTTACCACACATCAAAGACAAGTATGCTTCTCAAGAGTTTGAAAGTCTGAGTCATCTAGTGTAGAGAATTTCTGATCAAGATATTAAGGCATTTGAACCTAGGAAGGCTTAGAATAAAAAAGTGTCATTTGTTGATGAATCAATGAGTTCAATTCTTATAAAGAACCAGTCATCGGCTTGGCAGAATGGGTAAAGAACAAAAGTCGATGTCCTGTCCTTTTGGCCAGAAAGAACAAAAGAAATTTGCTTTTGATATCACTAAAGCCGATAGGATATTTGATTTCTTTCTCCAAGAGGGTTAGATTAAATTGTCACCTAATCATGTAATCTCATCAGCAGAAGAGTTGAAGAAGATCAAGTATTGCAAGTGACATAATGCAACACCACACGGCACAAATGAATGCAAAGCGTTTAGGCAACAGTTACAATTGGCTATAGAATCTGGGAGGATTAAGTTTGATAATTCCAAAGCTCAGAAGCTGATGAAGATTGATCAACATCCTTTCCCTGCAAACATGTTGGATGCCAAAGGTAAGATTAAAGTGTTAACATCAGAAGCAGATGAGAAAAACGCATCGGTGGATCCCCAGCACCAGGTAAATACCGATGACGCCAAGGGCAACGGCTTGATCTAGGAGAGTAGCAGCTCTGGGAGACCTCCTCGATCTGGTATTGTGATCACCCATAGGCGGCATCGGGAAACATGGTAGCAACATGAAGATCGATATCGCCGTCAGCAAGAGGATCGACGCCGAGAAGAAGAAAGACGCCGACAAGAGTGGAATCGGCACAAAGATCACTAGAATTGACCCTTCTTTATTCACTATTGGGAGCAAAATATCAAGTTACCGACTGTCCGAGATTGCCCTGAATGCAATGGCTATAATCAGTATGATCGTCCAGATCGACGATTCCAGAACGATGATCGATGCTTTAATGAGCCGATCAGGGGGAGGATGTCAGTTCATGATCGGCTGGGGGGTAGGCTTAGTGTGAACGTATTGGTCATTTTCCAAGGAACCAAGAGGAGCTTGAAGAGATGGCAAATGCACGGGTTCCCGATGAATTTATATTTTGCAGGGATGCTAACACTCATCGGGTGGAATCAAGGGAGGTTCGCTATCAACCAGTGCGGAAGACACAGCTTCCCCAATGGTGCCCAGAAGGATTAACAAGGACGCAGAAAAGAAGGATGCAGCGAGAACGTCAAGAAGAGTTGAATAGGGAAGAAATTTCTCCTAAGACTGAGAATGGGCACCAGTCGGATCCCAAAAGAGGGGGACCATCGGCATATGTTAACATGGTCTTTATGTTGTCGATGGAATTTCTAGTGCCGTTTAGTGATGATGAAGAGGTGGATTTCCCTTATCAGATAGCTCAGTTGGCACTTGATCTAATGATAGCTATTTTTGAGAAGCCTTCCAATGTTGAAAGACAGCATCTTAAAGCTTTGTTTGTCAAAGGTAAGGTTGATGGGCAGCCGATTTCCAAAATACTCATTGATGGGGGGGCTGCGATCAACATTATGCCATATGCAGTATATCAGAAACTTGGTAAAGGGGGATCAAGATTTGACCAAGACCGATATGATGTTAAAAGATTTTGAAGGAAATATATCTCCAGTTAAGGGAGCTATATGTGTTGAATTGACCATCAGCAGTAAGACTTTGTCAATGACTTTCTTTGTCATCAGTGGAAAATGTGCATATAATTTACTGCTATGGAGAGATTGGATTCATGCCAATTGCTGTATTCCTTCTACAATGCACCAGTGTCTTGTTCAGTGGGTAGGTGACAAAATTGAGATTGTCCTAGGAGATTCCTCATATGTCATTGCATCGGTAGAATCAGATACTTATGAGAGGACCAGATGCATCTCAGGGGAAGTTTGGGAAAAAGATTTTCTCAAGGTCGCCGATTATGAAATTTCATCGATCCAAGCAGTCGGTTCTGATGAGAAATTTTAATGGATAGATTCACCGATGATGGAAAGTTAGGACAGGGGTTTACATCGGCTGATGATTAGTAGAAGTAGATATAGGTAATGGTGATAGACCAAGGACTACTTTTATTAGCGCTAAATTAGATTCTAGATGTAAGCAGCAATTAACCGATTTGTTAAAAGAATATAAAGATTGCTTTGCTTGGGATTATACCGAGATGCCGGGTTTAGACCGATCGATTGTTGAACATCGATTGCCTATTAAGTCTGGATTTCGGCCGCATCAGCAACCGGCACGCCGATGCAATCCTAATATTCTTCCTAATATTAAGGCCGAAATAACCAAACTTATTGAAACAAAGTTTATTCGGCAATGTCGGTATGCCGAATGGATTTCTAATGTGGTCCTGTTTATAAAAGAATGGAAAGCTTTGTGTCTGTATTGACTTTAGGAATCTCAATAAGGCCACACCGATGGATGGTTATCCAATGCCTGTTGCCGATCTATTAGTTGATGTTGCGGCTAGACACCGGATTATTAGTTTTATAGATGGCAATGCAGCGTAAAATCAAATATTCATGGCTCAAGAGGATATTCCCAAGACTGCATTCAGATGTCCTGGTCATGTTGGATTGTTTGAATGGATAGTCATGACTTTTGGCTTGAAAAATGCTGGTGCTACTTATCACAGATCCATGAATTTTATTTTCCATGAATTCATCAGCAAGTTGGTAGAAATCTATATTGATGATGTATTGGTTAAGTCTGGGGATTTCATAAAGCATCTAGCCGATCTGCGAAAAATGTTGGAATGCACAAGGAAACATGTCTTAAAAATGAACTCTAATAAATGTGCATTTGGTGTATCGGCAGGACAGTTTCTTGGTTTTATGGTGCATCAAAGAGGTATTGAAATTAGTAGGAGATCCATTGATGCCATCAACAAAATAGTTGCTCCCACCAATAAGACTGAACTTCAATCATTGATCGGCAAGATTAATTTTATCAGACAATTTATATCTAATTTGTCGGGTAAGATTCGTGCTTTTAGCTCTTTGCTTAAATTAAAAGCCGATCAGGAGTTTGAGTGGGTGTCGACGAAAGCTAGTCGGCAGTCTACCTTGTGGTATACCCACGGTAGTAGTTTATCGGCAGACAGGTGCGCAAGTTACGAACTTGATGGTGACGCAAGACACAGACAAGGTTTTTATCCAGCTTCGGCCGCCGTGTGGGCGTAATACCTACGTCCTTCGTCTAATTGTATTGGATTGTGTTGAGTTGAGATGAGTTGTCTAGGGGGGTCCCTTGCCTCTCCTTATATAGTCCACAGGGCAGAGTTATAGATCTAGAAACTAATCCTAGTCGGTTACAATTGCCATAGATAATGCGATATCAATTCCTATTGTAACAGACTAGAATTCTGCTTGATCTCCATGTCTTGTTTCCTTGCACGAAACTCCGAGCAGTTGGATCAAGCCTCGAACTGTCTCATGATGGACCAAGCCTCCTGGCCCAAATCTAGCCATAAGGGTATAGGGGTTTATACCCCCACAGCTAGTCCCCGAGCTCCATGTATTATGATGTAACACGCCGTCTTGAGCTTCTTCGACCAGCAAGGCTTGACATCTTCGATCAGCATGAAAGTCGCCCAAACAGTTTCAACGGTATTTTGACCAACTCAAATGACAGTTGATCAACCTTGATATCGAAGGAGCAGGTTGTTCGAAGAACACATGGTGCCCTTAATCAAAAAAAAAATCATTTCCAGATGAAGTGTGCCCACTTTACTTTTCTGAAAAGTACAGTCTTACGTAAAGCAACCAAGTTCACAGCAAAGTGAAGTGTGCCCACTTAGTCCCCGAGCCTAGTAGTAGGTGACGTAAGCACGTGGTGCCAGGGCCTAAAGAGAAAAACCACATAGAAAATCTGATAGTGAAATGGATCGCCAGATGCATCATACCGATGTAGTCTCCGAGCTTGCTGGAAGGCGAAGTATGAGCCTTGTAGCAAGGTCTAAATAGTTAAAATTATCCAATTAGACGTTATGCAATTGAATTTTCCTGGCCGAGAACGTGTCGCACTTGTTTGCGGCTGAGAAAACCGGCCAACCGGTCCCCGAGCACGCCATGCTCGACGATTGGTACAGTCCCCAGATTTTCTAAAGGTCGGACTAGTCGACCGGTCCCCGAGCATATCATGCTTAGTCATCGGTACAGTCCCTAGATTGTCAAATGGGCGAACTGGTCGAACAGTCCCCGAGCATATTATGCTCGGTGGTCGGTACAGTCCCCAGATTGTCGAGTGGGCGAACTGGTCGACCAGTCCCCAAGCATATCATGCTCGGTGGTCGGTACAGTCCCCGAGCATATCTTGTTCGTCTTGGCCAAAGATCGTACTTATCTTTTGAAAAAATCGTATCGCCGTATTAATGTGCGATGTGTCGGAGCGTCCTGCCACCTGGTCAGTCTGTTGCATAAAAAGGGGCGCCTGCTAACTGTACAACTGCTCTTTGCGTGGATCAAGAAAAGGAAACAAGCAATCATTCAGAAAGGCCACCAAATTAACTGCAATAATTATTGAAAACCGAAACGCCGCGACGCCACGAGATCCGCCCACTTCCCCAAAAAGCGGGAAGTGGAAAAGGTGGGTTTGCTGTTATAAAGGGCCCGATGTTGCATCCCTGTTCTTTACCCAGCTGCTGCATACCAGTCTCCTGCCTTTGCCACTGCTGCCTCCTGCCATAGCCATCCTCAGCACCCCAAAACACTCGACACCAAGTTCAAAGCTTGCCCTACTGTGGAGATGGCGAAGAGCAATTCGAAGAAAAGGGCCGAGATGATGGAAAAAGAGTGGAAGAAATCTCGGAGCACCACGAGGTCCCTCAACGACCTCATCAGAATGGGGCTTCTCCACAACCAGGAGTTCAGCAGCTGGAGGGCACCAGAAGGAGAGAGTTACCCCGACCCCCGCGCCGGTGAGATCGTAGTTTTTGAGGGTTATTTCAAAAGGTGATTTGGGGTTCCCGTTCATCCTTTCCTTCAAGGTCTTCTTCTTTACTATGAGATCGGGATCTGCAATCTGCACCCGAACTCCACTCTCCTTGTCTCTACCTTCATTCATTTGTGCGAGGCCTATGTTGGAATAGAGCCACACTTTGATCTCTTCCGCTACCTGTTCTGCTTGAGGAAGAAGGGGGCGGTTGGAGGCTCCAAGACTGCAGGTGGAGTATACCTCAATCTTCACGACGGGATGAAGAATCATTATCTCAGCTGCTCGTGGAACACCTCCCAGACCGAGTGGTACAAGAGGTGGTTCTATATCAGGGAGGAGCCGGGCAGCACCACATTCTGCGACGTCGGCTACATTCCCGAGAAGAGGGTTAGCTGGACCGATCGGCCGGAGCACACTGGTCAAGAATCAGAGTTGATGAGTCTGATCGACTGGTCCTACCTGGATGGACCAGGGGTGGTTGGGAATTTCCTGACTCGACGAGTGATGCCCTGTCAGAGAAGGGTGCACGTCGTGTATGAGTACCCAGGCAGGCAGGATTCGACCAGGCTACGCCCAGAGAACCTTGAGAAATCAGAGATCCAGCAAAGGATTAACGAGCTGTTCAACTTGGGCGACAACAGCTTTGTAAGAAGCGACAACCGAATGCACGCCTATAAGCTAGGTCGGCTAGCTCCCAAGGTAATTGTAGTTCTTTCGCAATGTTCCAAAAGCATGACATTCTTATGCTAATGACTTGTTGTACGTTTGTTGTAGATCGGAGACGTGGACCGGGCAACGGTGTATGTGTCACTGGCGCCCGGTATGGAACCTCCGGCCGGAGTGGATCCTCCAGCGGTCATCGCTGCTCAGTGTGACCAATACACCAGCAGCGATGAGGAGGGGAGCCGTCGAGCGCCGACCACCGATGATAGGGTGGCCTGTAAGAGGCCAATGGGTGCGGAGCCATCTGCAGCAGAGGCAGTGCCAGCAGCTGCAGGTCCCATAATGGGCCAGGGGTTGACCTCGGGCACCCAAGCGCCCAAGCAGCGCTGGCTTATCAGAATTGTTGACGACGATGACAAGGAAGAAGAGGCAGCTCCAACTTTAGTCCACAGACCCCGCAGCTGCCCAGATGTCGCCCTGGGCGACAGAGGTCGGGTTGTCAGAGATCCGCCTGCCGCGCACGTCGAGCAGGCGCGACCGGGGGCGGCCGAGACAGTAGCGACAGCCGGGAGAGCTAGGAGAAGGTTCTTCAGGGCAGCTCACCAAAACTCCGATCTATAAGTTCATGAATAAAAGTGTCTCTTCGCTCTCTCTTTTTTACGAAGTTTGATGTTGCTATGGTAATTTCAATTAACTCGTCTTTATAGTGCTGCCTCAGATATTGATCCTCGCAATGTTGCCGGCTCGAGGACGACCGAGCCGGCAACTACCGATCATGATGCCACAGGGCAGACCGTCCACGAGCAGCCCGTGGAGCAGCCCGCCATTGTGGCTGCGGTGGAGGTCGCCGAGGAGAACCCAGTTCAAGACAAGGCCAGGGCGGGCACCCCGATATGGGGTGATGAGACCGCAGGGACACCTCCCGCGAGTAGCGCGGTGGAGGAGGAAGACAAGGTCTCGTCCCCTTCTCCGGCTGAAGAGAGGGCCCCGACTCCAGCCCCAGCGGAAGCTACCACGCTGGAGGGCTCCCATAGCTGGGGTAAGGGTCCTATGATACCTGTTACCGTGGCAGGGGGTAGCACAAAGGACGAGAAGGCCTAGGCGGCCTCCGATGATGAAGTGGAGGAAATCCAGGGGCGTCCCCACGACGGCCGCCAACACATTTATGTATGGCGCCAGCGCGGGGATCACTAGGCCAGCCACGAGGAGATCGCCGAGACCGAGGAGGCAGAGAGGGTGGAGCGTGCTGCTAAGTGGCTCGTCAATGAAGTTAAGGTGAGTGGTCTTATGCTCTGCTGGAGTATATGTATATATATACCATGGTTTGTTTACTGTGTGGTATGTTTGTTTTCCGCAGGATGCAATGAAAACGGCGAAGTACCGGAAAAGGTGCTTCGACCAAATTGAGGGCGTGGTTGCCAAAAATAAGGCCCTGACCGCGGAGGTGGACCGCCTTCGGCTAGAGGCCAAAAGGGAGGCGGTCGAGAAGGTGGCTCAGGAAGAGCGTCTGCTAGACCTGACTCGGCGATTAGCCGATAAGGACCGTGAAAGGAAGGGTAAGTCAAATTTCCGAATAGTTGCAATTAACTATGTTGTCGGTTTTGATGACGAACAATTATTACTTCAGGTCTAGAGGAGGAGATCGAGCGTCTCCGAAAGGAGAGAGATCAGCTCGACGAGGAGCGTGCCTGTGCGCTGGAAAGCGAGCGCAAGGTTGGCGAGGAGCGGAAGACCAGGAGCCAGGAGCTGGCTGGTAGGATCTGTTTTGTCCTTTTCGACCATGAAGTTTTTTATATTGGAATAGCATGTTGCTGACTGTTTGCTTTCTTTTTTCCTTGGAATTGGTCATAGTGCTCAAGGCTAACGCTAAGAAGCACGTTGAGGACCTGGTCAAAGACCGGGACTCCTGGAAGGCGAATTGCATAAAGCTCTGGAAAGGAGTGGCTCCGGTGCTGGATCTGATCAGCCCCGAGCTTCCCGAGGACCAGCCCCGCGCACCACGGCTGACCCCAGTCGAGAAGGCGCAGCAGGCGTGGGGCTAGCTTCAGCAGTTCGTCAAGGATGCCGGGGAGTTTCCAGGGGCGCATGTCCTTAGCATGGTGCACGCCCACTACCCCTTGGTCGACTTGTCTAGGCTGGAAAGGGGGTACCCCAAGGAGGTCGGTCCGAAGGAGGCGGATGACATTCGCGTCGGCCTGCTCGACCTATCATCGACTGTGATCGGCGATATAAACCTTTGCGGGACATCCACCCCCCCCCCCCCGAGCAGCTAGGATCAGACAGGTCGGCCAGGGAGTTGTCGGGGCGCCGATTGCGGGAGATGGGCGGTCGACGCCTGCGGTCTCGACCAGCCACCCTTCAGCGGGACGAGAGACCCACGAGGGTGATCAGCCCGAGCACTAGGTTCAATAGAGTAGTCTGTAGGAATAGAATAGAAGCCGCCCAGAGGGGTGTTTATTGTAAACTTTGTATATAAAGTTTGTCATAAAGTCCAAATTTTGAGAACCATGGTTTTGAGCGCTGTAAATAAATTTGCTTGAGTGATGTATCACTAAATCATGTTGAGTGCTCTAGAGTAGCTTGTCAAGGAAAATTTTTGTCGCACTTGTCGAGTATTCTGCATATGTAAAAGTATATAGCAAAGAAGACAAACTTTATTATTATTCATTAAAAGAGAGGTTCATGTAAGATATACTGAAACTTTGGGATAGGAACGTCGTAATTTGTCTATGTGTCAGGAGTTGGGCAGGCTTGTTCCATCTGGGTACGCCAGTCTATAAGATGTAGGGCGTGTAACTTTGGCAACCACAAAAGGTCCCTCCTAGGGTGCAGATAACTTGTGCATTCCTTCCTGGCTCGTTTTCCATTTGAGTACCAGATCACCGACCACGAAGGAGCGGTCTTTGACGTTCTTGTTGTGGTATCGTCTTATGGCCTTGAGATACTTTGCTGTTCGAAGGCAAGAAACCAAACGTCTCTCTTCTGTGAAGTTGATTTTGAGTTCTCTGGTGAGTTCTACTGAAGACTGGTCGAAATGCTCGACTCTTGGGGATCCAAAGGCTACATCGGAGGGGAGCACTGCCTCAGCCCCATAAACCATAAAATAGGGGGACGCACCTGTGTTCCGACTAGGCTGTGTTCGGAGACCCTAGACCACTGCTGGTAATTCTTTCATCCACCGTCCCGGTGCCCTGTCATTTTCCGTCCTCTTTTTTAGTGCATCGATAATCATTCTGTTGGCTCGCTCAACTTGACCGTTGGCCCGAGGATGGGCCACCAACACGTATTTTATGACTATGCTTCTGTCATCATAGAAGTCCCAAAATGTAGTGTCGGTGAACTGAGTGCCCAGGTCGTTCATTATGCTATTGGGAATCCCGAATCTATGTATGATTTGATTGAGGAATTCTACGGCCTTCTCGGAAGTTACTTTGACCAGTGGCATGTACTCGATCCACTTGGAGAACTTGTCAATTTGCACGAAAACAAATTTGAAATTTCTGGGAGCTGGTTTGAATGGCCCAATCATGTCAAGGCCCCAACAGGTGAAAGGCCAAGATGACAGAATGGTCTGGATCTCATGAGCAGGTACGTGGATCCTCTCGGCAGACAGGTGCGCAAGTTACGAACTTGATGGTGATGCAAGACACAGATAAGGTTTTTATCCAGGTTCGGCCGTCGTGTGGGCGTAATACCTACGTCCTGCGCCTGATTGTATTGGATTGTGTTGAGTTGAGATGAGTTGTCTAGGGGGGTCCCTTGCCTCTCCTTATATAGTCCAGAGGGCAGGGTTATAGATCTAGAAACTAATCCTAGTCGGTTACAATTGCCATAGATAATGCGATATCAATTCCTATTCTAACCGACTAGAATCCTGCTTGATCTCCACGTCTTGTTTCCTTGCACGAAACTCCGAGCAGTTGGATCAAGCCTCGAACTATCTCATGATGGACCAAGCCACGTGGCCCATGTCTAGCCGTAAGGGTATAGGGGTTTATACTCCCACAGCTAGTCCCCGAGCTCCATGTATTATGATGTAACACGCCGTCTTGAGCTTCTTCGACCAGCAAGGCTTGACATCTTCGATCAGCATGAAAGTCACCCAAACAGTTGCAACGGTATTTTGACCAACTCAAAAGGTAGTTGATCAACCTTGATATTGAAGGAGCAGGTTGTTCGAAGAATACATGGTGCTCTTAATCAAAAAATATTTCTTTTCCTGATGAAGTGTGCCCACTTTACTTTTCTGAAAAGTACAATCTTACGTAAAGTAAGCAAGTTCACTCCAAAGTGAAGTGTGCCCACTTAGTCCCTGAGCCTGGTAGTAGGTGACGTAAGCACGTGGTGCCAGGGTCTAAAGAGAAAAAACCACAAAGAAAATCTGATAGTGAAATGCATCGCCAGATGCATCGTACCGATGTAGTCCCCGAGCTGTCTGGAAGGCGAAGTATGAGCCTTGTAGCAAGGTCTAAATAGTTAAAATTATCCAATTAGACATTATGCAATTGAATTTTCCAGGACGAGAACGTGTCGCACTTGTTTGCGGCTGAGAAAACCGGCCAACCGGTCACCGAGCACGTCATGCTCGACGATTGGCACAGTCCCCAGATTTTCTAGAGGTCGGACTAGTCAACCGGTCCCCGAGTATATCATGCTCGGTGGTCGGTACAGTCCCCAGATTGTCTAATGGGCGAACTGGTCGACCAGTCCCCGAGCATATCATGCTCGGTGGTCGGTACAGTCCCCAGATTGTCGAGTGGGCGAACTGGTCGACCAGTCCCCAAGCATATCATGCTCGGTGGTTGGTTCAGTCCTCAAGCATATCATGTTCGTCTTGGCCAAAGATCGTACTTATCTTTTGAAAAAATCGTATCGCCGTATTAATGTGCGATGTGACGGAGCGTCCTGCCATCTTGTCAGTCTGTTGCATAAAAAGGGATGCCTGCTAACTGTACAGCCGCTCTTCGCATGGATCAAGAAAAGGAAACCAGCAATCATTTAGAAAGGCCACCAAATTAACTGCAATAGTTATTGAAAACTGAAACGCCGCGACTGCCGCGAGATCCACCCACTTCCCCAAAAAGCGGGAAGTGGAAAAGGTGGGTTTGCTGTTATAAAGGGCCAAATGTTGCATTCCTGTTCTTTACCCAGCAGTTGCATACCAGTGTCCTGCCTTTGCCACTACTGCCTCCTGCCATCACCGTCCTCAGCACCCCAAAACACTCGACACCCAGTTCAAAGCTTGCCCTACTGTGGAGATGGCGAAGAGCAATTCGAAGAAAAGTGTCGAGGGTATTAGTAAGGGGTACCCTCACCGATGCACATAACGAGATTACCCGTACGCAGGTCGAGGCCTTCAACTCGACGCTCTGGTCATACATGTGTGCGGTCGTCGATGACCGCAGCCTCGAAGACGGAAATAGCGTCGAGCGAATCAGTCAGGGGTCGAGCGCTAGCTACTGTCGAATACGGAAACGGGCTCGCGCGAACCGGGAGGCGTCGAGCGCAAGGACGCCGCCAGCCGCCTGACGCGCGCACGGGAGCCAGGGCATTTAATGCGCCTGACGCTTCCCCCACCTAACACACTGGTCACGGGAAGAGTGATAGGGAACAGGCACCCGTCCCATCGTTCTTTTTGCAGCCTTCCCCACCAAACGACCCAGGGCGTGTCAGGATGCGGGAAACAGGGATGGGACGTCTAATCAGGACCCCCTCGAGACAACCAAGGTTAGCGCTCCAGATATCGGAGCATGGCACGGCGTCTGACCCTCGACCAGACATGGTTCCTTCTTGGGGACGAGTCGGGCGTCGACTGACAACGCCACAACCACTCCGCCGGATCTGCCGTCAAACCGTACAGGCATGCGACTGGTGAACCAGCCCAAGACGGCGCGCAGAGCAGGGTACAGGAGCACGCGTAATCATCATCAAGCTACCGAGACGGGACGGCTCGAGACCATGCCGGTACGGAGGCCTCGAGTAGGTCAGCGCCCCATGCTTCTATCGACCCCTACTCTGACACCTATACATGTACCCTGGGTCTCTCCTTGGAGCTATAAAAGGAAGGGCCTAGGAATAGATAGACATGAGGCAACACTTCACCCATACGCGATAGAACTCCCATACTCCATACCACGCTTGTATTCGCCCCTGTACAAGCACTTAGGTGCAAGATAATACAAACTTCCCTCCCCCGCTGGACGTAGGGCCTTCTCTTGCCCGAACCAGGATAAATCTCTGTGTCTTCTTGCATCACCATCTGGGAAAGGGAGCACGCATACAAATTTACTCGTTGGTGTGACCCCCCGTGGTGAAAACACCGATAAAAAGGGCCGAGATGATGGCAAAAGAGTGGAAGAAATCTCGGAGCACCACGAGGTCCCTCAACGACCTCCTCAGAATGGGGCTTCTGCACAACCAGGATCTCGGCGGCTGGAGGGCACCAGAAGGAGAGAGTTACCCCGACCCCCGCGCCAGTGAGATCTTAGTTTTTGAGGATTACTTCAAAAGGTTATTTGGGGTTCCCGTTCATCCATTCCTTCAATGTCTTCTTCTTTACTATGAGATCGGGATCTGCAACCTGCACCCGAACTCCATTCTCCTTGTCTCTACCTTCATTCATTTGTGCGAGGCCTATGTTGGAATAGAGCCACACTTTGACCTCTTCCGCTACCTGTTCTGCTTGACGAAGAAGGGGGCGGTTGGAGGCTCCAAGAGTGCAGGTGGAGTATACCTCAATCTTCACGATGGGATGAAGAATCGTTATCGCAGCTGCCCGTGGAACACCTCCCTGACCGAGTGGTACAAGAGGTGGTTCTATATCAGGGAGGAGCCGGGCAGCACCACATTCTGCGATGTCAGCTACATTCCTGAGAAGAGGGTTAGCTAGACAAATAGGCCAGAGCTCACTGGTCAAGTATCAGAGTTGATGAGTGTGATCGACTGGTCCTACTTGGATGGACCAGGGGTGGTCGGGAATTTCCTCGCTCGATGAGTGATGCCATGTCAGAGAAGGGTGCACGCCGCGTATGAGTACCAAGTGTTGACGGTTCTTAAGTATCAATTTTAATTATCAAATAAACAAGAGAAAGGACCAATATGCAAACAACACCTAGAATTAGGGTTTGATCTGACAGAATTCCACGAGTTTTGTTGTTTATCTTTTTCTGCAGGGGGTTATCAGGAAATAAGGAAGAAAGGCCCACATGTCGGGATTACATAGAGATATCAACGCACCGCGCAATTTTACATCATCTAGAAGACTCCAGAAGCCACGAGACCGAAGCGGAGGCAAAACTGGGCCAGGCCTAGGGCGCCCGCCCTGGTAGCCTGGGCGCCCGCCCCCCTGCTGGAGACAAATCAGGACTCTTTCGTTCGGGATATTCCACCGACCTATTGGATCAAGAAAAACATAGTACCACCTCGGCTATCGACCCAAAAACGCATAGAAGGGGAGGACTATATAAGCAAGGCCCCCCTGGCCCCTGGAGAAGACATGAAGAAATTATCATAGAGACTGAGGGGTGCCCTCGAAGGAAAACCTCTTCTCTAATTAATATTTCTTTTTAGGCTTAGCAATCAATGTAAGGTAGAAATAGATCTTCTAGTTTCTACTAGATTGAGAGAGATAGAGTGGAGGTGTAGAGTGGAGGAAGCCCGACCTGTCGGTGTCTACTCCAAGCTTGTACCTGCGGGATCTAGTTCTCCTAACCCGAAGCTTGCTCCTAGGATTCTTCAGTAATTTGACTTCTAAATTCTAGTAAGTTCTTGTTTTATTGTTCTTATGGTTTATGAGTTTACTTTAATCTCTTCACGTAGAGTTTAGAGTAATCATTGCTGCCGTAAACGTGGTGTTTAGGCTGGGGTACTCATAGATATTCCCTGACTAGCTTGACCGTGGTAGTAGCGAGGAACGTGACAATTCCGAGTTACCTTTGTAGATCACATCTCGTTAGCAGGAAGGATAGGGTTTATAGGTGCGGGTTGAACATCCTTTGTGGTGTCTAGATTCCGTTAGCCTCCCCATTAGAACAGTAGATCATCCTTACCAAGGTTAGAAGGAGACTACGGTTGCAGTCTTCTATATTTATCACTCACATCGAAAGACATTCTTTGTGCCTAAAGGTTAGTAGTAATAGACTGGTTAGTCAGATGCACTCTTTCTCCTAGTGGTAAAAAAATAAATACGATACTCTGGATAATTTCCCGGGTGAAGTGCTCACCGATATCCGTGCGCTTGCGGATAAATTCCTTATTGCATTCCCAAATATCAACAAGCATTTCTGGCGCCGTTGCCGGGGAGAAAGACGGTTGCTGAGATAACCTGAGTCTTGCTACTAGCTTGTATCTATACTTTTATCTTTTCTTATCTTTTATATTCTTTATTTATTTTCTTTATTCTTACCTTTTGGAAAACCAAAATTCTAAATCGATCCATGAGCCTGCAATCCCTTTAGCAACTGACCTTTTACCATGGGAATCATCACAGCCTATCCAAACATCCCAGTATAAGTTAAGTTCTAGGTTGATTGCCATGATTCAAAACCTATCTTTTTCGGGAAAGGAAGACGAAAACCCTTACCTTCATATTAGAGATTTTGAGCAAACATGTGATTGTCTTCGCATTGAAGGCATTTCTGATAAGACTTTACGTTGGAAGCTTTTTCCTTTTTCTCTAAGGGGAGAAGCTAGACAATGGTACAGTCAGAAGGTAAGTCAACAACAAGGTGAATGGGGAGTTTTACGAGCAACTTTTGTCTAGATTTCTATTCCCTTGACCGTATAGCCGACCTTAGACTCAAAGTCCTATCTTTTAAACAAAAAGATAATGAAACTTTGGGAAAATCCTAGAAACGTTTTTCTGATCTTTTAGAATCTGGTCCAAACCTTAATCTTGAAGACCCTGTTCTTTTATTTCACTTTTTTCGAGGTCTTCATAAAAATCATAAACAAATGCGGCACACAATGTCTAGAGGTTCTTTCTTTCGCATCCCTGCTCATGAAGCAAGAGTGATCCTAGATAGAATCCTAGAAGCTGAGATGGATAATACCCTTCATGATGAAACCTACGAAGCCGAAGTAGACACTCTGCCAAATTCTTCATCTACTTTAGCTATTCCAAGTTTTGAGCCACAAGAGGAAGAAATTCCACTACCGGACTTCATGCTGGATATAGAATCCGATCTTTTTGCCGATTTTGGAAATATTTCAAACTACCATTCTATTGACAAACCCCAAAACGGCCAGTTTAGCATTTATTTACCAAGTGAATATCAATTAAGAGAGCTTATCTCAGTAATGAGTAGCGAATGGTTGGAGGAATCAGAGCTTTCCTCTGATGTGATCCGTTTGGACACACCCTCTATAACTATACGCTGTGCTTATAATTCTGATCGATTTAATGCTCTTTATAATCCTGTTGTGGGGATCAACATTATGTCTGAATCCTTTGCACTTAAACTATTTAAAAATCTTATCTTAACCCCCACAACAAAGGTCATAAAGGAATCTTCGGGACGATTAGTCCCCAGTCTTGGAATTATTAATGTCCTACCTCTTACGGTAGAAGGCTCCATGGTTCATTTGAACTTCTATATCTTTGATACATGGGACTTCGACCTATTGATAGGACAACCTTTTAGAAGACTCCTTTATGAAGGTCATACTGGAAAGCTACACATTTCTTTTGGAAAAACTTTTAAATTCCCAATAATAATTTCACACTCCTTAAATAATAAGGCCGAGTCATATCTTTTGTCTGATCCTATGGAGGAAGTAAAGGCTGCATCTCTAGAGCTTTTAGATGAACCAGACTTAGAAGACGAAACTCCTTTCTTCACAAAAGAAGAAGACGAACCTTCTGAGCCTGAACCCTTAGATGAGTTTGCCGAAACACCTAGACCCCCCATAGAGCTTAAAACTTTACCACCTGGTCTTACCTATGCTTTCCTAAACAATAATCCAGAGTTCCCTGTGATCATTAGCGATAAACTCACTCAGGATCAAACTTTGCGATTAATGACCATTCTTGAGAAACATCACTCAGTTTTCGGCTACTCACTTCAAGATCTTACAGGAATCAGTCCTATGATTTGTACCCATCGTATTCCAACAGATCCTTCTGTTACACCCTCTCGAGAACCCCAACGTAGACTTAACAACACTATGAGAGAGGTAGTTAAAAAGGAAGTTATTAAGTTGCTGCATGCAGGGATTATATATCCTGTGCCGCACAGTGAGTGGGTGAGCCCAGTCCAAGTTGTGCCCAAAAAGGGAGGCATGACAGTTATTATGAATGAAAAGAATGAGCTAATTCCGCAACGCACCGTCACAGGATGGCGGATGTGCATAGACTATAGAAAACTAAACAAAGCCACGAGAAAAGATCACTTTCCCTTACCTTTTATAGATGATATGCTAGAGCGGTTAGCAAACCATTCATTCTTTTGTTTCTTAGATGGATATTCAGGGTATCATCAAATCCCGATCCATCCCGATGATCAAAGCAAAACCACTTTTACATGCCCTTATGGAACTTATGCTTACCGTAGAATGTCTTTTGGGTTATGTAATGCACCAGCTTCTTTTCAAAGATGCATGATGTCTATATTTTCTGATATGATTGAAGAGATTATGGAAGTTTTCATGGATGATTTCTCTGTTTATGGAAAAACTTTTGATAGTTGTCTTGAAAACTTAGACAAGGTTTTGCAAAGATGTGAAGAAAAGCACTTAATCCTTAATTGGGAAAAATGTCATTTTATGGTTAGGGAAGGAATAGTGCTGGGACACTTAGTGTCTGAAAGAGGAATTGAGGTAGACAAAGCTAAAATTGAAGTAATTGAACAACTACCTCCACCTGTGAATATAAAAGGAATTCGAAGCTTTCTTGGCCATGCTGGTTTTTATCGTAGATTCATAAAGGATTTTTCATTCATTGCTAGACCACTTACTCTTTTGCTAGCCAAGGATGCTCCTTTCGAATTTGATGATGCATGTCTAACATCTTTCAATTTATTAAAGAAAGAACTCATCTCTGCACCAATCATTCAACCCCCTGATTGGTCGTTGCCTTTTGAAATTATGTGTGATGCTAGTGATTATGCTGTGGGGGCAGTATTGGGACAAACTAAAGATAAGAAGCATCATGCAATTGCTTATGCCAGTAAAACTTTGACAGGAGCTCAACTTAATTATGCAACCACTGAAAAAGAGCTTCTGGCTGTTGTCTTTGCCATTGATAAATTTAGATCTTATTTAGTTGGAGCTAAAATAATTGTTTACACTGATCATGCTGCATTAAAATATTTGCTCACTAAAAAAGATGCTAAACCTCGCCTGATTAGATGGATTTTATTACTCCAAGAATTTGACTTAGAAATAAAAGATAAAAAGGGAGTAGAAAATTCTGTTGGTGATCACCTGTCTAGAATGTATTTTAAGAGTCCACAGGAAACCCAGACGACATGCTCTACGGGATTAACAGGTCTGACCCCTGGTATGCAGATATTGTTAATTTTATGGTTTCAGGGTATGTACCACCAGGAGCAAACAAGAAGAAGCTTATTCAAGAAAGCCGTTCACATATATGGGATGAGCCATACCTCTTCCGAGTATGCTCTGACGGCTTACTCAGGAGATGTGTGACCACTGAGGAAGGATGGAAGATCATCGACAGATGTCATTCATCACCATATGGAGGTCACTATGGAGCATTCCGTACACATTCAAAGATCTGGCAGTGTGGATTCTACTGGCCTACAATGTATGAAGACACGAAGCAATATATCAGGAGATGTGGGCCATGTCAAAGGCACGGAAACATAAATACAAGGGATGCAATGCCACTCACCAACAACCTTCAGATTGAGCTCTTTGATGTCTGGGGAATAGACTACATGGGTCCATTTCCTCCATCAAAGAAGTGTGAGTACATTTTGGTGGCGGTTGACTATGTCTCCAAGTGGGTAGAAGCATTACCTTGCAAGCATGCCGACAACGTCAGTTCAAAGAGGATGTTTGAAGAAATTATATTTCCAAGATTTGGAGTCCCCAGAGTAGTGATAAGTGATGGAGGAGCACACTTCATCGACAAACGCTTCAAGCAATATCTATCAAGACATGGAATCCGTCACAACGTCGCTACCCCCTATCATCCTCAGACAAGTGGCCAAGCAGAGACTTCCAACAAACAAATCAAGAATATTCTTCAGAAGACAGTAAATGAAATGGGAACGGCGTGGAAAGACAAGTTACCCGATGCACTCTGGGCATACCGGACAGCATACAAGACCCCAATTGGAATGTCTCCATACCAATTGGTGTACGGGAAGACTTGCCATCTACCTGTTGAACTAGAGTTCAAAGCACACTGGGCCATAAAGAGATGGAATATGGACCTAGATGTTGCTGGAGATTATAGAAGAATGCAACTATCAGAATTGGAAGAATGGCGAGAGAAGGCATATCACAATTCAAAAATCTACAAAGAAAGAGTCAAGAGGTGGCATGACAAGAGAATCAAGAAGAAGGAATTCACACCCGGAGATAAGGTATTACTTTTTAATTCCAGGGTAAAGCTTTTCGGGCATGGAAAACTCCGGAGCAAATGGGAAGGACCATTCAAGGTAATCAATTCATCATCCCACGGAGCTATCACACTTCAAAATAGCGAAGGTACGTTATTCAAGGTAAATGGTCAACGTCTTAAATTATTTTTAGAGCCCAATGAGGAATTTGAAGAAATAGACGTAGTCCATTTTTACCTTCCCATAGAAAATTAGAGCCCGACACTTTTAGTCTGATGGTTTTGGGGCATATATATATTTTTCTAAATAATTTCGCATCTAGAAACGCGCTCGGAAAAATGGGCCCACAGAGGGGCCAGAGAGAGGGCGGGCGCCCAGGTCAAGTGGGCGGGCGCCCAGCCCCTGTTCCCCCTCGGTCCCGACTTTCTCTGTTATGGAAAATGCACTTAGGGTGATCCGAATAATCCCTCGGATGGAAAGTTTCGCACGCACATCGACGGGAGCAACCCGAACAACCCATAGAGGCATCCTTTTGACCCCTATATAAACAGACCCCTGACCTCAGTTTTCAAACACCAAGCCACCAAGCTTTCTCTCCTTCAATTAGAGCTTAATTAGCTCTACTTCAATTAAAATTTTATTAGTTCCTTGCTACTCCAATGGCCGAGAAGTACCACGATGATTGGGAAGTCGTCCCCTTCAACCTCAACATGGAGCCAGTGGAAGACCCCGATGCCCGTGCTCTCGTCCCGGCCAACACAGAGCGACAACTAGAAGCCATGCCATTACATCAACGCAGCTCCGCCCAATCCTACCATGGCTCAACCAGTTCTCACCGCACCACCACAACCCCTACTCCTCAAAGGACCATCATCCAAGACGAAGACCACTATCAAGGTACCAATCGGCACAAGGATCCATCCACCTAGACCCAATGAGAGGGTCGTTGGAGTCAAGACCAACCGGAGCGGCGAGATCAGCAGCGTTCGCTACACTACGGAGGAGGAAAGGCCTTACTTTGAAGGGATTAGAGCATCCAAAGTCCGTTTCATCCCTCCAAAGGCAGCCCCGAAGCACTCTCTCAATGCTTTTGAGACACCTCCCAAGCGTCGCAAGACTATAATGGATATTGATGAGGAAGTTCGTAGGCTAGATAGAGTTATCATAGACCTCCAGTCCTCAATTAATTCCCTCACTAGGCAGCTCTCTAACCACAACACTGTTATACTAGGCCTTAGGCAGGATCTTGCCAGTGCCAACAAGAAGATCAAGGAATTAGAGCGCCGTTAAGTTATCTAGATTAGACCTTGAGGCAATGCATCTTAGTCATTTATCTTTAAAATCGGTTTAGGTTTGCAATTATCATCAGTTTGCTATTATTATCAGTTTGTTATCAGTTTGCTATCAGTCTTTTGTAATAAATGCCTCAAGATCAATAAAGAGTATTACTATTATTATGTCTTGTGTGTCTCTACTTTATTTTTGTGCAAGAAAGCAGAAAACAAGTATGGGGGAGATCCCTCAACATGCCAAACACACTCCGACTACACCACTCCACGATTCAGGTACACACTCTGCACACTTTACTTCATACATACATTTATTTTGGATTATGCAGATTACTGTTTCCGACATGATAAAATAAAAAGATTAAAATATTTCTAATCATGATTAATCTCAATCTGTGATATTTCCTGAAAACTTGCGATTATTATAAAATCATTTTAAAACCCTGTGTTACTTAAGTCAATATGGAATATGTGATGGTAGAGTATGAGTTTCTTATTCTTGATATCATTGTTGCTTGGAGAATTTATTTCAAAATATTCAAAATTCTAGCTACCATCCTCAGTGTTTTATATGCCTGATAAAAATAAAAATATTAATGATGATTATAAAGCTATCTACTCTGTATTGAGTTTGTTCAAAATGAGTTAGACCCTTGTTGAGAGATTTATCATGCTCCTAAGATCAAGACATTATTTCAGAAAGATTCACTCTTCTGAAGTATTATTGCATTAGAGGCATGGGCTATGCAAAAATAAAAATATTTCGAGGAAATAAAAAGGAGCAAGTGCTCGACAACCTCGCAGAAAAAATGGACAAGTGTCCGGCAGTAGAATTAGGGGTACCTCGGTATCCACTTAAAAAAAATGAAATGAAAATGATAGCCCATGGTCCCTCTAATAAGCAATATGCCAGCAAGAGTTGACAAAGATTTTAATTTCCAAAGTCTTTGATCTAAGAGTATGACATTCCCCTCCTCGGATCCCGTTTTGATCAGGCAATAAATGCAAAGTAAGAATGCTTGCGAATTTTTGCAAAATAAAACAGCCTCAGTGAGATATATATATAAAAGATAATGAGTGATCTGAGAGAACCTATGAGGATAAAAAGGTATGCTAACTTTCTTTCAAAAATATACAAAAGCTCCAAGTGACAGGATTGAGAAGAAAGGATCTTTACTCTTAACCATAAACATCCCTGACTATGGTACATAGTGGAATTTTAACACCCTGCAATTATATAAAGAGAATGTTTTAAATGTTTTACCCCAGATATTTTTCTTAACCATCCTTTTCTCGAGGACGAGTAAAAGCCTAAGTATGGGGGTATTTGTTGACGGTTCTTAAGTATCAATTTTAATTATCAAATAAACAAGAGAAAGGACCAATATGCAAACAACACCTAGAATTAGGGTTTGATCTGACAGAATTCCACGAGTTTTGTTGTTTATCTGTTTCTGCAGGGGGTTATCAGGAAATAAGGAAGAAAGGCCCACATGTCGGGATTACATAAAGATATCAACGCACCGCGCAATTTTACATCATCTAGAAGACTCCAGAAGCCACGAGACCGAAGCGGAGGCAAAACTGGGCCAGGCCCAGGGCGCCCGCCCCCCTGCTGGAGCCAAATCAGGACTCTTTCGTTCGGGATATTCCACCGACCTATTGGATCAAGAAAAACATAGTACCACCTCGGCTATCGACCCAAAAACGCATAGAAGGGGAGGACTATATAAGCAAGGCCCCCCTGGCCCCTAGAGAAGACATGAAGAAATTATCATAGAGACTGAGGGGTGCCCTCGAAGGAAAACCTCTTCTCTAATTAATATTTCTTTTTAGGCTTAGCAATCAATGTAAGGTAGAAATAGATCTTCTAGTTTCTACTAGATTGAGAGAGATAGAGTGGAGGTGTAGAGTGGAGGAAGCCCGGCCTGTCGGTGTCTACTCCAAGCTTGTACCTGCGGGACCAAGTTCTCCTAACCCGAAGCTTGCTCCTAGGATTCTTCAGTAATTCGACTTCTAAATTCTAGTAAGTTCTTGTTTTATTGTTCTTATGGTTTATGAGTTTACTTTAATCTCTTTGCGTAGAGTTTAGAGTAATCATTGCTGGCGTAAACGTGGTGTTTAGGCTAGGGTACTCATAGATATTCCCTGACTAGCTGGACCGTGGTAGTAGCGAGGAACGTGACAATTCCGAGTTACCTTTATAGATCACATCTCGTTAGCAGGAAGGATAGGGTTTATAGGTGCGGGTTGAACATCCTTTGTGGTGTCTAGATTCCGTTAGCCTCCCCATTAGAACAGTAGATCATCCTTACCAAGGTTAGAAGGAGACTACGGTTGCAGTCTTCTCTATTTATCACTCACATCGAAAGACATTCTTTGTGCCTAAAGGTTAGTAGTAATAGACCAGTTAGTCAGATGCACTCTTTCTCCTAGTGGCAAAAAAATAAATACGATACTCTAGATAATTTCCCGGGTGAAGTGCTCACCGATATCCGTGCGCTTGCGGATAAATTCCTTATTGCGTTCCCAAATATCAACACCAAGGCGGGCAAGATTCGACCAGGCTACGCCTAGAGAACCTTGAGAAATCAGAGATCTAGCAAAGGATTAATGAGCTGTTCAACTTGGGCGACAGCAGCTTCGTAAGAAGCGACAACCGAATGCACGCCTATAAGCTGGGTCGGCCAGCTCCCAAGGTAATTGTAGTTCTTTCGCAATGTTCCAAAAGCATGACATTCTTATGCTAATGACTTGTTGTACTTTTGTTGTAGATCGGAGACGTGGATCGGGCAACGATGTATGTGTCACTGGCGCCCGGTATGGAACCTCCGGCCGGAGTGGGTCCTCCAGCGGTCATCGCTGCTCGGTGTGACCAATACACCAGCAGCGACGAGGAGGGGAGCCGTCGAGCGTCGACCACCGACGACAGGGTGGCCGGTAAGAGGCCAATGGCTGCGGAGCCATCTGCAGCAGAGGCAGTGCCAGCAGCTGTAGGTCCCATAATGGGCCAGGGGTCGACCTCAGACACCCGAGCGCCCAAGCGGCGCTGGCTTATCATAAATGTTGACGATGATGACGAGGAAGAAGAGGCGGCTCCACTTTGGTCTGTAGACCCCGCAACCGCCCGGATGTCGCCATGGGCGATAGAGGTCGGGTTGCCGGAGATCCGCCTGCCGCGCACATAGAGCAGGCGCGACGGGGGGCGGTCGAGACAGCAGCGACAGCCGGGAGAGCTAGGAGACGGTTCTTCATGGCAGCGCACCGAAGCTCCGATCTGTAAGTTCATCGAGAAAAGTGTCTCTTCGCTCTCTCTCTTTTTTATGAAGTTTGATGTCGGTATGGTAATTTGAATTAACTCGTCTTTATAGTGCTGCCTCGAATATTGATCCTGGCAATGTTGCGAGCTCGAGGACAACCGAGCCGACAACTGCCGATCATGATGTCGCAGAGCAGACCGTCCGCGAGCAGCCTGTGGAGTAGCCCGCCGTTGTGTCTGCGGCGGAGGTCGTCGAGGAGAACCCGGTTCAAGACAAGGCTAGGGCGGGCACCCCAACAAGGGGTGATGAGACCGTAGGGACACCTCCCCCGAGCAGCGCAGTGGAGGAGGAAGACAATGTCCCGTCCCCTTCTCCGGCAGAAGAGAGGGCCCCGACTCCAGCCCCAGCAGAAGCTTCCACGCTGGAGGGCTCCCATAGCCGGGGTAAGGGTCTTATGATACCCGTTACCGTGGCTGGGGGTAGCACAGAGGGTGAGGAGGCCCAGGCGGCCTCCGATGACGAAGTGGAGGAAATCTAGAGGCGTCCCCACGACGGTCGCCAACACGTTTATGTATGGCGCCAGCGTGGGGATCACTGGGCCGGCCACGAGGAGATCGCCGAGACCGAGGAGGCGGAGAGGGTGGAGCGTGCTGCTAAGTGGCTCGTCAATGAAGTTAAGGTGAGTGGTCTTATGCTCTGCTAGAGTATATGTATATATATACCATGGTTTGTTCACTGTGTGGTATGTTTGTTTTCCGCAGGATGCAATGAAAACGGCGAAGTACCGGAAAAGGTGCTTCAACCAAATTGAGGGCGTGGTTGCCAAAAATAAGGCCCTGACCGCGGAGGTGGACCGCCTTCGGCTAGAGGCCAAAAGGGAGGCGGTCGAGAAGGTGGCTCAGGAAGAGCGTCTGCTAGACCTGACTCGGCGATTAGCCGATAAGGACCGTGAAAGGAAGGGTAAGTCGGATTTCCGAATAGTTGCAGTTAACTATGTTGTCGGTTTTGATGACGAACAATTATTACTTTACGTCTGGAGGAGGAGATCGAGCGTCTCCGAAAGGAGAGAGATCAGCTCGACCAGGAGCGTGCTTGTGCGCTGGAAAGCGAGGGCAAGGTTGGTGAGGAGCTGAAGACCAGGAGCCGGGAGCTGGCTGGTAGGATCTGTTTTGTTCTTTTCGACCATGAAGTTTTTTATATTGCCATAGCATGTTGCTGACTGTTTGCTTTCTTTTTTCCTTGGAATTGGTCAAAGTGCTCAAGGCCAACGCCAAGAAGCACGTTGAGGACCTGGTCAAAGATCGGGACTCCTAGAAGACGAATTGCATAAAGCTCTACAAAGGAGTGGCTCCGGTGCTGGATCTGATCAGCCCCGAGCTTCCCGAGGACCAGCCTCGCGCGCCGAGGCTGACCCCAGTCGAGAAGGCGCACCAGGCGTGGAGCTAGCTTCAGCAGTTCATCAAGGATGTCGGGGAGTTTGTTGGGGCGCATGTCCTTAGCATGGTGCGCGCCCACTAGCCCCTGGTCGACCTGTCCCGGCTGGAAATGGGGTACCCCAAGGAGGTCGGTCCGAAGGAGGCGGATGACCTTCACGTCGACCTGCTCGACCTGTCATCGACTGTGATCTGTGCTATAAACCTTTGCAGGACATCCACCCCCCTCCCCCCCCCGAGCAGCCAGGATCAGACAAGTCGGCCAGGGAGTTGTCGGGGGCGTCGATTGCTTGCGGTCTTGACCAGCCAAGCGCCGGTGGCCCCGACCCCTTCGGCGGGACGAGAGACCCACGCGGGTGATCACCCCAATCAGTAGGTTCAATAGAGTAGTCTGTAGGAATAGACTAGAAGCCGCCCAGAGGGGTGTTTATTGTAAACTTTGTATATAAAGTTTGTAATAAAGTACAAATTTTGAGAACCATGGTTTTGAGCGCTGTAAATAAATTTGCTTGAGTGATGTATCACTGAATCATGTTGAGTGCTCTTGAGTAGCTTGTCAAGGAAAATTATTGTCACTCTTGTCGAGTATTCTGCACATGTAAAAGTATATAGCAAAGAAGACAAACTTTATTATTATTCATTAAAAGAGAGGTTCATGTAAGATATACTGAAACTTAGGGATAGAAACATCGTAATTTGTCTATGTGCCAGGAGTTGGGCAGGCTTGTTCCATCTGGGTACGCCAGTCTATAAGATGTAGGGCGTGTAACTTTGGCAACCACAAAAGGTCCCTCCCAGGATGTAGATAACTTGTGCATTCCTTCCTGACTCGTTTTCCATTTGAGTACCAGATCACCGACCACGAAGGAGCGGTCTTTGACGTTCTTGTTGTGGTATCGTCTTATGGCCTCGAGATACTTTGCTGTTCGAAGGCAAGAAACCAAATGTCTCTCTTCTGTGCAGTTGATTTCGAGTTCTCTGGTGAGTTCTGGTGAAGACTGGTCGAAATGCTCGACTCTTGGGGATTCAAAGGCTACGTCGGAGGGGAGCACTGCCTCAGCCCCATAAACCATAAAATAGGGGGATGCACCTGTGTTCCGACTAGGCTGTGTTCGGAGACCCCAGACCACTGCTGGTAATTCTTTCATCCACCGTCCCGGCGCCATGTCATTTTCCGTGTACAACCTCTTTTTTAGTGCATTGATAATCATTCCGTCGGCTCGCTCAACTTGACCATTGGCTCGAGGATGGGCCACCAACACGTATTTTATGACTATGCCTTTGTCATCACAGAAGTCCCAAAATGTAGTGCCAGTGAACTGAGTGCCCAGGTCGGTGATTATGCTATTGGGAATCCCGAATCTGTGTATGATTTGATTGAGGAATTCTACAGCATTCTCGGAAGTTGCTTTGACCAGTGGCATCTACTCGATCCACTTGGACAACTTGTCAATTAGCACGAAAACGAATTTGAAATTGCCGGGAGCTGGTTTGAATGGCCCAATCATGTCGAGGCCCCAACAGGCGAAAGGCCAAGACGATGGAATGGTCTGGATCTCATGAGCAGGTATGTGGATCCTCTTGGCGAAGAACTGGCACCCTTCACAATGCCGGACCAGCTTCTCGGCGTCGGCGACTGCGGTTGGCCAGTAAAAATATTCTCGGAAAGCCTTTCCGACCAACGTTCTAGAAGCAGCATGATTGCCATAGGACCCAGCGTGTATGTTGTCTAGCAGCTTGATGCCATCATCTTGAGTTATGCATTTCAACAAGACTTCGGAGCTTGCGTTCTTGCGCATAAGTTTACCGTCGACGAGTATATAGTTTTTGGCTCGTCGGATAAGACGTTTGTTCTCAGTTTTGTTGTGAAATCCCGAACCGTCTGAGAGGTACTTAACGAAAGGAGCGCGCCAGTCGTTGCCATCGGTTGTCGGAGTGGTGTTTCCTATGAGCAGCGTCTCGTTGGGTGGCTTGTCGTCCAGGTCCGTTCCGACGCTTGGTGTGTGAATGTCCTGAACAAAAACACCTTGTGGAATCTGGGCCGGGGATGATCCTATCTTCGACAGCGATCTGCTACTTGGTTCTTATCCCGGACCACGTGGATGTACTCTATGCCATAAAAATTTGATTCCCACCTCTGGATTTCTTTGCAGTACCGGTCCATCTTCTCATGAGTCGTGTCCCACTCCTTATTTAACTGGTTGGTGACTAGGGCAGAGTCACCGTAGACGTAAAGGCGTTTGATTCCTAGTTCGACGGCCAATCAGATGCCATGCAGGCATGCTTCGTACTCGACGACGTTGTTGGATGCTGGATAGAGGATCCTAAGGACGTAGCGAAGTTTGTCTTTGTTTGGTGAAATAAAAAGTATTCCGGCGCCGGCTCTATTGATGTTTAAGGACCAGTGATCGAAGACATCTAGAGAGGGTGGTGCGTTGAGATTTGTCCATTCTGCGATGAAGTCGACCAGGGCTCGAGACTTGACGGTAGTGCGACTGTGGAAGTCCAAAGAGAATGGGCACAATTCCATGGCCCATTTTACAATTCTGCCGTTGGCGTCCTTGTTGCGCAAGATGTCCCCCAACGGAAAACCCATAGTAACTAAAACGCGATGGCCATCGAAGTAGTGCTTCAGCTTCCTTGAGGAGATTAAGATGGCATAGATTAGCTTTTGTATCTGTGGATACCTGGTCTTGGATTCGTTTAGGACTTCACTTATAAAGTATACCGGTCTCTGGACTTTGTAGACGTGGCTTGGTTCATCCCGCTCTACCACGAGCACCGTAGAGACCACCCGATCAGTTGCTGCTATATAAAGAAGCAGGTCCTCGTTAGGTTGAGGCGCGGTGAGGACGGGTAGCGAGGTGAGGAAAGTTTTGAGCTGGGCATATGCGATGTTGGCCTCTTCTGTCCAGGAGAATTTCTTGGATGCCTTTAGTAGCTTGAAGAAAGGAAGCCCTTTTTCTCCCAGCCTAGAGATAAACCGGCTGAGAGCAGCCATGCATCCCGTGAGTTTTTTAACGTCTTTAACGTTTCTGGGAGGTCCCATATCAAGCACCGCCTTGACTTTTGATGGGTTTGGCCGTATGCCGTCGCGGCTGACGACGTTGCCGAGTAGTATATCGGAGGGGACACCAAAAATGCATTTTTTGGGGTTAAGCTGCCACTTGTACTTGTTTAGCGCTTTAAATGTACGGTCTAAGTTGTCAATCGGAGTGCAGGCGTCCCTGGTTTTGACAACAACTTCATCGACGTAAGCCTCGACAAGGTCGTCACGTATCTCGTCGTCGAGGCACTGCTAAATGGCTCGTTGATAAGTAGCTCCGACGTTTTTTAGTCCAAAAGACATGGTGGTGTAGTAGTATGCACCGAAGGGAGTGATGAAGGAGGTTTTAATCTGGTCGTCTTCTTTTAACGAGATCTGGTGATAACCAGAGTAGCAATCGAGAAAAGATAGTAGTTCGCATCCGGCCGTCGAGTCGACCACCTCGTCTATACGGGGGAGACCAAAAGGATCTTTAGGACAGTGTTTATTGAGATCGTTGTAATCAACGCACATTCTCCATTCATTATTCTTTTTTCTTACAAGGACCGGATTGGCGAGCCAATCGGGATGATACACTTCTTTAATAAACTCGACTGCTAAAAGCCATGTGATCTCTGTCCTAATAGACGAGCAAGTCTTCCTATTTGGGATCCAGATTGGCTCCGATGAGAGCCGTCTTCTCTAGGCTGCCATCGACCAGCTGGACTTCCTTGTGCTCCTTGGACTTGGTGTTTTTCCTTAGCATCTCTTGCTCGGGTAGCTTGAGCTGGTCGGTAGAGATTTGAGTTGTTTGTGTTACTGTTTCTGCCATGCGAATCAAGAGGTCGATTGCCTCGGTGATTTTGAAGCTTTCCTCTTCGCAAGTGTATGCTGTGTAGACGTTGCCTGTGACAGTCAGGACACCCTTCTCGGTTGGCATCTTGAGAACCAGGTATGAGTGTTGACGGTCCTTAAGTATCAAATTTAATTATCAAATAAACAAAGAAAAGGATCCAAATGAAATCAACATCTAGACTTAGGGTTTCATCTGACAGAATTCCATGAGTTTTGGTGTTTGCCTATTTCTGCAGGGGGTTATCAGGAAATACGGAAGAAAGGCCCACATGTCGGGATTACATAGAGATATTAATGTGCTGTGCAATTATCTTACATCTAGAAGACTCCAGAAGCCACGGGAAGGAAGCGGAGGCCGAACGGGGCCAGAGGCAGGGCGCCCGCCCTCCTGCCCTAGGCGCTCGCCCTGACATGGAGCCCAATCAGGACTCTTTCTCTCGGGAGATCTCCACCGACCTAAAGGATCAAGAATAACCGTTTCATCAATGTCGGTTTGATCCGACGGCCCAGGTTCACTTGAGGGGACTATATAACCAGACCCCCTGGCCCCTGGAGGAGGCACCCCTTGATCATTATTCATTATTCATAGACAGAGGAAAAGCTAGGGTTTAGAGATGAGAGCTCTCCTCTCTTCTCTAAACTATAGTAGATCTAGATAGTAGCAAGATGGAGAGCGAAGGAGGATTAGAGGAGAGGCCGGCCTGTCGGTTCTTCCTCCGGTTGTACTTCGTCATGATCAAGCTCTAATCAAGCTTGCTCATGGGATGACTTTGGTAATCTACTTCTAATTCATTATGCAATTACTAATCATGTATGTTCTGGTTCACAACTCTTTTGAGTACTTTAATCTATAGGACGCTATAGGTGAGAGTTGTAGTATAGGTGTAAGCGAGATGCTTAGATCTAGATTACTTGTGGATATCCCCTCTCTAGCTAGATCGTGTGGTAGGCCGCTTAGGTGATAGTTACGTTGGTCCTCTGTAGTCCACCTCTTGTTAGCAGGACGGGTAGGGTTTATCGGCCTAAGGATAAGCATCCTTTGTGGTGTACTCTTATCACATGGTTCGTCCCAGACATAGACATACCCCTTTGAAGTAGAGAAACCATAGTTATCATCTCTATTCTGCTACCATCGCCCATATACTAGATTGCTCTATTCTCTATTCCCATATTATCACTCACTGTTATCCTACCTTTCATATTGTTCTTATTCGATTCTACCATCTTTCCTATTTACACCTATCTACTATCTTGGTTAAGTTAGAGCGTAGATCAGTTCTCCCGTTTCCCTGTCTATACAATAAAACCTTTAACCGGGTAAAAGCTTCAACGGTATCCGTGCGCTTGCGGATTATCTGTGTGCGTATAAATACCATAGTACACTCTAGTGCCATGCTGGGGATGACAACCTAGTATTCAAGTGGTGTTAGCAAGTGTCAACAAGCATTTTTGGCGCCGTTGCCGGGGAAACGGTTGCTGAGTTGACTATGAACTTGCTTAATCATTTTCTAAAAAAATAAAAAAATATATATTCTTTTCCTTTTATCCTTTGCCTCATCACTGCTATTCTTTCTTCTTATCTAATCCTTAATCTCTGGTCTATCATGAATTCAAACATGTCTATCTATGAATTTCATAGACCTACGGGCATACATCTCGAACCACTAAAATCTTCACAGCCTATTATAGCATCTAGTTTTGAGATAGACCCCGAATACATAGAATTTGTTCAAAAACAACCTTTCTTAGGAGAAGGTGAAGAAAACCCATACACACACCTAAGAGAGTTTTATTGAGTCTGTGACCTCCTTCGCATAGAAGGCATGTCCGATGAGACCCTTAAATGGAAGCTCTTTCCGTTCTCTTTAACAGGAAAAGATAGACATTGGTACAAACTCAAAGTAAGGAGTGTTCATGGAGATTGGAAGGAGTTATACAGTAGTTTTCTTTCTAAATATTTTCCAATCTCCAAAGTGGCGGAACTTCGGCGTGAGATTATTTCTTTTAGACAACTGGAAGAAGAATCTCTTAGGAAATCATGGGACCGCTTTATTAACATTACTCTCACTGGCCCAAAGCTTTCTATTCCAGAAGAAGTTCTTCTAATTCACTTTTTTGAGGGCCTTAGTGGGGAAAATAAGCAAACCTTGAATACAGCCTCTAGAGGATTCTTCTATCACCTACCTGCTAGTGAAGCTTGGAATTTGATTGATTTATTAAGTGGAAAGTCTCCTAGCTTTTATATCCCTGAAAAAGAGATAGAACCAATTCCTAGACAAGAAGAAGAAGTTTCGATAGCCAGATCACAACCACTTCAATTCCAAACTTTAGCTATCGATCCTAAACCATCAATACCCCAAAATTCTCCAAGGGAGGAAGGAATTCCGACCTTAAATCTTTCAGATGCTGATGGTTTAGACTTCTGGTTCCATAAGAGACCTTCAAGCAGGGATAATTCAAATCCTCGCAATAATGGTTCTCTTAGAGAATGTCCTAGTTCCTGTTATGAAGAAGTCGAGGATGACATATCAAGTGAAGGAGAGCTAAGCCATATTGAAAATTCTAACACCTCCCCTTTCCTGATCACAAGTTCTAAATGGCTAGAATGTGTAGAATGGATGGATAAGGAAGAAGCCTTAATGAATTCTGACTTTGGTTCAATTTCAAATGGTGAGTTCTTGACTCCCTTTGAAGATGGGATTCATCCAACTATAGAAGAGGACATAAGTGAGACCAATCCAAGAGAAACTCTGAACATTCAGATTGGAGACGAAGATAACATTAATGAGCATGGAATTTATTTCATAGCCACTTTGTTTACTCCATGCTCATATGCAACATCTTCCTAATCTATTGGTCTCTCCAACATCACCACATTTGAGATCTCCAACCCCCTCTTCCTTTCTATTTATAAAAACTTTAAAAGGGCGGTTGTCGATGCATATGTCTATAATAAATATTGCAGATCTCGTTGAGTTGATCTTGATTTAGGTCAGCGTTGGAAGGGAAACCACTTCGCCGACATAAATTGATGGTTTCCCAAGGACAAGCTTGGTGTCCTAAAATAAGCACTGATCAGATCGTAACATGAGTTTTTAATTATTTGCAACATTACCTTGTGTATTGAGCATATAAGGATAATTGTAAAAATATTCCTTCGGGTATTCTTGTCACTAACCTTTCCAGGATTGGAGCAAGAAGATCGGATGAATGACAAGCACAAGGTATGTCCAATCAATCATCATGCAACACTGAATTAAATTCATCCAAACTTGAATTCTGCAAAATTCAAGCTTGGGGGAGTACTTTACATAAAAACATCCTTTGCCATGTTGTTATGTTGGTTGTCCCTACCGTTAAGACATGCTCAAATTGTTAAACACTAATCACACTACTTCATCTCCACTTGAGTAGATCTCTATAAATGTTGTCATGTTACCTTTGTCTATTTACTAGTAAGTGTTAGTTTGGAAGTACTGCACATACTTCTATTGTCTTTTAAATTAAGCATGGTGCTTAGGTTAAACAGCCTTCCTTAATCCGATTAGACATGGAGTCTAGTTCGGTTATTGAACTAAAAACTGCTTGTGTATACATTGGTATATTTTTGTCGGACTAACCCCTGCAGAAAAACTTTCAATATCGATTTGGGAAGTCCTAAGATAAACTCACATCAGAGACGAAGAGAGTGACACATGAAGTTTAACAATTTGCACAAGAAGGACATAGCTCATTCATCATAGAGAGATGATCCATGGAGGGTGCCACAAACACGATGCACAACCACTAAGAAAGGAAAGCTTCCACAAGGTGATACTACACCATCACTCTTCAAGTAAGGTAACACCTTAAGGTACTTGACTATCACTTTTATAAGCTTCTCTTTGGTTCTGGCGTTCATATAAATAAAAGAGACAAACATGTATGATTTACAACTCTAGATTAACCAACCCAACTGATTCAACATGTTTAGTCCTTTAATCCTTGTTCTTAGTACTACCTCCATGATCCCACACTCCTAATCATATGAGCTAAAATGTTACACATTCAATCATTGAGAGATATAAAGAAAAAGACATATACATAGATAGATTATCTTTCCATAAGGTTGAGCGATCTGATCTGACAAATGTTATAAGTGCTACACTCATGAACTTTTCATCCATCAACTTTGTCTTGCTCACTATGCTTAGGGTTAGAGAAGAACAAATACACTTTAGGTTTTGTTGGTGTTTTCCACCAACAGGACCCATGCACTTGATCTCTGCCTTGTCTCTATGAGCAGGTACACTTCGAGCAAAACACGGAGGAGTTTTATAACTCTCAGACTCTACCAAGTGAAGGACCTGGATCTACAAGCACAAACACACTGAGCAGGATACTGCCAACGCCGCACTTCGAATTGCTGGGCAAACGAAGAGGTGCAGACGTCAAGGTCCGCACCTGAATCAAATGACGCACCTGAAGAATGAACACGGTGAGAAGTCTTGTTAAGAAGACTTAAAACATTGAACCCTCGCCGAAAGGTAAGATCGGTAGTTATCCATATTTATCCTTTCTCCATTCCCTTTCCCCTTTAATTATTTACTTTCCTTAAATAGATTATTAGTTAATCATGCTATCTTGAGAAGGAAATAAAAATGTTAAAAAATACTAATCCCCATGTGAGTATACCAGTGGCATAAAACCCATAAGTACCTTCACTGTGGTGGCATAAAAATAAAATAAATATTTCTTTTCTGCTTTATAAAATAAAAACATAAAACAGGGAGTAATATTTATTGAGGAAGCTCAACATGATGAAGGCTAGATATTTATGCTAACACTTAATTAGTTCCACAAGCTTTGTTGTCTATTTGAGCTCCACAGAATTTAAGAATCAAGAAGACTAGCAGACGGAGGACATTCTAATCGCTGTCAGAATGCTGCTGACTTTCAAATACACCTCTCCCACCTGCTAGCTACATCAAGAGAAATTACGTCAAAATTCAGCTTGGGGGAGAGCACCCCCATTTATCTCGCTAAGTATTTCCACCTATCTTTATACTTATATTATATTAGACTATTAAAATACATAAACTATGAAAAACCAAATAAAGGTTTTGTGCTTATATATATATATCTTTTGCTTAATGTGTTTAATAGATAAATAAAGTGGCTATGCTAATCTGAATCTTAATAATAAAACTCTAGCATGATATGATGAATAGTTGCTCCGCCTAATTTGCAAATTTGAAGTTCTCTCTCAAGTTTAGACAAAACTGTTATAATTTAAAGCTTGCTCTAGATCTAAACTTGTGGGATGAAAACTTGATCTGAAATCTAAGTTGTTAACAGATATGATATGGGAAGGATGAGCTGCTATTTATCTGTTCCTAGAGATGCTAGAATTCTGGAGAATTTTATCTTTGAAAAATCTTTAAAATATTACATGATGAGTTTCTGTATGATGAAAGTTTAAATTCCTACCACAGCCATATATACATGCTTGCTAGACTTTGAGCCATAAATTTACTATTTACTGCTTATGAGCATTGAGTGTGGTCAAGCTGTGTAGACCCTTAGGAGATTGTCATGTGGTTAAATCAAGATTCACTTGCACGTTCACTCATATATGCTACTTCTACTCCGGAAGTACCATCCACATATATCCAGCCATGTCCATCTCCAGAACCACCCAAAAATATTCTACTCCTAATCCGGGAGAGAATAGCCAAAAATATTTCTATTTTCCCTTGTGAAATAAATGCTCAAGTTATCTTGCTACTACCACTTGCTATATTATCTCAAGAGATGAGTGCTCTGAAAAAAAAAGAGAAAAAAAATAAACGAGGAAATAAACAGGGGCAAGTGCCTGGAACCTCGAAAGAAAGAAAAAGTGAGACGAGAGGTAAAAATGGACAAGTGTCCGACAGTAGAATTAGAGGTACAAGATACCCACCTGAGAGGAAAGAAAAAGAAGAGCATCCCATTCTCCTCATAAAGTTTCAAAAAAGCAAGGAAGGTATGTATCCCCTCAAAAGAGCAAAAGTAGAATTAGACTTCCACCATTGTTATCACCATCATCACCATACACCATTCATTCACCACACATGCACATCTTGATTTGGCTTATTGATTTGTTTCTTTGGATCCATGGTTTGACTATACAATAAATGACTTGTAAGTATGTATACTTTATCTCCCACCTATGAGCTCCAGATATCAAAACCTTATTAGTGTAGGGTGAGAGAGAAGGCAATATCACTATGCCTCATACCACAAATACTACATACTTTGAGAGAAGGCATATACCATCACTGCCTTGGTAAGGATCTAGAAATACCACAAAAGAGAGACTAGAGAGAGTCATACAAGGAATCTCTGAGTTTTATTTGAAAATCTGCAAAAACTCTAGAGCTATAGCTGATCAAGAATAAGAGACATGGCACTTGGCTAGACTGTTCTATCTTTTAACTACTCAAGACAGAAGTGACGGTTACAAGTCCCATGGTGAAAGATAAAGTAAGTAAGTTTTCGTTCTTGACAGTTTACTCTAACTCAGAGATGAGATCTTATTTAAACGCATGTGTACCGTCAAATTTTTAAGATATTGCAACAACTTCTGATCCATTGCTGAGTCTATCCTTGCTCAGGGACGAGCAAGAGGTAAGCTTGGGGGAGTTTGTTGACGGTCCTTAAGTATCAAATTTAATTATCAAATAAACAAAGAAAAGGATCCAAATGAAATCAACATCTAGACTTAGGGTTTTATCTGACAGAATTCCATGAGTTTTGGTGTTTGTCTATTTCTGCAGGGGGTTATCAGGAAATACGGAAGAAAGGCCCACATGTCGGGATTACATAGAGATATTAACGTGTCGCGCAATTATCTTACATCTAGAAGACTCCAGAAGCCACGGGAAGGAAGCGGAGGCCGAACGGGGCCAGAGGCAGGGCGCCCGCCCTCCTGCCCTGGGCGCCCGCCCTGACTTGGAGCCCAATCATGACTCTTTCTCTCGGGAGATCTCCACCGACCTAAAGGATCAAGAATAACCGTTCAATCAATGTCAGTTTGATCCGACGGCCCAGGTTCACTTGAGGGGACTATATAACCAGACCCCCTGGCCCCTGGAGGAGGCACCCCTTGATCATTATTCATTATTCATAGACAGAGCAAAAGCTAGGGTTTAGAGATGAGAGCTCTCCTCTCTTCTCTAAACTAGAGTAGATCTAGTTAGTAGCAAGATGGAGAGCGAAGGAGGATTAGAGGAGAGGCCGGCCTGTCGGTTCTTCCTCCGGTTGTACTTCGTCATTATCAAGATCTAATCAAGCTTGCTCATGGGATAACTCTGGTAATCTACTTCTAATTCATTATGCAATTACTAATCATGTATGTTCTGGTTCACAACTCTTTTGAGTACTTTAATCTATAGGACGCTATAGGTGAGAGTTGTAGTATAGGTGTAAGCGAGGTGCTTAGATCTAGATTACTTGTGGATATCCCCTGTCTAGCTAGATCGTGTGGTAGGCCGCGTAGGTGACAGTTACGTTGGTCCTCTGTAGTCCACCTCTCGTTAGCAGGACGGGTAGGGTTTATCGGCCTAAGGATAAGCATCCTTTGTGGTGTACTCTTATCACATGGTTCGTCCCAGACATAGACATACCCCTTTGAAGTAGAGAAACCATAGTTATCCTCTCTATTCTGCTACCATCGCCCATATACTAGATTGCTCTATTCTCTATTCCCATATTATCACTCACTGTTATCCTACCTTTAATATTGTTCTTATTCGATTCTACCATCTTTCCTATTTACACCTATCTATCTATCTTGGTTAAGTTAGAGCATAGATCAGTTCTCCCATTTCCCTATGGATACAATAAAACCTTTAACCGGGTAAAAGCTTCAACGGTATCCGTGCGCTTGCGGATTATCTGTGTGCGTATAAATACCATAGTACACTCTAGTGCCATGCTGGGGATGACAACCTAGTATTCAAGTGGTGTTAGCAAGTGTCAACAATGAGTAGTGCGGAACTGCCATGAACTTGGTAAGTGAGGGACGGCCTAGAATTGCGTGGTAGGTCTCGTCGAAGTCGGCGACCACGAAGTTAACAAACTCTGTGCGGAAGTGGTCTAGCGTTCCAAATTGGACGGGCATCGTTATCTGGCCGAGGTGTACTGAACTTTGACCTAGCAAGATGCCCCAGAACTAAGCGTCATATGGTTTCAGCTGCGCCAGAGTTAGCTTGAGAGCAGGCAAGCTGTTGTGAAACAGGATGTCGATGGAGCTACCCCTGTCGACGAGCACGTGTTCGAACCTGACGATGTTGATGCACGGGTCCAGGATCAACGGGAAACGCCCTAGTTCTAAGATGGCAGCCCACTGGTCCTGTCTGTTGAAGGAAATCTCTCGATGCTACCAGGGAGGGAATTTAGGGTTGGTGATCAATCCATCGGTGCTGTCCACATTGAGACAAGCCCTCTTCAAGAGATTTCTTTCTCTCTTTGACTCGATGGAGACTTTGCCTCCAAAGATAGAGTGTACCACATCTGTGGGACTGACATATTAGTGTCGTGGATCCCTATCCTAGTCATCGTTGTCATCTTCCTGACTGCGTTTGTCCTGTTTCCCGTTTTTCTTTGCGGCATCTCCCTGAGCAGCCCACTGTGTGTAGATGCTTTTGAGGACACGACATTCTTCCATCATGCGGTTGGACTTGGGATGGAGTTGGCATGGTCCTTTCAGCGTCTTGTTGTAGTCTTCCTAATAGTCTTGTCATCCATTAGGACGCTTGACTGTGTTTACCTCGTGATCGTTGTCGCGAGGTCGCTTGCCTCTGAAATCGTCACGATTATCACGACACCTGTCCTACCCTTCTCGGTGGTCGTGGTTGTCGCCGCGGTGGGGATTCCGGTTGTCGAAACGTCCACGGCTGTCGTCTCGTCGGGAAAGCTGCTCGGTTCCTTGTACGTCTTCTCGGATGAGCTTTTCTGCGTCGTCGGCATCGGCGTAGTTCTTGGCTGTGGTGAGGAGCTCGGCGACCATGGTTGGCCATTTGCACAGGAGTTTGCTTCTTAATGCTTCGTGGAAGCGTAGGCCCTTGATGAAGGCCGATATGGCCTCGTCGTGGGATATCTTCGGAATCTTGAGGCGCATATCCGAGAAGCGTCAGATGTAGTCGCGTAGGGGCTCATTCTTCCTGTCTCTTATCCTCTCAAGGTCGTATTTATTTCCAGGCTACTCGCAGGTAGCAATGAAGTTATCAATAAATGCCTGGCGCAATTCCTCCCAAGAATCAAAAGAGTCCTCTGGTAGACCGAGGAGACATTGGTGACCAGCTTGGTCAAGGACGACTGGGAAATAGTTTGCCATGACATGCTCATCTCCTGCTGCTGATTGGACTGCGATCTCATAAAGAGTGATCCAGTTTTCGGGATTCTCCTTGCCGTTGTACTTTTTAAGCTTCTCAAGCTTGAAATTGTGGGGCCATACGACTTGGCAAAGGTGTGAGGAGAACTGTATTAGGCCGGGGGGGCCATGTGCTGCATCATACTCGATGCGTCGCACGTTTTCGTGTACTGCTCGTTCCGTAATGCGCCTGTTGATGCGCTCACGGACATCCTTTGGAGGGATGTTGTGTCGTAGATCCCGGTCTTGGTTCACCTACTGACCGCGTCCGCGTCTTTGTTCGTGGTAAATGCCAGCGTCCCGACCACGATTGTCGCGATGGGTGTCCTTCCTTCGATTATTGATAGGTGAACGGCTACGACAGTGTCCATCGGGCCACGGTGAGGTGCGGCTGCGATGAGTCTGGTCAGAGGTGACCTCCGTATAGGAGATGGCTTGGACCCTTTTGAGCAGAGTAGCGGTCTGTCCCATGGCCGCAATCAGATGCGCCCGTATGTTGGTACAAACGTCCTGATATTCTGGAGTGTCCGGAAGTCGATCAAGATTTGCCATGGCGACGGCCACGTTGGCACTTGATGTCTTAAACACTTGCCGATTTCCGACAATGTCAAAAGCATCGTCAAGGTTGTTTGGGGTTAATTGCCGCTCCTCATCTGCTCGCCGCTGAGCATGATCGGCGTTGCGCTGTTCGCGCTGTTGTCTTTGTTCGTCGGTTTCACCGTCGACAACTGGTTCGTCATTGCTGACGATGAAAACCAGATCTCCTCGTCGAGGTGGAAAGACTGGAAAGTGGGAGAAACCCAGGGGGTAAGGTGGTAGATCCAAGTCGTAGTCTTCGTCCTCAGGGTGTAAAACCTCAGTATGGACAGATCCTGTGCTAGAGTTTGTGCTGGTGGCCTTGTCATCTGGTTAAGTACGGATGGATACCATGTTGACAAAGTGACAAGCTGTCCGCCTGGTTTCTCTCGGCGACAATCCCCTCTTCTCGAATGGAGAATCGGTATACCGGGAAAACTGATCAGCCGCGTTGCTCAGACCATGAGGGAAGTTCTGGTCTGGCGAGGCTGTCTTGAGTTTGACGGTCCGTCCCACGGTGGTCAATGTTATCGTCAGGGACATCCCAAGCCATTCATGCGTGGTGACACGAGTTGGTCGATGGGAGTCGAAAAAATTCGATCCAGACGCTTGATCGGGCTTGTGTGAAATCGAACCCACCAGGTTGGAGGCTTCGAGAAGTTTGTGGTCGGCGCGATCATGGGCTTGAAGAAAATCCGAGTTGTCGACTTGCTTTGCCCTGTAGCGAGGGAGCAAAGGTCGGGCCCTCAGAGTCGTAGTGATCGTGGTTGGTGTGATCGGGGTCGACGCCTCTACTGTCCCAGATCGGATCTGAGTTTCTTTCGGAGTCATGGTCGTAAGGCCGCCGCTGCGAGTTGTCAAAGTGATCTGGCCGACGGTGAACATGAGACCTTCAGCCACAGCCGCGGAAGCTGGGATGATGACCATCTTGTTCGTCTGGAAAACTGTACGCACACCCCCTACCTGGCGTGCCAGTGTCGACGAAAGCTAGTCGGCAGTCTACCTTGTGGTATACCCACGGTAGTAGTTTATCGGCACATAGGTGCGCAAGTTACGAACTTGATAGTGACGCAAGACACAGACAAGGTTTTTATCGAGGTTCGGCCGCCGTGTGGGCATAATACCTACGTCCTACGTCTGATTGTATTGGATTGTGTTGAGTTGAGATGAGTTGTCTAGGGGGTCCCTTGCCTCTCCTTATATATTCCAGAGGGCAGGGTTACAGATCTGGAAACTAATCCTAGTCGGTTAC
Organism: Sorghum bicolor; assembly: GCF_000003195.3. Classification (NCBI taxonomy): domain Eukaryota; kingdom Viridiplantae; phylum Streptophyta; class Magnoliopsida; order Poales; family Poaceae; genus Sorghum; species Sorghum bicolor. Next base: position 24,087,092 of record NC_012877.2, read on the forward strand.
AATTGCCATAGATATGCGATATCAATTCCTATTCTAACCGACTAGAATCCTGCTTGATCTCCACGTCTTGTTTCCTTGCACGAAACTCCGAGCAGTTGGATCAAGCCTCGAAATGTCTCGTGATGGACCAAGCCTCCTAGCCCAAGTCTAGCCATAAGGGTATAGGGGTTTATACACCCACAGTGGGGAAAAGAGTAACAATTAGCCTTGGATGAAATCAAGAATTATTTGGCAAATCCTCTAGTGTTGGTTCCACCTCAGCATGGGAAACCTTTCAGGTTATATTTGTCTACCGATGATACAGTCATCGGTTTAGCTCTCATTCAAGAATTTGAAGGAAAGGAGCGTGTAATTTATTATCTAAGTAGAAGATTGGTGGACGCTGAGACAAGGTATTCGACAATTGAAAAATTATGCTTATGCTTATACTTTTCTTGTGTCAAATTGAGACATTACTTGCTATCGGTCGAATGCACTATTGTGTGCAAAGATGATGCAGTCTGGTACATGTTATCAATGCCGATTATGAGTGGTAGAATCGGCAAGTGGATATTAGCATTGTCAGAATTCGACTTACGTTATGAATCGGCTAAAGCAGTCAAAGGGTAGATCATGGCCGATTTTGTAACTCAGCATTGTGGTACAGTGGATGCTTTGGAAATTGTTCCTTGGATGCTCTTCTTTGATGGATCTACATGTGATCCGGGGGCAGGTATCGGTATAGTGCTAGTTTCTCCTCGAGGAAAGAAGTATGAATTTTCTTTACCGATTGTTGTCACGTCGACAAATAATCAAGCTGAGTACCAAGCCTTAATCAAAGGATTAGAATTATTAAAAGAAGTTCATGCCGATGTTGTTGAAATTTTCGGTGATTCTATGCTTGTTATAAACCAATTGGCTGGGAGTTATGAATGCCGAAGTGAAGTTTTGATAGCATATTATGAAAGGTGTGTACAATTGTTGAAGGAATTCAGGGATTTCCAATTAGAGTATATTCCTCGGTTACATAATGAAGAAGCTAACCGATTGGCTCAACATGCCTTGGGATATCAACCCGTCTTGGAGATATTATCGGCAGTCAGTGCCGATGATTGGAGAAGAGAAATTATTGATTATTTAAAAGATCCATCCAAGAAAGTTGAGAGGCGTGTTAGGTTTCAAGCTACAAAATATGTACTCCTTGAAGAAGAATTGTATTATTGTACAATAGATAGAGTCTTGCTTAGATGTTTAGGTGATGATGAATCCAAGAGTTTAATGGGTGAAATTCATGACAGAGTATGCGGAGCACACCAATCAGCTTTTAAAATGAAATGGATGATTAGAAGAAATGGATATTATTGGCCGACTATATTTGAGGATTGCTTTAAGTATTTCAAAGGATGTCAAGGATGTCAGAAGTTTGGTAACATCCAAAGGGCGCCCGCATCGGCTATGAATCCTACTATTAAACCTTGGCCATTTAGGGGTTGAGCCATTGATCTCATCGGTCAGATTTATCTACCATCAAGCAAGGGGCATAAGTTTATCTTGGTTGCCACCAATTATTTCACCAAGTGGGTTGAGGCTATTCCTTTGAAGAAAGTAACATCAGCTAATATGATTGATTTTGTAAAGGAGCATATTGTTTACCGATTTGGCATTCCCTAAACAATTACTACCAATCAGGGTACTATGTTTACATCAGGAGAGTTTGATGAGTTTGGAATCGGTATGGGGATTAAGGTGTTAAATTCTTCTCCTTACTATGCTCAAGCTAATGGGCAGGTCGAAGCTTCTAATAAAGGGATTATTAAGCTCATTAAACGGAAAATTGAGGAAAATCCTAGGCGATGGCATACACTGTTAAATGAAGCTTTGTGGTCATATCGAATGGCGTGTCATGGTTCAATTAAAGTGTCACCTTACCAATTGGTGTATGGACATGATGTGGTACTACCCTAGGAAATTAAAACTGGTTCCAGGTGGGTGTTTCCTCAAGACCAGTTGATTGCCGATGACTATATTACTTTGATGAAAGATGAGTTGGATGATTTAGCAGAGCATCGGTTAAGAGCTTTAATCAGCATAGAAGAGAATAAAATGAGAGTTGTTAAATGGTATGACATGAAAGTAAAGACCAAAGAATTTGCCGATGGAGATTTGGTGTGAAAACTGATTTTACCGATTGGGACTAAAAGCTCAAAATTTGGAAAATGGTCCCCTAATTGGGAGGCTCCTTATCGGATAAATCGATCTGCCCCTGGCAATGCTTATATCTTAGAAACTCTCAAAGGAGTTGAATTTCCTAGAGCATTAAATGGAAAATATTTAAAGAAATACTACCCTAGTATCTGGATTGACGCATAAGAGTTTAAATGCCGATAACAGTCCTATCGGCTAGACAAAATGTCAAGTGTATCTGGGGCCGTGCATAGAGTTTAAGTGCCGATAACAGTCCTATCCGCTAGAACAAATGATCAAAGATTTGAGAAAGAAGTTAAGCAAGCGACCGATGAAAATTTCACAGATTCCGCAAGGTTTGGATGGCCGATATTGCGCGTAGATGGATTTGATTGGCCTCCTCTATCTCCCGAGTATCCTCATCGGTAGAACCTTCCACCGGCTTCAGCTTCTTCTTCATGCGCAATACTTTTTGGGCTTGGACATCTCTTTCTTGCTGAAGAGTCTTAAGCGCATTGGGCAGTTGGTTTTCCTCTTGTTGGGCTTGAGTCAGAGCTTCCTCCACCTGCTTGAGTTCAGCCAGCAAAGCCTCTCTTTTGGCCGATAGATCAGAAAATCTTTGTTTCAGCTCGGTGCCTGAGGATTGCAAAACGTCGATGCTCTTATGTTTCTCATCGGCGACATGCTTCACTTGCAGCATCTCCTCTTCAAGCTGGGCATAAGCAGCTCTATCGGCAAGGCGCTGAGTGGCTTTCTGGTACTAGAGCTGGCAACTTTCTAGGTGGGCGGCTTGAAAGAGGATCTCTTCAGCATCGGTTGGAATCTGGTCACAGAGAATCTTGAATATGGCTTTGGCTGGGTCAGAATCATCCACTAGCTGAGTTGTGTCTTGATGTAGCAGAGCTAGTAAGTCTTCCAACTTAGTCTTGATCTCTGCCGATGTAATACCGACTGCCGTTGAGGAGCATGCTTCTTCACCTTCATCATCGGAAATATCGATAGCAAAGGAGAATAGGCTATCAGGAGAATGTTGCTCCTGGAAAAGGAAGAAGATGAGTTACCCAAAATTAAGTATTGACAATACAAAATCTGATAAATCGGGTGACTTGCTCGCTTCAAGGTGATTTCTTGTCTCTGGCATGGAGATGTAGCTGGCACTATAGTTTGATCGGCTGGAGCTGCCGATGGAATATCTTCAGCTGGAAATTGCCAAGGGTTACAATGGTATTTATGAAATCATCGGTAATAATTTTGTAATCGGTACTTTACCTTGAGGAGGAATAGTGATTGTCTGCTTAGGAGGGACAACCGATGTGGTGCCCAGATCGACTGGGTCGGTCGTCTGTTCGGATACATCGGTTGGATCTGCTTGTGGAGGAGAAGGAACTTCTTGTGGCTGGGGCACCAATCGAGGAGGAGAAGGTGCTGCTTGGGTCGGAGATACTTGATGTGGTGGAGAGGATGGTGCTGTCTTCTGTCGCTTTGGCTGGGTCTTGGTACTCTTTGGGCCTTTTCTCTTAGGTGGAGCTTGATTGGGCTGGGGGGCATTGGCACCCGATGTTTGAATCCTCTTAGTCTTTGCTGATGCATCAGTCTGCTGTTACAAA